>NC_140987.1:219150280-219632780 GCF_052327205.1 Somniosus microcephalus
TGGAGCGTTTTGGACCTTCTGGCATCCTGTGCATCTCTTGGTCATATCCTCGATTTCTTTATCGATTCCCGGCCACCACACAAACGCCCTGGCTAGGCTCTTCATTTTTACCCCTCCCAGATGACCCTCGTGAAGCTCATTGACTACTCTATCTCTCAACTTGGGTGGAATTACCACTCGGGATCCACACATCAAGGTCCCCCGGCACACTGACAGCTGTTCCCTCCTTGGCGAGAATGCTGGCAACAGTGAGTTGCCATATGCTGGCCATCCCTTCACCGTCAAATCATAGACCCGAGAGAGTGTCGGGTCATTTCGGGTTTCCTTCTCAATACTTGCGTTTGTAACAGGCAAACATTCGACTATGGTCGCATGGAATATCTCCACAGGGTCCACTGCAGATGCTTCTTCCGCCGTAGGCAACGGTAGGCGCGACATCCCATCAGCGTTCCCATGTTTTTTCGTACCTTTGTACTCTATGTCATACTGATGTGCCCCTAGAAAAAGTGACCATCTCTGCAGCCGTTGCGCCGTCATCACTGGAACGCCCTTCTTTGGGTTAAAAATTGAGACCTGGGGTTGATGATCAGTCAGTAGGGTGAATTTCTGCCCGTGCAGATAGTGATTGAACTTCTTCAACCCCCACACCAGGCTGAGGGCCTCCCTGTCAATCTGGGCGTAGTTACGCTCGGCTGAGGTTAGCGAGCACGATGCAAAGGCTATTGGCCTCTCTGAACCGTCACGGAATTTGTGTGACAGCACCGCTCCAATGCCGTAAGGTGACGCATCACATGCCAACCGAATCGGTAGTGTTGGGTTGTAGTGGGCCAATACTTCTTTTGAAGTGATTTGGCATTTACATTCCTGAAAGGCACACTTGCACTCATCACTCCATTTCCATGTTACACCAGTTTGAAGGAGGGCGTTCAGTGGGTGCAGAATTGTAGATAAATTCGGCAAGAACTTATGGTAGTAGTTCACCAACCCGAGGAACGACCTCAGTTGCGACACATTTTCTGGTGCTGGAGCCTTGACTACAGCCTCAATCTTGTCCGGCGACTTATGCAACCCTTCCTCATCAATCATGTGGCCAGAATACGAGATTTGTCTCCTGAAGAACTCACATTTGGGATGGTTGGCTCGTAGCCCATATTCCTGCAATCTCGTGAGCACCTCTTCCAGGTTGGCAAGGTGTTCATTGTCATTTTCGCCCGTAACCAGGATGTCGTCCAAATAACACTGGGTCCCCGGGATTCCTTGCAGGACTTGTTCCATTGCCCTCTGCCACATAGCTGGGGCCGATGCTACCCCAAATACCAGTCGATTGTACTGGTAAAGGCCTTTGTGAGTGTTTATCGTGAGGTATTTCCTAGATGCTTCTTCCACCTCCATTTGTAGATACGCTTGAGCCAGGTCAATCTTTGTAAAACGTTTCCCTCCAGATAGCGAGGCGAAAATATCTTCTATCCACGGAAGCGGATACTGTACTGTGTGCAGGACTGGGTTCACAGTCACCTTGAAGTCCCCACAGATGCGAACCTTCCTTGGCTCCCCAGGCGTGCTGCTCAATGCTTTCTTCATTACAGGAACGATGGGTGTGGCCCACTCGCTCCAGTCCACCTTAGACAGCACCCCCGAACGCTCCAGACTCTCCAGTTCAGCTTCCACAGCTGGGCGTATCGCGTATGGCACCGGTCTGGCCTTGAAAAATTTTGGGGTTGCGTTATCCTCAATCTTTATGGTTGCCTTTACTCCTTTTAGAGTCCCAAGTCCTTGTTAGAACACCTCTTCCGCGTCAGATAGAATTTGTGACAGACGTCCAGGTGCGACGTCATCATCTTTTTTGTCAGTCACAGTTAGTGCCCTGAATTCAGAAATCTGACTGACAACCAAAAACTCCCATTCCTACTGGGGGAGGAGAGAAGCTGTGTAACACTGGCGGCGCACTATGTTACAGCTTGCCATGAACAGAGGGACAACCAGTAAACTAAGACAAGAGTATATATAAACAAGGCAAAAATATATTTATAAACTCAGGGATATACCTGTTTATACACTGTATGAATGGAACCGCGTTTATGTGTTCAACCATAAATGTATTTTGATGCTTTGGCAACATAAGATGTACCTTATCATGCCAATAAAGCGATTTGTATTGTATTGTATAGTGCCAGAATGGAATGCCAATCCAATTGTAGTCTTCGGATCCATTCACGTCCCAATAATGGTGGTCCTCCATCTCGTAGTATATACAAGTATAGTTTTTGTGTTTCCTTTCCGTTATATTCAACTGGCACCCTTATTTTTCCTCTGGGGTAGACCTTTTGCCCCGTGTATGTCTTCAATACAATGGACATGTCCTTTAAGGGTATGTGTGAGAATAGCCGCTCATAGTCTCGTCGATTCATGACAGTTAGGGCTGATCCTGTGTCCAATTCCATCTTCACTGGGGACCCTGCTATCATGAGGGTGACCCAAATGGTTCGGTGATCTTCTTTTGCGATCACGTTGTGTAATTTTAAACAACTTAGTCGCCTGCTCCCGGAGTCCTTATCACTCTCCTAATCTTCTGAACTACTATCTGTCAGTTTCTTTACTTTCCTGTACTGTTCCTTAGTAGTTCTTGTCGTGTTGGTCTTCTTTCCCGACCTGCAGACTCTTGCTATATGTCCCATTTTTCCGCATTGCCTGCATATTTTGTCTTTAAACCAGCAGTCCTTCTGCTCATGGGTTGTTCTGCCGCAGCGATAGCACTTTTCTGCTCCATACGCCATTTCGTTAGCGCTGTATTCTTGTGGTTTCTGTTGTATTTCCGCAGCTCCCCGTGCTGCTGCTTCGTAGGATACTGCCACGCTGAAAGCCTGTTCTAGCGTCAGGTCCTTTTTTGAAAGTAGTCGTTTCTGGGTTCCTTCACTCTGGAGCCCGCAGACAAACTTATCCCGTAAGGTGTCTGCCAGTCCTGCTCCGAACTGGCAGTGCTTCGATAACTTGCGTAGTTCCGTAAGATAGTCAGCATTGCTCTCATCTTTGTGCTGGTTTCTTTTATGGAACTTGAATCTTTCTGCTATCAGCAGTGGTGTAGGGCTTAGGTGTTCCTGTAAGATATGAACAATCTCCTCAAAAGTTTTCTCCATTGGTTTAGCTGGGGTAATTAAATTCCGCAATAGGCCGTACGTATTCGCACCCTTCAGATTTAATAATACCGACGCCCTCTTTCCATCGGCCACCTCATTTGCCTTGCAGTACACTTCGGTTCTTTCTACATACGTGGTCCAGTGTTCTACCTCGTTGTCGAAAGCAGTGATACTGCCACTTTTCGGCATCTTGGGCGATTTAAAATGGCGCCTCCCGCGCTTTTGCTTCTTCCCCAATGGATTAAAATGGCGCCTCCCGCACTTTTGCTTCTTCCCCAATGGGATAAAATGGCACCTCCCGCGCATTTGCTTCTTCCCCTTACTGCCACGCTGCTCCTAGCATTCTACGGGGTAATGGCGGCGACCCGCAGCTTCGGCGCATCTCGCTTTCCTTCCCCCCCCCGTTTGGTTTCTCTCCGCTGTCCTGTTCTCGCGCACCGACCGCGCCCTGTGCGCTCCACCCTCTCTCTCTTGTTTTCTTTTCCCGGCGACGCTGCGCGGCCCGATTTGCAGAGCCGCTCGATCGAGCTTGAGCCCGCCGCAGTCCGGAAAGGTCAGCGCGCTACCTGCTACCAGCACGATTCGCTGGAACCACAGTCTCTCCCGCAATTCTCCAAACACCGATGGATTCTTTGGGCGGTTGCCCTCGGTCGACGCCCGTTGCTCAGACTACAACCTTCCAGGACCTTCCTTTCAGGCGAGATCCCCGTGAGATGATGCCACACTGCAGGTGAGTTCGAACTTACTCGTCGCCACTGTAAAGTCCGCGCCTCAATAATACACGGACTTCGGGAGAACATTTTAACAGGTACTTTACTGAACAAGAGGCAGCTGGAAACTGAAACTACTGAAGCCTGCTAGGGCCTTTTATACAGGGGTGGTCACTGCCGGTACTGCAGTCTAAGACCAGTTATTCCCTTAAAGGTACATACACAACAGTCGTAAACTCATCTCAGAGTCAAATACAACACCAAGGTTGCGAACACTCTTGCTCAGCTTAAGACAATCGCCAGGGATGGAAACGATGGTCAGGAAACGGAGTTTGTGGAGGGGACCAAAGACTATGGCTGCGATTTTGCAAATGGATGCAGCTTGGGAGCGGGTCAGCTGGTTTCTGGGTTCCAGTCCCGCCCCCAACTGCATCCGGCCCACGGACATGATTTTACGTCGATTGGCCTTGTTAAGCCCGCCCTGCAGGCTTTCCGGCCAATTAAAGAGGAAGCCGGTCAGATGACGTCATTTGATGACGCGTCATTTGCTTGTTTTCTTAAAGGGACCACGCACAATTTTTCTTTGACAACTCATTTCTTAGTGTTTGACAGCATTGAGGTGTTGCAAACACTGACAATTCATTGCACAAAGGTGAGCTCTTGCAACCAGGCTCTCCAATGACTCCCTCCATAGGCTAGAACAGATGGCAGCTGCAGGTGAGGTTACAGAAGCGATCTGTCACTGGTGAGAGAGGTTCTCCCAATGAGGTGGTACTAGACATACAATTCAAAACTTGTTACCTATAGAAAAGTGTGAATGCATTAAGGATGATTTTCCCAACATTTTCTTATCTTTGAAACTCACCAGTGCACCATTGGATCCTTCACACCGCTTCTGCAGCTGTCACCAATGCAAAAACATTACAGCAGACTCACAACACGCCACACTTACCCTGGCATGGTGTCCGGACGTAGGGACCCCGAGGCAGAAGCAGCAAAATTGAAAAAGAGCCTGTTAACAAGTATCAAGTACCTGTTAACAGGCAGTTAAGTGGCTATAATCCTCTTCCCGCTACTAGGTGTTGGGTTCATGCGCAAATCGGGACTCGACACTTGGGAAGATTGATTGGAGGCGGGTTGACAATGGGTTTCCTACACACTGTCAATCTTTACGATCGTGACAGCGGTCCCGCCTCCAATCCTGCACACTGAGGACTGGCAAAATTCCAGCCAATGGTTTCGGTCTTCCCAATATTTAGTTGGAGGAAATTTCTGTTCATCCAATATTGGATGTCGGACAGGTATTGTGACAAATCAGAGACAGAGGAGGGGTCCAAAGAGATGGCGGTGAGTTAGAGCTGAGTGTCATTGGCATACATGCGGAACCTGATGTGTTTTTGGATGATATCAGTGAGGTGCAGCATGTAGATGAGAAATAGAAGGGACCAAGGATAGATCCTTGGGGGACACCAGAGGTAACGATGCAGGAGCGGGAAGAGAAGCCATTGCAGGTGATTTTCTGGCTACAATTAGATAGATAAGAATGGAACCAGGTGAGTACAGTTCCACCTAGTTGGACGATGGAGGAGGATGGTGTGGTCAACTGTGTCGAAGGCTGCAGACAGGGCGAGAAGGATGAGGAGGCATAGTATGTCATGGTCACAGTCACAAAGAATGTCTTTTGTGAATTTGACAAGGGCCGTTTCGGTACTGTGGCTGGGCCAAAAACCTGATTGGAGGGATTCAAACATGGAATTGAGGGAAAGATGGGCACATATTTGGGAAGCAATAACACATTCAAGGACTTTGAAGAGAAAAGATAGGTTGGAGATGGGATGGTTGTTTGCAAGGACAGTGGGGTCAAGGGTGTTTTTTTTGAGGAGAGGAGTGATGACAGCAGATTTGAAGGGAGGGGGCACAATACCTGAGGAGAGAGAATCGTTAACAATATCAGCTAACATGAGGCCCAGGAAGGGAAGTTGAGTGGTCAATAGTTTGGTTGGAATAGGATTGAGGGAGCAGGAGGTAGGTCTCATGGGGCCGGAGAGAGCATTGTAGGAGATGGGATAAAATCTAGAGAAAGATGTGAGTTCAGGGCTAGGGCAGCGGGGAACATTTGGGGAAGTTTGTTCCGATGGGCTAGGGGAAGGGAGGGAAGTGGCAGATGCAGCTGAACGGATGGTCTTGATCTTTGTGACAAAGAAGTCTACATGCTCCTCACACTTATTGTTGGCGGTGTACTCTAAGGAAGACAAGGGCTCCCTCTTTTTGAATTTCACCTACAGAATCTTCCAACAAATCGTAAATGGATCAAAGACGATCCTTTTTTGCCATCTATAAATTAGGGATGTCTATCTGCTGTTCCAGATCCTACATTAAAGGAAATACTTCAGATTTAGGATTGACAACTTTAGTTGGACGTATTCCTAGAGGTTTCATCACATGACCTCCTGTCTCCAACTGCCCCCCGTCAAAATCTCCAATATTTTTATAGCTAAAAAAAAGTGTTCAAAGAAAGTGAAAAAAACACATTGGGGCAGTAATTCCTCCCCAAACGCGTGAGTACGGAAGGGGTACTCACGCGTCTGGCCGGAGGAAATGCCGGTTTTCAGCATGCACAGCGCATGCGCTGAAAACCGGCATTTCCTCTCCTCTAACCCAAGAGTTGAAGAGGCTAGTGCGTGCGCTGTAGGGGGCAGCGCGTGCGTCTTGGATTTCCTCTGTTTTGGGGGATTTGCGTATGTGTAAAGGCCTCCGGTCTTTACGCTTGTAAAAAGCACACATAAGTATTTATTTTTACAGGTAAGTGGTGTTTTAGTGCAATTTAGAAAATTTTTTCCACATGTTTATTATTTTAAAGAATCTACAATAAGGTAAGTTTAGTTTTAGACCCTTTTTATTAAAAAATTATTTTTTTCAAAAAAAAAAATTATTGTTTAAATTATTTTTTTAAACTTATTTATACTTAATTTAATGATTGGAATGTTTTTCAAAATTTTATTTAAAGTTTAAGTAGTGTTTTGGGGTGAGTTTGACAGTTCTTACTCTCAAACTTATGATTGAAGTTTCCCCTCCCCTGATTGGCTGAACAGTGCTCACCTGATCCCAGCCGGCACATCGCACTAACTACGCCGCTGGGTCAGGTTAGCACAGCGCGCCGACATCAGAACCTGGCCACTGACAGGAAATCCACTGCGGGCCAGGTTTCAGATGTCGGCGCGCCGGGTAAGTGCACATCAGGGGCTTGCATGCGCGGCAAGCCCCCGACACCAAGTTCTGGGCCATTAATTTTTAATACACCTATGATCTTTTCTTCTGTGTTGCTCACAGCAATGTCCAGGTGATTAATCTTTAATTCCTGAAGACTCTATGACAATCCTGGAGAGTTGGCAACACCACTTCTTCAGCTCCAGTAATTTTTGTTAAGCGTTTGCATTTGAGGAAGATAGAGTTTAGAAATTTGCCCCCCCCGCACTGCAAAGTTACTCCACGCTCTAATGGAAGGGCCAAAGAGCCCCGGATATTAGGACTTGAATCTCATTACCATGAGGCCAATGTTGCGAGAGGAGCACCCTAAGAAGAAGATACCACCAGATCATGGGCAATGTCTTTCATGGTTTGAATGGTTGTGAGCTCCCAACACTTGTGCTTCTCCAGGTCAGTTTCAGCAGCGAAAGCAGCCCTTTGTAGAATTTTTGCTATCCATCTGCTATTTTTACCATTTGCTTTAAGGGATGGATCCCTACTGTGATGCACCCCTACTGGGTCACAGAATCACAACAGTGCAGATAGAGGCCATTTCGGCCCATCGAGCCTGCACCGACACATATCCCACCCGATCCCCGTAACCCCTACACCAACACATATCCCACCCTGTCCCTGTAACCCCATGTATTTAATCCCCCTAACACTAAGGGTCAATTTATCATAGCCAATCAACCTAACCTGCACATCTTTGGACTGTGGGAGGAAACTGGAGCACCCGGAGAAAACCCACGCAAACACGGGGAGAATGTGCAAACTCCACACAGACAGTCGCCCGAGGTCGGATTCGAACCCGGGTCTCTGGCGCTGTGAGGCAACAGTGCTAACCACTATGCCACCGTGCAACAGGCGATAGTGGGAGTAAAAGGGAGAGGAGTTTGAGGACAGTATTAGGGTATAGGATATAGACGGTTGCTTTTTATGTCGTCCTTTCAGTTTGCACAACTACAGAGCAGTCAATGTCATTAATGGAGCTGTAGGGGGATGTGAAAGGAAAAAGGTTTCCCTAACAGAATGACTGGAGGGGGGAGCCTCAGACAGACCTCTTGAAAGATTCAGGCATAATGCAGAAAAAGATTATAACCCAGATGGAGCTTGGCCATCAGTCCAGTTGCTATGTTGATCGACAAACAAGTAGAAGCGCAAAAGTGACTGAAGAGGTATCAATATCACACTTGATGCTTTGTGAGGGGTGAAGGTTCAGCAGAAGTGAGAGGCGTTGAAGAAGGGAGAGAAAACTCCTCGACTGTCTGACATTTCCAGATTCTACATCTCTTCTGAGAATTTTACCCCTGCTGTTGTTTCAAGGGCACTTGTGCTGGTTTTTGGTGGATAAACATGTACGTAATAAAAAAAATTACTTGATTATATCTAACACAGAAGAATTTTAATAGCAGTATTTTGAAGTGTTCACAGGTGAAACACTTAAAAAATAATCCTGTTAAAAAATTGCATTTAATATACTGTCTGCTGCTTTATTGGACAGCCGTTGCTATTGGTAACAGCTTAGGCTCATCCAAATTGTCCTCATTATTACTTTCCTCTGTACCTGCACTGACAGGATGCAAGGCTGATTGATTTCATGCTATTTACAGAAGGAAAATACAAAACACTGAAATGGAAATCTCAATGGGTGCTATGCATCAGTGATGGTCTGACAGTCTTAAGGGAGATAATACAGATGGGAAAATAATTTATTCATTGAAACTGTGATAGAAACAATTTGACAATATGTGCACCCCTCCCCCTTCTTACAGTTCTGTAAAGAATCAAGGTGAGAAGTCGTCTCATTACGCTTGTATGATTGACTACCTCTAGTTTCAGCATGAAATATAGCAGAAAGCATCAGCTTGTATTGTTGCAATATCTGTGAGTCTGTAGCAATTACCAATGTACATGACAGATCATAGAATCATAGAATCTTACAGCACAGAAGGAGGCCATTCGGCCCATCATGCCTGTGCTAGCTCTTTGAAAGAGCTATACAATTTAGTTCCACAGCTATTTTAAATCTATGACTTTTGGTTACCAACCCACATGCCAGAGGAAACAGTTTCTCCCTACTTGCTCTCTCAAAACCCCTCATGATTTTGAATATCTCTATTAGGTCTCCCCTTAACCTTCTCTGCTCTAAGGAGAACAATCCCAGCTTCTCCAATCTCTCGAAGATTAGTTTCTAATATTTATTATACTATTTTTCTGTATCACGACGATTCTTAATTATTTAATGCTGCTCCATGTCTTCCAGTATCTATCTATCTATTTGAAAATATTTGTGTCCGTGTGAATGTAGTACTGTAATGCTGTAGAGTCGCTTGGACCAATCAGATTCCAGAGCTTTGATTAATCAGAGCCCAGACACCACTGTTCCTTCAACTGACTCATCAGGCAATCATGATCCCAGAACTATATACCCAGAGACTAATCAGACCCCAAAACCATCTCAGTAATGTCTGATTAATATCCAGTATGAGTGCCGCTGGCATAGCATTATGCCTCCTTACCCATGGCAGTCTTTTTTTTACCCTGCATTGACTCTCCTCCATGGTCCATCTTCATGGTACTGCCCGAGCATTCCTACCTGAGCTAAGATTGTCAGTATATCTCCTCCAATGGCTTTATCTCCAGTGCATGCCTGATCACCTTGGCTATGCCCCAAGACTTCATCCTTGGCTCCTGAAGTTATGCTAATCTTTATCTATGTGCTACCCCACATCATCTAAAAGTAAGATGCCAGCTTCCATACGTGCTTTGATGGTACCCCTCCATCACTACCTTCAATTCTGTGATTATCGTTATGCTGTTCAACTTTCTGTCCAATATAAAGTCCTGAATTTAGTGAAGCCAGAGCTTACTCTAATATCAGTAACATCCAAGTCATCATGTTCAACCACCGCCTGTGTCTTAATCAGTGATCCCATCTCCCATGCTTGCTAAGGCTGAAGCCAAGAATAAGCAACCTTGGTGTTTGCAACAGATTTTTGACCTAAATGTACAAAGGCTTCTTCCTGCCTGGGCACAGGTGATGATGAGGAGCAGAATGATGAGGAGTTCTGGAGAAAGATCCTCCCCCACGCCCCAACCCTCCCCCGCACCCCCTGTCCCCAACTTCACTCTCCAGTATAACTGGGTCATAAGGTGGCTTGGATGCATGATAACTTTAAAGCATTTAATGTATTCTTATGGCTTTTTGTCACTGTGGGTCCTTTTAGGGGTAAGCAAATTAAGTCATCAGCTCAGAGACATGTGACGAAGGGTCTTCGACCTGAAATGTTAACTCCGTTTCTCTCTCCATGGATGCTGCCCTGGCCTGCTGAGTTTTTCCAGCGTTTTCTGTTGTTATTTCAGAGACATATGATGTTTGGCATAAAACTCCAGTGGTATTAATTCGCTTGCTTTTAGGATTCAGGATGAGGGAGAAAAGAAAGAATCAAAATGAGTACATTTTGAAATGTTCTGAAATCTACTTTTACAGTACAATACTTTGTGCTATTGAGCCATCACAGCTGTGCTGGACTCATCAGATGATGCACATCCTGATCTGCACATATTTGACAGGTAGAAAACTAGCAGGCAAGGTAGGTGGGGTAAAATCTGCTGCTGGTGAGGACAAGCTGGCTATGGCAGTTGAGAATTGGTGATTGTTTAAATTGTGAGATTTGGAAATGAAATTAGCCCGCTTGTTTATATTGCATGGACTGCATGTATTTCTGCATTGGCTCAGCTCTGACACCATCTGTACCAATGGGTTTCATTCTGCCAACTAGAGGATGGAATGATTCCAGCTCTGTTCTATTCATCTCTACAGCGGGGGTGAATGGAAGAGAACTGGAATCATCCTGTAACAACAGCCACTATATATATTAAAAATATTTCACTGGCTGCGATGCACTTGGGATATCCTGAGGATGTGATAAGGTGCTGTATAAATTAAAGTGCTTTTTTTTCTGCGTTTCACTTCACATTTTGTCTATTCTAACTTCTAACTTTTTGTCTTCACGCTGTGGGGTAGATTTTTGTCTTCAATGCCTGGGCAGTAACCCTGCAGAGCCTGCCTGTTATAGAACCCACCTGATCCATTGACAACAGATCATAGAATCATAGAATGGTTACAGCACAGAAGAAGGCCATTCGGCCCGCCGAGCCCTTACGGACGGGCCGGAAGGGAAACTCGCTGCGCCTGATCAGCGCCAAGTGGTGAAGTCCAAAATCTACCTCCGTCTCTCTTCATTTTCTGTTTGCATTTTTCATTTTGAACACCATAACGTTTTACCTATTTGTCTTCATTGATGATCCTGATATTAAACGTAGTCCTTCCTACATGAACTGCAATGCTTCTCCTGCAGCCTTGTACAGCAAAGCCATTCTCAGGCATCAGATTTTAACAGACACCACCAGAGCTGACCACATCATAAAGATTTGTAAGCTTACATTCTGACACAGCAGGCTTGTCTCCAAGGTTTTCATTGACCCGTTTTGTAATTGGTTCTAAAGTTAAAAGAATCTATTTAATTTAGGCTTGTGAGTTATGTGGCCCAGTGACACCTAGTGATCTAATTTTTAGTATGACTTCTATATGTATATGCAAATTTAATGCTTAATAAAAAATATCAGCCCATAATTTGTGGTCAGCGGCGAAGCAAAGGCGTTCGCTGCTCGCCCTGAAATAAGCTTCCAACAAAGATCTTGCAGTCTCTGTGATGAGAAGTTCGACTTTTCCGACGTGCAGTTAAAATCAACGTATTATAGTGGGAATCCGATAGCGCGAGCTGCTGTGACGTCAACAAGCTGTCTAAGCAGCCAATCACATGGCAGAATTCCCACAGACAGGGAACCAGGATATAGAAAGCACTATTAATCAATCACTTCTTAAAAAATTTACAGAGAACAAAATAAAGATTGGGACATACACATTGGGTTAAGATAGTAGCTGAAATATCATGAACAAACTTTAAAAAAATTTCTTTAAATGTTTTTATTAATTTTAAAATCTAATAATTTTTTAACTTAATGGAGAAATTTGACTTCTACCAATATAAAAGTTAGTATTTCAGGACCAGAATGGTTATTTATCAGTAGTTATTACTCAGATCACTATTAAAAATCCAGTTACACCTCATTTGAATGGGTTTAACATTTTTATGTATTTCTAACAGCGATATTTGTTCGGAAAAGGGGAAGTTTTCGTCAGACCTGATTGCCGGCTGTGGGGGGTGGGGGAGGGGGTTCCACAGCCCAGCCTGTGGTGAAGCAGTGAATGACTGACCGCACTTCAGGATTTCCACGTTAGGCTGCGCATACGCTTAATCCTGAAGTTGTGGTCAGTTTCAGAGGCGAAATGACAGCAAACGCTGCCAGTTCGCCAGCATCAGGACTGCAGGTTCCGGGCTATTAACTCTTTGTATTAATGCATTCTTCTGCTTTTCTGTTCTGGAAATTTTTATTGATGAGAAAATGTCAGAATAACACATGGATTTGGGCACAATTTTGTGCAGACCACACATTGGCTATAAGCCATTACTCTCAACATCTATCTATGAATTAGTGGTAAGGAACACAAGCCTACATTACAGTATAACTAGTTGGATCAAATAGCTTTGATCTCAGAATCACTTTGTCCAGGCATGTTTTTAACACCTCCTAAATAACAGAGACCAATCAATGTTCTAAAGTTAAATATAGTAAATGAGTGCCATTAAATTAACAGAAAGCAAATGGTGTTAGTTCTGTGGAGAGAGACAGGAATTACAAGAGTGAATTGTAGCCATCCAGGGCTTGTAAATGTAACATACTGCTGCAAGCCAGTTTTATCTCCAATACAACAACAACAGCAACTTGTATTTATATAGCGCCTTTAACATAGTAAAACGTCCCAAGGTGCTTCACAGGAGTATTATAAGACAAAGAATTTGACACCGAGCCACGTAAGGAGAAATTAGGGCAGGTGACCAAAAGCTTGGTCAAGGAGGTAGGTTTTAAGGAGTGTCTTAAAGGAGGAAAGAGAGGTAGCGAGGCAGACAGGTTTAGGCAGGGAATTCCAGAGCTTAGGGCCTAGGCAGCAGAAGGCACGGCCACCAATGGTTGAGCGATTATAATCAGGGATGCTCAAGAGGACAGAATTAGAGCAGCGCAGATACCTCAGAGGGTTGTGCGGCTGAAGGAGATTACAGAGATAGGGAGGGACGAGGCCATGGAGGGATTTGAAAACAAGAATGAGAATTTTGAAATCGAGGCGTTGCTTAACCGGGAGCCAATGTAGGTCAGCGAGCACAGGGGAGATGGGCGAACAGGACTTGGTGCGAGATAGGACACAGGCAGCCGAGTTTTGGATGACCTCAAGTTTATATAGGGTAGAACGTGGGAGGCCAGCCAGGAGTGCGTTGGAATAGTCAAGTCTAGAGGTAACAAAGGCATGGGTGAGGGTTTCAGCAGTGGATGAGCTGAGGCAAGGGCAGAGACGGGCGATGTTATGGAGGTGGAAATTGGCAATCTTAGTTATGCTGTGGCTATGCGGTCCGAAGCTCATTTCAGGGTCAAATATGACACCAAGGTTGCGAACAATATGGTTCAGCTTCAGACAGATGTTAGGGAGAGGGATGGAGTCAGTGGCTAGGGAACGGAGTTTGTGGTGGGGACCAAAAACAGTGGCTTTGGTCTTCCCAATATTTAATTGGAGAACATTTCTGGTCATCTAGAACTGGATGTCGGACAAGCAGTCTGACAATTTAGAGACTCTGGCGATAATTTCCAATCATTCTTTCCTTTCCATTTCCTGTTTAATGACCATAGGTTACATCACTTCCTTTCTATTGCCTAAAACCAGATGAAGAAACTTTTCTGCCCCATTTTTGTAATATGTTTTCTTACCTCACCAGCATCTCTCACAACCCCTCCACTACCTTTGTGTTGTCAGGCTGCCCTTTGTGTTGTCAGGCTGCCCTTTGTGTTGTCAGGCTGCCCTTTGTGTTGTCAGGCTGCCCTTTGTGTTGTCAGGCTGCCCTTTGTGTTGTCAGGCTGCCCTTTGTGTTGTCAGGCTGCCCTTTGTGTTGTCAGGCTGCTTGTCCGACATCCAGTACTGGATGAGCAGAAATTTCCTCCAATTAAACATTGACCAAAGCCATAGTCTTCAGCCTCTGCCACAAACTCCGTTCCCTAGCCACCCATTTCATCCCCCTCCTTGGCCACTGTCTTGGGCTGAACCAGACCATTCATAACCTTGGCGTCCTATTTGACGCTGAACTGAGGTTCTGATCCCATATCCTCTCCATCACCAAGACCGCCTACGTCCACCTCCATAATATCTGCCTGTGTCTCAGCCCATCTGCTGCTAAAACCCTCATCCATACTCTTGTTACCTCCAGACTCGACTATTCCAATGTGGTCGTAGCTTCAGTTGTCTAGGCCCTAAGCTCTGGAATTCCCTCGCTAAACCTCGCCACCTCTCTTCAATGTTCCCTTTAATTTTGTTTGGCTCTGCATGGCCCCTTTAAAGGGCTGCGTGGGCCATTCAAAATACCGTGTATGCACGGTTTTTGCATTGAAAAGCTGGCAAGCCGGCTGCGTGAGTTCCCTGGAGTGCTGCGCGGCATAAAGGGCACCTTGCCTCTCTCTCCTCCTTCAAGATGCTCCTTAAAATCAACTTCTCTCACCTGTCTTAATGTCACCTTCTTTGGCTCGATGTTAAATTTTATTTGATAACATCCCTGTAAAGGCCCTTGGGACGTTTTACTATGTTAAAGGCGCTATATAGATGTAAGTTGTTGTCGTTAATTTCCTCAGCTTTGGCCTCTTTGGGCCGTGCATTTGTCTTCTGCCAAAAAGTCAGGGAGATGATCTGGCCAAAGTCGTGACAATGCCACTGGCTGTCAAAAGTTGTCTAAGAATGACATGGTGACTAATCCTGTGATGTTCCCATCAGTGGAACAGCTGAGATTGGGTGGTTGCCACTTGGTGAATTGCAAGCTTGAGCCTCTACCCTACCATACTGTGGCAAAGCTTTATGTGTACTGCCATGCTGCATCACCCAAACACCTAGTCAAATGGGAAGGGAGTCCGGGGAAGGCTACTTTCTATTTTTGTCTTCACCACATGGGGTTAATCTGGCGAAGCAGTTTGTCCACCCGTTAGAGTGTCTGATTTTCATTCCATGGATTTTAACGGAATGAAAATTGGACAGGTTCTATAACGGATGGACAATCCTCTCTTCCAGATTAACGCCCATGCAGTGAAGATGAATGTTTTCTACATTGTCTCTCATCTGAAATCTCATGGCATTTTTTGCTGTTGCTGTCCTCACTGATTCCTCCATCCAACACACACTATTGAACTCTCTCCCACTGGCCAAATTCTTTCAAGAACAAAGATAGATAATATCACTTTCCCTGCTGCTTTCTCCATTCTGCTGGTACTTCTTATTTGAAACCTATCTTTGGAACATTACTGGCCCGGTTGACAGCTTATACTACAATTATAATGACCCAGGGATGACTTTTTTTTATCAGTTTTCTATGGGTATAGCTTAATTAGAAAGGTTTACATTGGAAATTGAATATAGCAGTCCAAGTTCTCCAGTGGATACAAGGGTTTGACCTTGGAATCAGCTAACCCATTACTGATAAATAACACAGCTTTGCTGCAGTAGACAAATAACACCTTGCTTATTATAGCTCTTTCATAGAAGAGCCTGAATTCAAATCAAAAGGCGCACTAAATGACCTGGAAACAGAGCTGGTTTAAGGTATATTCATGTAAATATTGGCTCTGTTTATTTGTATTGAGAAATGTAGATGGAAGGCCAAGGCTTATAGTGTGGGACACCAACAAGGTTGAAAAGAATAGGAGAGGAGATGAAATAAATCAATTAGTAGTGATTGGTGATGACCAGCTTGGGGTTTAAAAGCCTATAGATCGTACGAGGTAGGGAAAGAGTTCAAATTTCACAGTTTTGAAGTCCTGGGAAAGACTGAGTCTGTTAACCTGCCATCGTATTTCTGAGCACCCCCTACACCCTACATAACTAAACACACAGGGGATGGCACCTTGGTGTGAATTTCATTCTGTTTATGCTAGTTGCTGTTGTCACCTTTCACACTGCAATCTCCTCTGATAAGCTTTACCTTTCCCACAGCACCAATCCTTTTCTTATTTTTGTTTGGATTCACGGTGATAGGAACCTTAGATGGCAGCCGATACAGATGAAAGCATTTTTGGATCCCTTTAAAACATCTGAGGTTGCACAAAACCAGCTATTGATACTGTTTAGTGTATTTCTTTCTGGCTCTGGCTCATTTCATCATTCAGAAAGGAAATACTTTGTGCACTCTGCTCTGTTTTGATATAAACTAGCAAACGTATTTCATAAGCAAATAAGAACCCAGCTGAATCTAGCGTTAGATACCAGAAACGATGCCCTAATAAAGTGAGTTGAATTAGATAAACAACCAAGCTGATTAGCTGGAACAGACTGAAGATGGAAAAATAGTTTGGGGCGTGTGTTATTTAATAAATATAAATACAACAGATATTGCAAAGTGCTGGCATCAGTCTGGAATAACAGCTTTACTTCATCAGATCTTCCAGTATAGTTGGTGAAAGGTCAGTTTATTTCAACCTACAATCCTTTCATGTGGCAGATCTAAAACATGACTACAGCCGCTTTTATATTGGCATTGGTTTAATTTGGATTCAGGGAGATTGATATCTGTAAATTTGGTTCCCTTTTCCTGGGGATAGAATCATAGACACACAAGAAAATGGCTCTCTGTGTCTATCGCCAGGTATGAATGAATAGTGGTATGAATGGAAAGAGAACTACGCTCAAGTAGACTGTCACACACCACACTTTTGATTTTTCTTGAACCATTTGCTGATCCATATTGAGTCAGTTGGAGAGTCAACAGTAAGAAATCCTGCTTTTTGCACTACCATTGATGGCTGCTGTCATCGGGTTCTGAATGCTGTTGGAGGTGCAGAGTTCATCTCTTTCATGCTGACAGTGTGTCATCGGTAGTGGGAGTATTGCACATCTGTTGCTGACAGCACACAATTAATATAAAAATGCTTTAAGCTTCGGTGCAACACCAAGTTAAGCATTTATCCGTTGAGCCATCAGGGAACAGTTCAAAGTAGCTTTTAGTGGAATTAGTATAACTGGGCTGATTTTTATTATATTGCTGGTATAATTGTAACTGTTATAGTTTGTATCGGCACCAGCAGCAAATATAATGATAGCATTCGTCTATCAAGGAATATGGCTAAAAGGAGCACCCCCATAATTACTACGCTCCCAGCTAGGATAATGGAGGGATATTTTATTGCCCTGTTTGAAGAGGAAGCTGGGTCAGAATCTGAAGTGGTCTGAATTGGCCCAAATTCAGGAATAAGGCTGCACTGGGGCTAAATCGGGTCATTTTCTGGGTCCAAACTGACTTGCTCATTTTTATCACATATCAAATAATTCTCTTTTGCAGAATAGATTTATAGGCCTGTGTAGTATCATTCATTGGAGTGAGACTCAGAGCTGGAAATTCCACAGGTGGCAATCCTGATGCTTCCGCCCAGATTACATACATCCCTCCATGGCCTCGCCCCTCCCTATCTCTGTAATCTCCTTCAACCCCACAACCCTCCGAGATATCTGTGCTCCTCTAATTCTGGCCTCTTGAGCATCCCCAATTTTAATTGCTCCACCATTGGTGGCCGTGCCTTCAGCTACCAAGGCCCTTGTAACATTTGCATATTGAATTATCATTGGCCTGCAGGCATCTGTAAGGAATACCTATTATATTCACATGTGATCACATGCTGAGTTGTCATTGGCCTGCAGGCATCTGTAAGGACTTCTATTGTTTTGGAAGACCCAGGCTAGGGGTCTTAACTCCATCTTGTCTCCACTGTGCTGTATGTTTGAGATCACAGACCTGATGCTTCATAAAAGAGTTTAAACTGTAATACTCCGTTGTCCTGCAATTTATTATTTTTGTACAAAGTGTGCAAAACAAGGCATGGTGTCAGAAGTGGGATTTGAAATGGACATCGTTGGAGCTCCCTTGCCTCGAATGAATTGGGAATCTTTGAACTTAGCTAGAGAATGGCGCAAGTTCAAGCAACACGTGGCGTTGATGTTCTCGGGTCCGCTGAAAAGCAAAGGGGAGGAAGAAAGATGCAGCTACCTACTCCTGTGGATCAGAGAAAAAAGGTAGAGACATTTTTAACACATGGTCTCTCACCGCGGATGAAGCAAAGGTACTGAAAAGTTATTTTGACCGTTTTGAATCGTATGTGATGCCCAAGACAAAAACGATATTTGCTAGATGCAAGTTTCAGGAGAAAGTACAAGGAGCTAGTGAGTTGTTTGAGCAGTTCGTGACTGAGTTAAAACTACTGGTAAAAGACTGTGAATATGCAGAAGATAAAGATGAGATGGTCAGAGACTGCATCGTGTTTGGAATACATTCAGCTAAAGTGAGAGAGAAACTTTTGAATGTTGGGTCCGGGCTAACGCTGGACAAAGCTATGGACATAGCTAGATCGCACAAGATAGCCCAAGCACAGTTGAAAACCATAATCGGCACCATGAGCAGTTTGCGTGAACAGACAGTGCATGCAGTTAATAGACACACACCAAAGAACACCGCCCAGAGAGCGTGTTTCAGCACAGAAAGAACAGAGAGTTCTAAAAATGGGCAACACAGACATAAAATGCTTCAAAAACTGTGGATATTGTGGAAACAAGATGCATGGAGATAAGGAGCAATGCCCTGCCAAAGGAAGGCAATGTGCTAAATGTGGTAAACGGAACCACTTTGCTAAAGTTTGCAGGACTGTTTTTGGAATAGCAGTACACACAGTGAGTGACAGCCAAATGCCAGATAGAGAGCCAAATGCAGAGGAACTGTTTATTGATTCTGTGTCACAGAAAAAACAGATTTCAGAGACTGAGCAAGCCTTTGCCGATATTGAGCTAGGAAAACAGGGCAAAGAGCTTAAGTTTAAACTAGACACTGGAGCTCAGGTTAATGTAATTCCTCTGAGTGAGTATCACAGCTTGAAGGATGGGTGTGAGCTACAGCCCACCTCATGCAGACTGACCGGCTATGGGGGTGAGCAGCTCAATGTAAAAGGCACATGCGTGATGAAATGCAAGTATAAAGAAAGCGACATGATGTTGGACTTTTACATTGTTGACACTCAAGCACCTCCAGTGCTAGGTCTAAAGGCATGTTTAGACATGGACCTCATCAAGCTAGTGCTATCATTGACAGCACCAGTTGAGAAGTAGACAGTCATGGAGGAGTTTGCTGACGTTTTCAAAGGAATCGGACTATTCCCAGGTGAATGCACTATTCACCTTGACCCAGCAGCAACCCCTGTGGTTTGCCCACCGAGAAGGATACCCCTTGCTCTACGTAGTCGCCTGAAGGTGGAGCTGCAGAGCATGGAGAATACAGAAATCATCGTCCGGGAAACAGAACCGACAGAGTGGGTCAACGCGTTAGTAGTGGTTGAGAAACCACGTACAGGCAAGCTCAGAGTCTGTCTCGACCCCAGAGATTTGAACAAGGCTATCAAACGCCCTCACTACCCTCTACCAACGCTAGATGACATCACACCCAAGCTAGTGGGAGCACGTTACTTCAGTGTAATGGACGCACGATCAGGATACTGGACTATCAAGCTCATGGAAGAGTCACAGAATCACAGAATCACAGAAACCTCACAGTGCAGATAGAGGCCATTTCGGCCCATCGAGCCTGCACCGACACATATCCCACCCCCGATCCCCGTAACCCCTACACCAACACATATCCCACCCTATCCCCGTAACCCCACGTATTTAATCCCCCTAACACTAAGGGTCAATTTTATCATAGCCAATCAACCTAACCTGCACATCTTTGGACTGTGGGAGGAAACCGGAGCACCCGGAGGAAACCCACGCAAACACAGGGAGAATGTGCAAACTCCACACAGACAGTCACTCGAGGCCGGATTTGAACCCGGGTCCCTGGAGCTGTGAGGCAACAGTGCTAACCACTACACAACGTTCAACACACCATTTGGACGCTACCGATTTCTGCATTTACCATTTGGTCTTATCTCAGCTCAGGATGAATTCCAGCGGAAGATCGACGAAACCTATGAAGGCCTCGACGGAGTAGTTGTAGTCATAGATGACATCCTCACCTATGGCAGGAATAGAGAGGAACATGACAGGAACCTCCGTGCGATGCTACAAAGATCACGGGAGAAAGGTATCCGGCTCAACCCCGAGAAAAGCATAATCGGATCCACCGAGATTAGTTATTTCGGGCATCGCCTCTCAACTGATGGCATTAAGCCGGATCCAGAGAAAATCGCCGCCATCAAGAAGATGGAGCCGCCAAAGAACCGCGCAGAGCTAGAGACAGTACTAGGTATGGTTAACTACTTAGCCAAGTTTGCCCTGGGCCTTTCCGAAATCAACGCACCCATGCATCAGTTGCTCAAACAATCCAATGAGTTCCTGTGGGACAAACAACATGACACAGCATTTCAGAAAATGAAAGACCTAATCACCAGAGAACCAGGACCAGTTCTTGCCTACTTCGACCCCAACAAAGAGCGCAGACTACAAGTGGATGCGTCAAAGTACGGACTAGGCGCAGTATTACTGCAAGAAGGAAAGCCCATCGGCTACGCTTCCGGATCTCTCACAGACAGTGAAATCAACTATGCTCAAATCGAGAAAGAGCTATATGCAATTCTGTTTGGATTTAAGCGTTTCCACCAGTACGTCTATGGCCGACAAGTCATTGTGGAATCCAACCACAAGCCCCTCGAGTCAATCATGAGGAAACCACTAGCCACAGCCCCACCAAGGCTACATAGAATGATCCTTCAGCTACAGAAGTACAACGTCACAATTATTCACCGTCCAGACAAAGACATTCCTGTCGCAGACACGCTCTCCAGAAAGTCTCTTAGCTACCAGGACAGCAGCCTCAGTGAAGGCATGGATGTGCAGGTGCACATGGTGTACAACAGCTTACCTGTGAGTGACTCAAAACTGAAGGAGATCTGAGCAGCAACAGAGAAAGATGCATAACTCACACTGCTGAGCAAAGTCATACATGAAGGATGGCCTGAGGAAAGGAGGAAATGCCCTCAGAGCATATCTGAATTCTGGAACAACAGAGACAAACTGTCACAAATCAACAGAATCATCTTCAAAGGGAAGAAAATCATCATTCCTACCAGTCTCAGAGAAGAGATGTTGACAAAAATTCATGCTGGACATATGGGCATGGAAAAATGCAAACAAAGAGCACGTGACATTATGTGTTGGCCCGGAATGTGCAAACACATTGAGGACATTGTCGGAAAATGTTCCATTTGTCTAGAACGCCGCCCATCAAATGTCAAGGAGCCCATGATACCTCACCGTATCCCAGACAGGCCCTGGCAGGTCGCGGCAACGGATCTGTTCACATGGAACTACGAGGACTACATAGTTACTGTTGATTACTACAGCAGATTTTTTGAACTGGACAAGCTTCACAGCACCACATCTGCAGCTGTGATCCACAAGCTAAAGCAGCCTTTGCCAGGCATGGCATTGTAGAGACTTTAGTCTCAGACAATGGTCCCCAATACTAATCAAAAGAGTTCGAGTCGTTTGCCAAGGCATGGGATTTCACACATGTCACATCAAGCCCACATTACCCTCAAAGTAATGGCCCTGCTGAAAAAACTGTCCAGATTTCAAAAACACTCATGGACAAAGCCAAAGAGGACAAAAGAGACCCCTACATCAGCCTCCTTGAGTACCGCAACACTCCGGTTGACAACTTCAAGTCACCAGCACAGCTGTTGATGAGCCGCAGACTTCGCTCAATCCTTCCAAGCACCAACCAGCAGCTGCAGCCAGAGGTCGTCAGCTGCAAGCAAGTGCATGCAAAATGTGTACAGAGACAACAACACCAAAAGAGATACTATGACAGGTCAGCTAGACTACTGCCGCCGCTGCACAATGGAGAATCCGTCAGAATCCAGGAGCATGACTACTGGAAGCCAGCAGTCGTCATCCAGCCAGCTGACACTGAGCGATCGTATCACGTCCGCACCCCAGAAGGACAGGTGTACCGCCGCAATCGCAGGCACCTCCTGAACACCAAAGAACAACACCTTCATTCCGACGAGAGGATCAGTTCAACAGAGTGTGATGAACAGAGCAATACACAAAACACATCATACTTAGCTGAACCTAAACCTGAACCTGAATTGTTGACTGATTCAGGAGCATGCTCAGTTCCATACCACACAAGGTCGGGACGAGAGGTCAAGCCTAGAGTTATCCTTGACTTGTGAACTGAATTGGCCCAAATTCAGGAATAAGGCTGCACTGGGGCTAAATCAGGTCATTTTCTGGGTCCAAACTGACTTGCTAATTTTTATCACATATCAAATAATTCTCTTTTGCAGAATAGATTTATAGGCCTGTGTAGTATCATTCATTGGAGTGAGACTCAGAGCTGGAAATTCCACAGGTGGCAATCCTGATGCTTCCGCCCAGATTACATACATCCCTCCATGGCCTCGCCCCTCCCTATCTCTGTAATCTCCTTCAACCCCACAACCCTCCGAGATATCTGTGCTCCTCTAATTCTGGCCTCTTTAGCATCCCCAATTTTAATTGCTCCACCATTGGTGGCCGTGCCTTCAGCTACCAAGGCCCTTGTAACATTTGCATATTGAATTATCATTGGCCCGCAGGCATCTGCAAGGAATACCTATTATATTCACATGTGATCACATGCTGAGTTGTCATTGGCCTGCAGGCATCTGTAAGGACTTCTATTGTTTTGGAAGACCCAGGCTAGGGGTCTTAACTCCATCTTGTCTCCACTGTGCTGTATGTTTGAGATCACAGACCTGATGCTTCATAAAAGAGTTTAAACTGTAATACTCCGTTGTCCTGCAATTTATTATTTTTGTACAAAGTGTGCAAAACAAGGCAGCCCTAAGCTTTGGAATTCCCTCCCTAAACCTCTCTGCATCTCTACCTCTCTTTCCTCCTTTAAGACACTCCTTAAAACCTACCTCTTTCTGCCCTAATATCTCCTTATGTGGCTCGGTGTCAAATTTTGTTTTATAATGCTCCTTGAAGCGCCTTGGGATGTTTTACTACGTCAAAGGTGCTATATAAACGCAAGTTGTTGTTGTTACTGCAATATTTCTCTTTTGTTTATAAATAACCTGTTGGAAAAACAGAATCGCTACTGGCAGGATGTCACCTGTCCATTTGTGCCCACTTGACCTGAGGTGCTATATTTGCTGTCAGAAAGATGCGTTACTATTGGAAACGGACTATTAGTTCATATAATACTGCAAACTTCTGGAATGATACAGGGCTTTCAAAGACACTTGAATAAACAATGTGATTCAGACACACTGGAACAATATTGGCCCAGAAATTCGGGTCTCCACGGGTGAGTACGCACGGGGTACTCACCTGTATGCCCAATGGAAGTGCCGCTTTCCTGCATGCACTGCGCATGCGCGGGAAACCGGCACTTCCGTTCCCCTGAAAGCAGGGGTTCAGAGGTCGAATGCGTGTGCGGGAGAGGCTGCGTGTGCGCATCGAACTTAGTTTTTTTTTTACAGGTTTTCCCGGGAGGGTAAGTCTCCAGAAGTTAGACATATAAAAAGCAGGCGTAAGGCCTGCTTTTTACAAGGTAAGTGGTGAATTAATTAAATTAAAAAATTTTTTCCACAGGTTTATTATTTTAAAATACTTTAAAGAAAGGTAAGTTTATTTTTAGCCCCGTTAGAAAATAAAATTATTTTTTTCAAAAATTTAAATTATTGTTTAAAATAGTTATTTCATGTAAGTTATAGTTTATTTGAAAAATGTGATTTAAAAAAAAAATTATTTGAAGATTTAGTGATGTTTTGGGGCTGTAGTATTTATAAGTTTTGACAGCTCTTGCTGTCAATCTTATGAATGGAGCATTCCCTGCTCCGATTGGCTTCCCATGGCTCACGTCATCCCAGGGGCCGCATTGAACTAACTGCACCCCTGGGATACGCAAGCACTGCGCGCCGACAGCTGGAGCAGGCCCCGGATCGGAATTCCACGCGGGCCTACAGCTCAACGGCCGGCGCGCTAGGTAAGTGCAGGTCGGGGGCTTGCACCCGCGGGAAGCTCCCGACCCGAATTTCTGGGCCATTATGTTTCATTTAATTCTCCAGTCAGGCTCTGCCCTGAGGAAAAACTGCAAGTGTGCCAATAATTGGATGATACTCACAACATAAATTAGATTATGGCAGGGTTGAATGCAAAAACTGAGATTCCACTCATTCTGGATTAGGTTAATATGAGCAGGGCAAAAATGAAGAAGAGGAGTGAAGTGACAGTATCACTTCTGTGGAATTTAGTTTCATTACTTCAGCTGTAGTCTTCAGCTCTCTCCCCCACGACCCTATCATACCTGGGATAATGAATAGACAGCACGGAGTCACAAAACAATACCACAATTTAAGATTTCAGATATAACTTTAACTTGGTCATTGAACTTATAAATTCCTGTTTTCTTCTATGACTTAAAGCATTTAAGACTGTCTTAGATCCTTGTACTTTGCATAAAATACTGAAAAATAGGCTATATTTTGTTTTAATTATAGATTTTGTATGTTTAACTTAGCTTACTTTCACCCTGTTAACCTCACCCACCTCCCTTTTCCTCCATGCCATAGTTAGGAGAGCAGGTAAGTGATTTGTTCCCAAGCCTCTGCCAATCCAACAATGTTGCCAGCTGTTGGGAAGTACACACGAGCAGCAGCCCCCATGGGGACTCATTCTCTGACTTCCACTCCCTCCATGTGGGGATGCTTATCTTCCATGCTGCACCTCACCAATGAGTGACAGAGCTAGATCAGAAACTCATCCTGCATGACATCACAGGTGTAATTCTCTATACTACCACTCCATGGCACAGTGTGTTGGAGCACTGAGTACTGCACCACTATATCAACCCTCGCAGACATCTTAAAATCACAATTACTTGCAGGCTTGCCTGGCACTGAGTGCCCATGGGGGCAGCCTTGTAAAGTCAACAAAGTGATGTAGGTGTTTTTGGAAGTATTATAAATTCCCATGGCAGGGGTTTTACCTAGTGCCTGTGACCAGTAGGCTTGGATTGGGTCTGCTCTGTTGGTTCTGGCTGTGAACTGTCAGTTAACCTTTAACATTGAACCATAGAACTGTAGATGTTTACAGTCCAGAAGGAGGCCATTGAGCCCATTGTGTCTTTGCTAGAACAATCCAAAACTAATCCTACTGCCCTGCTCTCTCCCTATAGCCCCATATCTTCCTCTGCTCGGGATATCATGAAGTCGTGAAACGCACTGTAAATCCTTTCCTTTCCTTTTCTGCATCAAATGTTTACATATTCTTCCTTTAAAGGATTCCAGTGTTTGGGGAAGGTCCATATAGGCCAGCAGATGAAATGAGGTGTACTGGTCTCCAGCAAATGGATCCTTGAAGATTAAAAAAATTGTTGAAGTCTTTTTCAGCCACCTTTATATGTTTCCAATGGGCACCCCTCCTCCTAGATTCCCAGCCTCTCCCATTGATTTTCAGGGCCAGATCCTGTTCAGATGGCATTTGGAGTCTTTGGTGGGCAGCATTATTGCCTCATTTACTTTACTGAATTACTACCAAACCCAGAGCTACCTTTGGCAACAGTGTTCTAGGGCAAATGCAACATTAGCTAGCGGGGGAGAAATTCTGCTGCTTTGCGCCCCCCGTTAGCACTTGGGGGGGCGGTAACGGGGTGCTAAGGGGTTAGTGACTGGGTGCGGCGAATTCAGCAACACCCGCGAACGTCCCTGCCGGTTTAGCGCTGGCGTTAACACTTACTGCCTCGCCCTCTAGCGCCTCGCAGATTGTGCAGTCATAAAGTGCGCAGTGCCCCATTACCGCCCCGGATGTGAAATTGCCTCCTGCCCCCTGCTGTATCATCAGGCGTCAGCAACGACAGGAAGAGGAGGCATTGTCACCGCGGCTGGCCGCTTGGGGAGCGCTAATTAAAGGCAGTGGTTTTCAGGTAGGCCAAACTTTATTCTTTGCACCGGTCTGGTGCCTGCTGAAAGTTTTCGATGCTTTATTTCTGCGAGATGTCCAAGCCCTCCACTCTCTGAGAGTGTTTGGGGCTGTAATGGCAGTCGCGCAGGTCGCCTGGCAACACAGAACTGAGCAGAAGTATGTTGTGCACCATCATTGGCCCTTCCCTTTAAATGAGGGAGGCAGCCTCCAAGGCGGGTATCTTTGCACTCCACATTGTCCAGCGCTCTGCCGCTACCACCCCGCTCTCGCACTTTAGCGCCCTAAGAGAAGTGGTTAGCGCTTGATTTAGCACTCCACTTCCCTCTTGGAGCGCTAAAGCTTAATTTCCCAGGACCAGAAAATGATTATCACTGGCGATACTTTTCCGAGATTTCAAAAGTTATTGCCCCAAGTGGGGTACTACGGAATTTCTAGCCCCGGTCTGTGCCCTTGTGAGTTTTATGCAATGTTCTAGATGTCATTTTATGAGGGTTGGAGTAGTGTGGCCAGACCTGCTATTCGTCCAGGTTTTATTCAAATTATGTCAAACTTGGAAAAGCTACCACGGTTATTTTAATTTGAATGCCGGTTCCCAGTGTTTACTATGTCAGGATTCTCTATCCCAGTGGCAGACTTGTTTAATCCAACAAAGATTGGGTCTATGATTCTACCACCGGGGTAAGTGAGCTGGATGTGGTGGTGCAAAGGAGCCATCTCACAGAAGCCAGACTCCAGAATCCCACCTAAATAAGCGCCAGTACAAAAGTGGCTTAAAAGTGGCTCATGGCAGCTGCTAGTACAACCTGCTGTTCACTCATGTTTTATTCAGATCACATCAAACTAGCAGAAACTACCACTGTTTGGCCACTGAATTTAACACAGACAAAGCCAAATCCTAGGAGACCTTCTCGTGTCAGGTTTCACATAAGAATAAAAACAAAGAAGACCAAGCTTTTTAGATACTGGGAATGAGTTACAGTCTCATGGCTCAGGTTTCAATTTACTATTTTCAGCTTCTCTGGCTCAAAAAAAATCACATATACATGTGCATTATTTATATTCAAATTGAACTGCTAATGCTAGCAATGCACAAACGTGCAATCTTTGCCACTCCAATTGCTGACAGGAAATACAAATGTTGCCTTTATATTATACAGAACAGTGGTTCTGTTTGTCTTGGCTGCTGGAGCTTTTGAATCCATCCTGTTTACATTGCAGGGTAGCTTTTAAAACACCAGTGGAAGCGGTTGTTTAAAGGTACTTTTACGTTTGGCACTTTTGCAGGACAGCAGATACGTTGCTAAAACTGACTTCCTTCTCCCTCCCTATCTCTGTAATCTCCTCCAGGCCCACAACCCCCTGAGACATCTGCACTCCTCTAATTCTGGCCTCTTGAGCATCCCTGATTGTAAGCGCTACACCACTGTTGGCCGTGCCTTCAGTTGCCAAGGCCCAAAGCTCTGGAATTCCCTCCCGAAACCGCACCACCTCTCTACCTTTCTCTCCTCCTTTAAGATGCTCCTTAAAACCTACTTCTTTGACCAAGCTTTTGGTCATCTGCCCTAATATCTCCTTATGTGGCTCAGTGTCAAATTTTGTTTGATAACGCTCCTGTGAAGCACCTTGGAACGTTTTACTACATTAAAGGTGCTATATAAATACAAGTTGTTGTTATTATGAAAAACTAGAGAAAGATACAAATTCAGGGCAAGGGCAGCGGGGAACCTTGGGGAAACTTGACTTGGTGGGCTAGGGGAAGGGAGGAAATAACAACAGAAAATGCTGGAAAAACTCAGCAGGTCAGGCAACATCCGTGGAGAGAAATTTGAGTTGACGTTTCGGGTCGAAACCCTTCTTCAAAACTGGAAAGAAAATAAAGTAGATCGAAGGCAAGGCTGCGATCGAACAAAGGAGACAATAAAAGATATTCGAAGCCAGACGAGATGGCAATAGGCCCGTGGAGACAAAAGGCAGCTGAGATTAGGTGTGAAGTGTACTGGCAGGTAAGAGACAGCTGCCAGGTGAGAGAGAGAAACAAAAGGAAAGGAGGGGGGGGTGGGGAAAGGAGGACCCAAAACAAAGGGGTGGAAAAAATTATAAGTAAAAAAGTAATAGGGGCCGAGGTTATGATCTGAAATTGTTGAACTCGATATTGAGTCCAGAAGGCTGCAAAGTGCCTAGTTGGAAGATGAGTTGCTGTTCCTCGAGTTTACGTTGAGCTTCCGTGGAACAATACAAGAGGCCAAGGATGGTGAGGTCCGAGTGGAAATGGAGCGGTGAATTAAAATGACAGGCGACCGGAAGCTCGGGGTCACCCTTACGGACTGAACGGAGGTGTTCCGCAAAGCAGTCACCCAATCTGCGTTTGGTCTCCCCAATGTAGAGGAGACCGCATCATGAGCAGCGAATACAGTATACTAGATTGCAAGAAGTACAAGTAAATCGCTGTTTCACCTGGAAGGGGTGTTTGGGGCCCTGGACAGTTGGAAGGGGGGAGGTATAGGGGCAGGTGTTACATCTCCTGCGCTTGCACGGGAAGGTGCCAGGCGAAGGGGAAGGGGTGCTGGGGGTGATAGAGGAGTGGACTAGGGTGTCTCGGAGGGAGCGGTCCCTACGGAATGCTGAAAGGGGAGGGGAGGGGAAGATGTGTTTGGTGGTGGGATCACTTTGGAGGTAGTGGAAATGGCGGAGGATGATCCGTTGAATGTGGAGGCTGGTGGGGTGAAAGGTGAGGACAAGGGGAACCCTATCGTGGTTCCAGGAGGGAGGGGCACGGGTGAGGGCAGAAGTGCGGGAGATAGAACGGACACGGTCGAGGGCCGTGTCGACCACAGTAGAGGGGAATCCTCGGTTGCGGAAAAAGGAAGACATGTCGGAAGCACTGGTGTGGAAGGTGGCATCATTGGAGCAGATACGGCGGAGACGGAGAAACTGGGAGAATGGAATAGAGTCCTTACAGGAGGCGGGGTGGGACTAAGTGTAGTCCAGGTAGCTGTGGGAGTCAGTGGGCTTGTAGTGAATATTGGTTGATAATCTATCCCCAGAGATGGAGACGGAGAAGTCAAGGAAGGGAAGAGTCAGAGATGGACCATGTGAAGGTGAGCGAAGGGTGGAAATTGGAGGCAAAGTGAATGAAATTGTCTAGTTCGGGGCGAGAGCAGGAAATGGCACCGCTACAGTCATCAATGTATTGGAAAAAGAGGTGAGGGAGGGGACCTGAGTAGGACTGGAACAAAGAGTGTTCCACATATCCCACGAAAAGGCAGGCATAGCTAGGACCCATGCGGGTACCCATGGCAACACCTTTGATTTGGAGGAAATGAGTGGAGTTAAAGGAGAAGTTGTTCAATGTGAGAACAAGTTCAGCCAGGCGGAGGAGGGTGGTGGTGGATGGGGACTGGATGGGCCTCTGTTCAAGGAAGAAGCAGAGCGCCCTCAGGCCATCCTGGTGGGGGGTGGAGGTGTAGAGGGATTGTACGTCCATGGTGCAAAGGAAGCGGTTGGGGCCAGGACACTGGAAACTGTTAAAGTGGCGGAGGGCGTCCGAAGAGTCGCGGATGTAGGTGGGAAGAGACTGGACAAGGGGAGAAAAGATAGAGTCGAGATAGGAAGAGATAAGTTCCGTGGGGCAAGAACAGGCTGAAACGATGTGTCTACCAGGGCAGTCCTGTTTGTGGACCTTGGGAAGGACGTAGAAGTGGGCTGTGCGGGGTTGGGGAACTATGAGGTTGGTGGCAGCGGGGGGAAGATCTCCAGAGGAGATGAGGTCAGTGACAGTCTTGGAAATGGTGGTTTGATGTTCGGTAGTGGGGTCATGGTCCAGGTGGAGGTAGGAGGAGGTGTCGGAGAGTTAGCGTTCAGCTTCCGCGGGAGAAAGGGTCAGTCATGTGGGGGGAAGACTCCTGGCCAAAGAAGTGGGCACGGAGCCGAAGGCGGCGGAAAAAGAGCTCAACATCGTACCGAGCTCGAAATTCATTGAGGTGGGGGCATAAGGGGATGAAGCTCAAGCCTTTGCTGAGGACTGATTGTTCGGGGTCAGAGAGTGGAAGGTCAGAGGGGATGGTGAAAACGCGGCATGGGGTTGTTATATCCGTGTATCTTAATGTTGTGTCCTTCAATAATCAGACAACAGACTGCAGGGAACGATCAACAGGTGTTTACTGAATGAGGGTTCAAACTGCAACTGACTACAGATCACTACTCAGGGTTTATATACAGGTGTGGTTACTGCTGGGACTACAGGATACAGGAGCTATAAAAAGTAGTTCTCCCCCTTAAAGGTACATACATTACAATTCCTCCCCTTTTAGATTAACAGTACCATAACACTCATTTAACAATTAAATATCAAACTAATTACAATTAACACTTTTAACATGCAACATTAACTGAAAATAGTCTATTTATAAATTCAGTCTTTGGGGAGGCTTCCTGATTCTTTCTGGATAACGCCTTTCCCGAGTGCCTTGCTCTTGGTGCGGAGGCGTTTCTAACACCCTGTCGTCAGTTGATTCATCAGCTTCCAATGCTATTGTTTCTGAGGTAGATGTGACCTGTATGTCGGGTTCCTCACCAGGTACGTATGGCCGAGACATGGGGTTGACTCGTTCCTGTGACTCTAGGATCTGGTCAGCATGGCGTCTCACAATGTTCTCCCCAACATCCACTGTGTACATTAGTGGCCCCTGCCGTGTGCATATCGTTCCTGGTTGCCATTTCTCTGTTCGGTAGTTGCGGGCCAAGACTGGTTGCCCTACATTGAAGCTCCTTGTCGGCTTCTCATTGATGTGCTGGAATTGCTTACTCTCAACATCTCTTCGTACATTTGGTCTGAGCAAATCCAGACGAGATCTCAACCTTCGGTTAAAGAACATCATGGCCGGGGCCTGGTTGGTGACTGCATGTGTCGCATTTCTGTAGGCTAACAGGAAATTGTCCACCTTATGCTGCAGTGGAATGTCGTCATCGCACATGGCCTTTACTGCTTTTTTAAAGGTTTGTGCAAACCTCTCAGCCAATCCATTTGTGGCTGGATGATACGGGGCGGATGTGTAATGCCTTACCCCATTCCTTTTCATAAATCTTCGAAACTCTTCGGACACAAACTGTGGTCCGTTATCAGAGCAAACCTGCTCTGGCAAGCCGTTCCTGGCAAAAATGGTCCGTAGGACTGCAATAGTTTTCTCCGTGCTGGTGGAGGACATTTTGATCACCTCAGGCCATTTCGAGTTCGCATCCATGGCTATTAAAAACATTGAGTCCATGAATGGACCAGCAAAATCAATATGCACCCGTTGCCATGGAGATGCGGGCCACTCCCATGGGTGTAGAGGGGCATGTGGTGGTGCATTTTGGACCTTCTGGCATCCTGAGCAGCTCTTTGTCAGGTCCTCGATTTGCTGATCGATCCCCGGCCACCACACATAAGCCCTAGTAAGGCTTTTCATTTTCACCCCTCCCAGATGACCTTCGTGAAGCTCATTGAGCACTCTCTCCCTTAACTTGTGTGGAATTACCCTTGCAGGACTTGTTCCATTGCCCTTTGCCAAATAACCGAACACGAGCCGGTTGTATTGGTAGAGACCTTTATGAGTGTTGATCGTGAGGTACTGTTTCGAGGCTTCTTCTACCTCCATTTGCAGGTACGCCTGGGCCAGATCAATCTTAGTGAAGCGTTTCCCTCCAGATAGCGAGGCGAAAATATCTTCAATCCGCGGAAGCGGATATTGTACAGTGTGAAGGACTGGGTTCACTGTCACCTTAAAGTCCCCACGGATGCGAACCTTCTTTGGTTCCCCAGGCATATTACTCAATGACCTCTTCATTACAGGAACGATGGGTGTAGCCGACTCGCTCCAGTCCACTTTGGACAGTACTCCTGAACGTTCCAAACCTTCCAGCTCTGCTTCGACGGCTGGGCGGATCGCATAAGGTACCGGTCTGGCCTTAAAAAACTTTGGGCTTGCATTTTCCTCTATTTTGATCATCGCTGTTTTGCCTTTTAGTGTTCCGAGTCCCTGCTGGAACACTTCTTGTGCGTCAGTTAGCATTTTTGACAGTCGTCCAGGTGTGACGTCGTCATCCTTTTTGGCATCTACAGTCAGTGCTTGTATGGAATGCCAATCTAGCTGTATTTTCTGGATCCATTCACGTCCTAGTAGTGGTGGTCCTCCATCTGGCAATACATATAGGTCCATTTTTGATGTTTCCTTGCCGTTATATATAACGTTCACCCTTATTTTTCCTTTGGGGTAGACTTTTTGCCCCGTGTACGTCTTCAAGACAATCTTTTGTATCTCTCAAGGGTATATGTGAGAATACCCGCTTGTAGTCCCTTCGGTTTATGACTGTTAGGGCTGATCCTGTGTCCAATTCCATTTTCACTTGGACTCCTGCGATCTTGAGCGTCACCCAGATACTTTGGTGATCCTCCGTTTTGATCACATTATGTCGTTTCAGACAACCCAGCTCCTTGCTTCCAGAGTCTGTATCACTCTTCTGTTCATCTGAACTACTCTCCGTCACCTTATGTACCTTCTTGTACTTCTCCTGTGGAGATTTCTTGCTGCTGGTTTTCTTTCCTGACCTGCAGACTCTTGCTATGTGTCCTACTTTTCCACACTATCTGCACACTTTGTCCTTGAACCAGCAATCATTATGGTCGTGTGTTGTTCTGCTGCAGCGATAGCACTTCACTGTTCCGTATGACATTTCATTTGTACCATATTCTTGCGGTCTCTGTTGTATCTCTGCAGCGCCCCGTGCTGCTGCTTCATGTGATACTGCAATGCTGAAAGCCTTGTCCAGCATAAGATCCTTTTCTGATAGAAGCCGTTTCTGGGTTCCTTCACTTTGAAGCCCACACACAAACTTGTCCCTTAAAGTATCTGCTAGTCCCGTTCCAAACTGGCAGTGTTTCGATAGCTTGCGCAGTTCCGTTAAATACTCAGCATTACTTTCATCTTTATGCTGGTTCCTTTTGTGAAATCTTCCTGCTATCAGCAGCGGTGTGGGGTTTAAGTGGTGCTGTAGGATTGACACTATGTTTTCAAAATCCTCTTCTACTGGCTTCTCTGGGGTTACTAGGTTTCGTAGTAAGCCATACGTTTTTGCACCCATTGAATTCAAAAATACCAGCGCTTTCTTGTCATCGGCACTTCATTCGCCTTGCAGTATACTTGTATGCGTTCGACATATGTTGTCCAATCTTCGACTTCATTGTCGAATGCTGTGATACTGCCACTCTTCGGCATTTTTGGGTGTGGTTAGACTGGCTTAAAATGGCATCTCCCGCGCTTTCCTTTCTTCCCCGATGCGGCTTAAAATGGCGTCTCCCGCGCTGCTGCCAACGCCGCTCTTGGCGGTCCTCGTGGCAAATGGCGACGCCCTGTGGGTTTCGTGCACTGCTCCTGCGCTGCTGCCAATGCCGCTCTCTGCGGTCCTCGTGGCAATGGCAGCGCCTCGCGTTTTCCTGCGCGCCTCTCTCCCCCGTTGACGCTGCTCGGCCCTTGAACACTGGCTGCGCTCTGGCAGCGCCTCGCGTTTTCCTGCGCGCCTCTCTCCCCCGTTGACGCTGCTCGGCCCTTGAACACCGGCTGCGCCCTGTGCGCTCTGCCCTCTCTCTCTCCCCCATCGACGCTGCTCGGCCTTTTTCTGTGCCGCTCGGTCGGCTCTAGCCGCCGCTGTCCGGGAAGGGTCTGCGCAGTACCTGTTGCCAGCCCGTTTCGCTGGACAACCGTGACTGGAAAGCCAAGCCTGGCTCTCGACAGCCTCCCCTGCGATCCTCAAATCTCCGCTGGATGACTGGGCGGTTGCCCGTGGTCGACGCCCGTGCTTCTGGACTCAACCTCCTTCCACTGTTCTCCAGGAGCGAATCCCTGGCAGGTGATTCAGAGTTGCAGGTAGGTTCGAATCTGCGTCGTCGCCAATGTTATATCCGTGTATCTTAATGTTGTGTCCTTCAATAATCAGACAACAGACTGCAGGGAACGATCAACAGGTGTTTACTGAATGAGGGTTCAAACTGCAACTGACTGTACAGATCACTACTCAGGGTTTATATACAGGTGTGGTCACTGCCGGTACTACAGGATACAGGAGCTGTAAAAAGTAGTTCTCCCCCTTAAAGGTACATACATTACAGAGGTGAGATTGGGAGAAGGGGGGTCAGAGGAAAGTGAAGGGGAAGAAGGTTCCGGAGGGGCGTTGGTGTCCAAGAGTTGATGAAGCTTGCGATCCTTGACATCGGAAAGGAAGAGAGAAAGTTTTTTGTTGAAGCGTTCGGGGCAGCTGAATGGATGGTCTCAATTTTGGAGCAGATCTATAACTGCAGAAGTATCGTGGCGATTGGAGGCCAAAAGCTAGACAGTTGGGAGTTTGAAAGTGATATTTCAAGTGATTTGGGGAAGAGTTCTTTCCAATAACAACAACTTGTATTTATATGGCGCCTTTAACGTAGTAAAACATCCCAAACCGCTTCACAGGAGTATTAGCAAACAAAATTTGACACCGAGCCACATAAAGAGCTATAAGGGCAGATGACTGAAAGCTCGATCAAAGAGGGAGGTTTTACGGAGCATCTTAAAGGAGGAAAGACACTGAATGAAGTGGAGTTGGAAGGGGGAAGGGGGATATGAATGCAGCCAAAAAATGCAGTAAATTCTACAATGTTATGGTTTTGAGGGAAATGAAGGGGTAAAGCTTGGATTCCAATGTGGGTGGATTGTGAAAGGTTACCAGCAGAATTAAACAGCTAAGTTTAACAGTGCAAATATTTTTCGTTGCTGATGCTAAGCCCCTATTTTCATATTAAAAATTTTGTTACTGGTATTTTTAGACAAGAAAAAAGGGTGGCTCAGGACAACTGAGTGGTTTAACCAGGTCAGCACATTATCCCATCACCTCTGAGTACTGGAGTGAGCCCACGGTCTCTAGATGAAAGGTTTGTCACCGTGTGTTAAAAATACAGTTGGGCATTCTCAAATCTGTTTCAAAAATGTACAAATCCACAGCACAAAACAGCGCCGAAGTGCCAAAAATGAGCTCATTGTTAGAGGCCAGAAGGATGTCTGTTTTTGGGAATTGTAAAGGTTCACATCTTGTAACGGGTGTAATACAGGGTGGTCCTCTGACAGTGGGGCTGAAGCACATTCTTCAGAGCAGAGTAGAGAGAGCTTTACTGTACTGTGCATGTGGTGTACCCTGAAGTGCTGACATTAATTGCCTCGGGGCTTTGAGTGCACTCCCGGCATAAAATAGCCAGGAGTGCGTTAGATAGTCGGGAAATCAGACTGGACCCAGAAGAGCATCGACCAATAATTCTTACTGGCTTGGAGCAAGCAGAATTTTCATCCATCCCCTAGAAGGCCCATATCATAAGAAGGACAAGGGGGCAGGATGAATACCCTGCAGGAATTCGCACATCTCCTGTCTTTCAGTGATCAGGATGCCAGCTAGACACTGTCACCCATTTCCATGGAGGGGGACTAGTGGGGTCCACCTGAGGCTCTAAGTGGGAGTCATGGTCTGTGAGACCACAGTATTGAGTTCAAAAAGTTCCAACATCAGGCCTCTTGAAAAAGTGCCCATTACTTGAGGAGGAGCAACTGTTGATGTGTGCATCCCAATGGGCCTCATTTTCCTTCCCCTCCCACCCTTTGGGTGCCCAAAATGAATCCATACTGATGCACCCACTGGAAATGTTTAAAACAGATGACAATGCACAAACCCTGGATATTCTGGTGAAGTCAGGAGCAGAGGTCAGCAGTAGAGTGAGTCAGAGGATGTTCGACCAGCTCCCAAGGCTTTAGCAATGCTGCACTCTGTCGAACTGTTGGGAAACGTGCAAGAGCAAACAGGGTGACCAACTCTTTGATTTTCTTCGTCCTCTCTCTGAGCAAGATCTTGGCTAACACTTGGTGACTCCGCCTGACTCAGCATGGATCAGGTCAGTAGCTCATAGAAACATAGAAACATAGAAGATAGGAGCAGGAGTAGGCCATTCGGCCCCTCGAGCCTGTTCTGCCATTTAATGAGATCATGGCTGATCATCCAAATTCAGTACCCTGTCCCTGCTTTCTCCCCATATCCTTTGATCCATTTAGCCTTAAGGAATATATCTAACTCCTTCTTGAATATATTTAATGAATTGGCCTCAACTGCCTTCTGTGGTAGAGAATTCCACAGGTTCACCACTCTCTGGGTGAAGAAATTTCTCCTCATCTCAGTCCTAAATGGCTTACCCCTTATCCTTAGACTGTGACCCCTGGTTCTGGACTCCCCCACCATCGGGAACATCCTTCCTGCATCTAGTCTGTCTAGTCTTGTTAGAATTTTATAAGTTTCAATGAGATCCCCTCTCATTCTTCTAAACTCTAGCGAATATAAGCCTAATCGACCCAATCTCTCCTCATACGTCATTCCTGCCATCCCAGGTATCAGTCTGGTGAATCTTCGCTGCACTTCCTCCATGGCAAGAACATCCTTCCTCAGATAAGGCGATCAAAACTGCACACAATACTCAAGGTGTGGTCTCACCAAGGCCCTGTACAACTGCAGCAAGGCATCCTTGCTCCTGTACTCGAATCCTCTCGCTATGAAGGCCAACATACCATTTGCCTTCTTAGCCACCTGCTGCACCTGTATGCTTACCTTCAGTGACTGGTGCACAAGGACACCCAGGTCTCGTTGCACTTCCCCTTTTCCCAATCTATTGCCGTTCAGATAATAATCTGTCTTCCTGTTTTTGTCACTAAAGTGGATAACCTCGCATTTATCCACATTATACTGCATCTGCCATGCATCTGCCCAATCACCCAACCTGTCCAAATCATACTGGAGTTTCTCTGCATCCTCGTCACAGCACACATGCCCACCCAGCTTTGTGTCGTCTGCAAACTTGGAGATATTGGCCCAGAAATTCGGGTCGGGGGCTTCCCGCAGGTGCAAGCCCCCGACCTGCACTTACCTTGCGCGCTGGCAGTTGAGCTCTGGGCTCCCGTGGAATTCCGCTCCGGGGCCTGCTCCAACTCCCGGCGCGCTGTGCTTGCGTGGCCCAGGGGCGTAGTTAGTGCGATGCGTCCCCTGGGATCACGTGAGCCATGGGCAGCCAATCAGAGGAGGGAAAAGCCCATTCATAAGATTGACAGAAAGACCTGTCTAAACTTATGAATATACGGGCCCCTAAATAACAGTAAACCTTCAAATAATTTTTTTTTTAAATCACACTTTTTAAATAAACTATAAATTACATTAAATAACTATTTTAAACAATAATTTAAATTTTTGAAAAAATAATTTTATTAAAAAATGGGGCTAAAAATAAACTTACCTTGCTTTAAAGTATTTAAAAATAATAAACCTGTGGAAAAAATGTTTTAATTTTAATTAATTGACCACTTACCTTTTAAAATGCTGGCCTTACGCCTGGTTTTTACATTTCTAAAATCTAAAGACTTACGCTCACGGAAAAACCTGTAAAAAAAAACGTAAGTTTAAAGCGCACGCGCAGACTCCCGCGCACACGTGTTCGACCTCTGAACCCCTTCGTTCAGAGGACCAGAAGTGCCGGTTTCCCGCGCATGCGCAGTGCATGCAAGAAACCGGCACTTCCATCGGGTCCACGCGTGAGTACCCCGTGCGTACTCACGCGTTGGGACCCGAATTTCTGGGCCATTACATCTAGTACCCTCGTCTAGATCATTAATATATATTGTGAAATAGCTGGGGTCCTAGCACCGATCCCTGCGGTACCCCACTAGTCACTGCCTGCCACTCATGATGTGGAGAACTGTGGCCGCCCTACGCCTGTGAGGCTTTGTGCACTGGAGTTTTGTTGTGCCACTACACATTAAGTTGCTTTTTAGTTTGTGGTAGATGAAGTGTGGTTTGAATTTGATGATAAACTAAACAATGGGGATGAGTGGAACCGCAAGTTAAAAGCGAGTAACGACTCAATGCATATTTTTTTGTCTGAATAAGCACTTTCAGAGCAGTTAGTTCCTTTGTTTTAACTAGTTGACATGAATGCAATGTCGCTGTTTTTGTTTTAAGTTATCCTTGAAAATAGAAGCAGTTGCAACAACTTGGAAAATGTATTTGAAAACCCACAAGCAAGTTCATGCCTGTTTGCCAAAATTTGCAGCTGTATCAATACAGTGGCATTCGCCTGAAGGTGTCTGTGTTCTGTTAGACGAATGCTTGTTGACTATTTCAATCACTGAACTGCTCCTGAAGTCTATTTACCATTAAATTACTGAGATTAAAAACTGGATGTTCCTTGATAATTCATAACTAGTGGATATCCCTTAGGGTTGCTTGTGGAGCCAGGATGGAAGAAAAGACTTTAGACACAGGAAGAGTGCCAAGGTAGAGAGAACTAACAATCAAAGAAAGAAAGAACTTGCACTTTTCTTGACCTCAGGATGTCCCAAAGTGCTTTACAGCACATGAAGTACTTCTGCAATGTAGTCACTGTTGCAATGTGGGGACCAAGCACTCAGCCCACAATTTGTTATGACATCTGCACTGCAATCTGCAAATCACTAGCCCCATTTCTTATTTTTTCAACCTTTTAGATATCTGAAGTCACACCTCCAACTTCGTGGCTGCTAATGGGATAAGCTTCCTTTCACTCACACAACTTTGCCACATTTCCTCATCAACTCATTGGCCCGTAATTTGAGGTCAGTGGCGAAGCTAAGGCGCTCGCCGCTGACCTGAATGAGAGCTGCCCACAAAGATCTCGCGTGGGCAAAGATGATTTTGTGGCTTCATACCAGCCCAATAAGATGAGTTTTGCTTCAACTTCATCTTCTTTCTAACAACTAATGTTCAATCAGTGCTGAGCAGGCAGCCACATCTGCCACCCTGCTGCTCGGCACCACAGTGACCTTGCTATTGTGTGCACAACTATTGTCTGCGTACCCTAAGCTAACACATCTAACCACCTCCCCTTGACATTCAACAGCATTACCATCGCTGAATCCCCCACCATCAACATCCTGGGGGTCACCATTGACCAGAAACTTAACCGGACCAGCCACATAAATACTGTGACAACAAGAGCAGGTCAGAGGCTGGGTATTCTGCGGTGAGTGTCTCACCTCCTGACTCCCCAAAGCCTTTCCACCATCTACAAGGCACAAATCAGGAGTGTGATGGAATACTCTCCACTTGCCTGGATGAGTGCAGCTCCAACAACACTCAAGAGGTTCAACACCATCCAGGACAAAGCAGCTCGCTTGATTGGCACCCCATCCACCACCTTAAACATTCACTCCCTCCACCACCGGCGTACCATGGCTGCAGTGTGTAACATCTACAAGATGCACTGTAGCAACTCGCCAAGGCTTCTTCGGCAGTACTTCCCAAACCTGCGACCTCTTCCACCTGGAAAGACAAGGGCAGCAGGCGTATGGGAACACCACCACCTGCAATTTCCCCTCCAAGTCACACACCATCCTGACTTGGAAGTATATCTTCATCGTCGCTGTGTCAAAATCCTGGAACTCCCTATCTAACAGCACTGTGGGAGTGCCTTCACCACACAGGCTGCAGTGGTTTAAGAAGGCGGCTCACCACCACCTTCTCAAGGGTAATTAGGGATGGACAATAAATGCTGGCCTTGCCAACGGCGCCCACATCCCATAAATGAATTTTTTTTTAAATGCTTCCTTTTCTCTGTCTAGAGAACTCCCAAAATGAAGAAGCTGACACGAGGGTGGAGGAGGAAGAATAAGCAAATCCATCACGCACTCTAAACCCCGCAAGCATCAGCCCAGATACATCCACTTTGAGAGAATTACATAGGGAGAGCCAGGAAATAAAAATCTGGAAATAAAAATCTGGTACCAGTAAAGTTGGCCATTCTCGGAGTTGAAGTACTAAGGGCAGCAAGAGCACAGAATCTACTCTGGGTGGGAGATTTCAATGTCCGTCAATAATAGGGGCAAGGTAGTAACACCACTGACCAAGCTGGCTGAGTCCTGAAGGATGTAACTACCAGACTAGGCTTGAGGCAGATGGTGAAAGAATCAACACAATGGAATAACCTACTTGACCTTGTGAGTTTTCACATGTATGCTGATGAGAACCAGCTCTATCTCTCCTCCACCTCTCTCGAACCCTCCACCGTCTCTATACTATCAGGCTGCTTGTCTGACATCCAGCACCGGATAAGTAGAAATTTCCTCCAATTAAATATTGGGAAGACCAAAACCATTGTCTTCGGTTCACGCCACAAACTCCGTTACATTTCCACTGATTTAATCTCGCTTCCCAGCAACTGTCTAAGGCTGGCCAAGTCTGTTTACAATTTACAATTATTTGATCACGAATTGAGCTTCCTGCCTCGTATCCGTTCTTTCACTAAGGCCGCCCATTTCCAGCTTCTTAATATCGCCCGTCTCCACCCTTACCTCAACTTATCTGCTGCCAAAACCCTCATCCATGCCTTTATCATCTCTAGACCTGACTATTCCAATGCACTCCTGGCCAATTTCCCCAGTTCTCTCCTCCATAAACTTGAGGTAATCCAAAACTCTGTCGCCCGTGTGCTAACTCGCACCAAGTCCTGCTCACCCATCTCCCCTGTGCTTCTGACCTACACTGGCTCCCAGTTAAGCAATGCCTCAAATTTAAAATTCTCATCCTTGTTGTCAAATCCCTCCATGGCCTCGCCCCGCCTTATCTCTGTAACCTCCTCCATACCTATAATCCCCCAAGACTTCTGTGCTTCGCCTATTCTGGCCTTTTGAACATCCTCGATTTTAAATGCTCCACCATTGGCGGTCGTGCCATCAGCTGACTAACTGCTAAGCTCTGGAATTCCCTCCCTAAATCTCTCCGCCTCTCCACTTCTCTTTCTTCCTTTAAGACACTGCTTAAAACCTACCTCTGACCAAGCTTTTGGTCATCTGTCCTAACATCTCCTTATATGGCTCGGTGTCAAATTTCATTCTTTTTTATAACACTCCTGCGAAGCGCCTTGCAATGTTTTATTACGTTAAAGGTGCTATATAAATATAAGTTGTTGTTGTTATTGTTGTCCTAACCAATCTACCTGTTGCAGATACATCTGTCCATGGCAGCATTGGTAGGAGTGACCACCACACAACTCTTATAGAGACAAAGTCCCGTCTTCACACTGAGGACACCCTCTATTTTGTTGTGTCGCACTAGCACTGCGCTAAGTGGGATGAATTGAAAACAGTTCTAGCAGCTCAAAACTGTGCATCCATGAGGTGCTCTGGGCTATCATCAGCAGCAAAATTGCATACCACCACAATCTGTAACCTCATGACTGAGCATATACCTCACTTCTCTTGAGATGACCAACCCTGGTTCAATGAGGAGTGTGGAACAACATGCCGTGAGCAGCACCATACATACCTGAAAATGAGGTGCCAACCTGGTGAAGATACAACACAGGACTACATGTATGCTAACCAGCAAAAGCAACATGCTTAGACAGAGCTAAGTGATCCCACAACCAACAAATCAGGTCAAAGCACTGCAACCTAGCCACATCCAGTCATGAATAATGGTTGACAATTAAGAAAATAATGGGAGGAGGTTTCATGACTATCATCATCCTCAATGATGACAGGTTCCAGAATATATGTGCAAAAGGCAAGTCAGTAGCGTCGAGTGGACGAACCTTCTTGGCTTCCTGCTGCAGACCCTACCATCACAGATGCCAGTCTTCAGCCAATTTGACTCACTCCATGTAACATCAAGGCCAGAATTTTCTGAGGTAAGAGCGGGTGGGTTGGAGGCGTGGAGGGAAGTGAAAGTTGGAAAAATGTGAACCCCGACCCCAACCCCACTTTCACCTTTCACTCGGGCGGGTTGGGGGGGGGAGCAGCTGCCAACCCACTGCCAAGAGGCAGGTTGGCAATTTACATATGATAATGAGGCCTGAGGCCACTACTTTAACCTGCTTTGCAGGTTTTACTGCAGGCAGCTGGGGATCCCGGGGCTCTGCCTCGGGGAGCAATCCTTGAGAGCCGGGATTAGCAGGAGAGCTTCCTCCCGGCCCCCCAAATTCCCCCACCATCAGCCTGGCCCTCCCCAGGGTCGGGAATCTGACATCCCCAAGGATCGGACAACCCCAGCCTGGAACACGCCCCCGGGGTCGTGACTCAGCCCCTGGGTCAAGGGTCAGACCCCGGGGATCGCGGCTCCGATCGGACCCTCCCCCCGGTGATTGGACCCCCTTCCCGGGCTTGGACACCATCTCCCCACCCCTTCCTCCCCCCCACGCCCCCACCATCCTGGGCCCAGCACTTACCTGTCGCTGCGGCCTCCTTCACACAGAATCACAGAATCACAGAAACCCCACAGTGCAGATAGAGGCCATTTCGGCCCATCGAGCCTGCACCGACACATATCCCACCCGATCCCCGTAACCCCTACACCAACACATATCCCACCCTATCCCCGTAACCCCACGTATTTAATCCCCCTAACACTAAGGGTCAATTTATCATAGCCTTCTCTGAGTTCCCCACACGACTGGAAGCCGACCCTACCAATCTGGTTGACTTCCGGGCGGGGAACCCGCCCCTGACATCACACACACACTGTGGAGTTAAAACTCCACAGCGTGCCAGGAAACCCGACCTTCCAGGTTTCGCACCTTCTCCTGGGTCCCCCCGCCACTATTGAGACCTTGGTTCTAACTTACAGGAATCTCTTACATCTGGACTACAGAAGCGAGGTGATCTGCTTGAGAGTACCTTGAGAGGCTTCATGCACTTTGGTACCAGTCAACAATCCGTCGCTATATCGATTCATGGCTGTCCACAAGAGGCAGGCAGCAACTGCGTTATAACAGGAAGAGAGACAGATGAGGACTTCTCAGACTGATGATGTACCCACTCCTCCCTGCTGGCTTCCTCAGAGAATTGCAGAAGAGACAGGTGGAGGACAGGAGCTGCCAACCAGAACAAATTCCGGGCTGCTGGCAGCAGTAGCGGGAACACATTGGGTCCCAGCAAGAACAGGGCATTCCCCACAGGCGAGTCAAGGCTCCCCATTGAAAAGAAGCAATGGGACACTACACTTGCTCCTTCCCCTAAGTTGGCACTTCAGAGGAGCAATAGATTAGGAAATAGAAGACAAACACCCGACACTAGGGAAGCAAACAAAGAAGCAGAGACAAATATGTGGAGTAGTATCTGCATAACCTAATTGAACATTCCTTGGAATATTTGGTGATAATTTGTTGCCTGAGACCTGGAGTTGTTGAACTGATCTAAATCTCTGCTGCCTGTGTCCTAACTCGCACCAAGTCCTGTTCACCCATACCCCGTGATCGCTGACCTACATTGGCTCCTGGTCCACCAACACCCCGATTTTAAAATTCTCATCCTTGTATTCAAATCTCTTCATGGCCCCTCCCATCCCTATCTCTATAACCTCCTCCAGCCCTTCAACCCTCCAAAAACTCTGCGTTCCTCCAATTCTGGCCTCTTGTGCATCCCCGATTTCCTTCGCTCCACCATTGGTGACTGTGCCTTCAGCTGCCAAGGCCCTAAGCTCTGGAATTCCCTCCCTAAGCCTCTCTGTATCTTTACCACTCACTTCTCCTTTAAATAGTTCCTTAAAAACTACCTCGTCGCCTATCCTAATGGTCCAGAAATTCGGTTCGCAGCCCTCCCGCGGGCAGAGGGCTGTGATTTGGAAAAATCTCCGCCTGTGCCAGAGGGCTCCTGGGAGGCGCAGAATTCCATTGCTGTGCCTCTTCAAACTGCCAGTGTGCAAGGCACGCGTATCCCAGGGGCGCAAGTAGTTCGCAGCGTCCCTGGGATCACGTGGGCCATGGGGAGCCAATCAGAGCAGGGAATCTCCATTCATAGATTTGACAGGAAGACCTGTCAAATCTATGAATAAAGATCAGCCCCAAAACATAAGTAAAACTTCAAATAATTCTTTTTTTTAATCACATTTTTAAAATGACTATAAATTACACAAATTTAAATTTTTGAAAAAATAATTAAAGTTTTTAACGGGGCTATAAATAAACTTACCTTTCTTTAAAGTATTTTAAAATGATAAATCAGTGGAATCATTTTTTTTTACTTTCTTCACCTCTTAGCCTGGTAAAAGCAGACCTTGCGCCTGCTTTTCCAGGCACAGCTTTTTCAGACTTACCTGGACTGAAGCAACTGTGGAAAAAAACGGAAGTTTCGGCCGTACGCCCTGCCTATCCGGCGCAGGCGTTTGACCTGTGAAGCCCTTTCTTCAAAGAAACGGAAGTTCCGGTTTCCAGTGCATGCGCAGTGCATGCCTAAAACCGGCACTTCCGTTGGCCCTATGGGTGAGTACACAGCGCGTACACACCTGTAGGGAACGGAGTTTGTGGGCCAATATCTTTTTATGTGACTCTGTCAAATTTTGTGAATCCTGTGAAGCGATTTGGGATATTTCACTGCGTTAAAAGGGCTATATAAATGTAATTTTTGTTGTTGTTGTTGTAAGGCATCAAACAAGACGTTGGGTTGGGAGAGAGTCAGACTGACAGCTGGAAACAGAGTGGAGCACAGAGTTTCCATCGCTTTGCAGCTCAGTCTGTACAGAGCCAAAATTCATAGTAAAATTTGTACAGCCGGGAATTGAAAAGAGTGGCAATTGTAATGATATCAGCAAATAGAGATGGTATTTGCCTGTTCGATTATGATGCCTTAACAGCATGTTTGCAGGTATTGATTGCTTGTGCCTGACCAGCAGAGGGCATGTGACCGAGACAAGCAAGGCAGAGGAGTTTAGTTTCAGTTTCGTGCTAGATGGATTACTAGCATCGTGTCTCCTGTAAATGCTGTTAACAAGAGTTGAACAGACTTTAGATTAAAAGACATTCTCTTTCATAAATGTCTCGTCAGTGAACCCACAAAGAAATCAATACATGGGCCTAGAAATTGAGTTGACGCCGCGCCAGGGCTTTAGCGCCGGAAATTTAGCGCCGGCGCTAATTCCCTTGCGCGCGCCAAAAATTCAGTAGCGCCGCGCCCAGACGGCTGCCGGCGCTACTGGCGGGCGTGAGTGCCTCCCAATGGGCGCTGAGTGCCGCATTGCGGCGCTAATCTGGCGCTGCGGCACCCGATGCGGTGCGGCAGGCTGGGGAAGTGCAGGCCTCCTCCTCCCGTTAAGGAGGCGCTGCCTTCACCCGATCGCTGGCCGTTTGATTTTTTCAAAAATGAGCCCGGCACCTCGGACAAGTGCCGGGCTTGCAGGCCAGACGCATCTGTTCCGCGGGGGGGGGGTGGAGGAGTCCGGGGAGGGAGGTGCGGGCAGGCGGCCGGCGGGAAAGTGGCCGGCCGCCGCGCGACCTTAATGCGCCGGTGCTAACTTGTGTAAGACTCGGTTGCCAGAGTCTTAGTTGCGGCTGCCACGGGCGAGGCGGCCGCAACTGAATTTCGGCGTTCAGGCGCGTTGCCATGGCAACCGGGACGCTGCGCACACCGATGACCTCATCGGTGCCGGCGCAGCGCAACCGGCTAACGCCGATGGCAGCGCCGAAGTGAATTTCAGAAACGGCTATCATTGCGGCGCCAGGCCCTCTAGCGCCGCAAAATGGGCGCTAACCCTACTGAATTTTCAGCCCAGGGTGTCAGAAGTGATTGAAAGAGATGAAGAGAAAAAATCTGAAGTTAAATCAGCTCTCCACAAATTAGCAAGCCAAAAGAGAACATCGTTGCTTACCATTGGAGAATAGCTAATGAAGTGAAAAAATGGAAGGTTTACACCCACCGGCGACGCTTCAGTTGACAGGTAATGTGGCTGAAAATTGGAGAAGGTTCAAACAACGTGTGGGGTTGTATTTATCAGCAATCGGAGCTGATGAGAAAAGGAATAAAAGGAAATCGTCACTGTTCTTACAGGTTGTGGGTGATGAAGCGCTGGAGGTGTATAATAACTTCACATTCGCTGCTAATGGAGACAAAATGAAACTAGATAAAATAATGGAACAGTTTGAGGCCTACTGCATACCTAAACGTAACGTGATGTTTGAGAGGCACAGATTTTTCACATGTGTACAGAAAACGAGTGAGACTATTGATCAGTATGTGACTGAACTGAGAAACAGAAGCAAATCGTGTGAATTTGGGGGACTGACAGACTCGTTGATAAAAGACAGACTGGTGTGTGGTATTCCAGATAATGGTCTAACGGAAAGACTGCTAAGAGAGCAAGATCTAGACCTGGGAAAAGCCATAGCACTGTGTAGGGCTACAGAGACTGTGAAGTTGCAGGCAAAGGATTTGTTCAGTGACAATAGCTGCAACGTGGATGCAGTGAGAAAGAACGGATACAAACCGTTTAACAAAACGAGCGCCAAGGTGAAAAAAGAGGCGTGTCCAGCGAACAAAAATGAAAGGGGCAATCGAAAGTCATGTAGTCGATGCGGTACACAGCATCCACCAAGAAAGTGTCCAGCATATGGTAAAACATGCAATAGTTGCAACAAAAACAACCATTATGCCCGTTGCTGTAAGAACCAAGTGCAACAAAGCAAGGTCCATGCAGTAGATGAAAGCGACATAGAGGAGTTCTATGGAGATGTTGTGTCTGAAAACAAAAAAGAAGAAAGAGACTGGATGTTGACACTAAAAGTGAATGACATACACATTCCATTTAAATTGGATACTGGAGCACAAGTTAATGTGATATCAGAGACTGATTTTAAGAAAATTAGACCCAGACCAAAGATACATGGAATAAAAGTGAAAGTGACAGGATACTCAGGTACTGATACACCAGTGAAAGGAAGATGCATTGTCAAAGTAACACACAAGGACAGAGAGCACATGCTAGCATTAATCGTGGTGCCAAAGGATGTGCAAGCCATACTAGGTTTAAAAGCCTGTGAGAGACTGAACCTGGTAAAGAGAGTCCTCGTTGTGGAAAGCGAAGGAGAGACAATCTATGATGAACTGAATGTTGCGTACACACCGGGTAAGCTGATGTATACAGCAGGCACGTTGTCCAGAGCTGTTGACCCAGGAGGGCCCGCAAACACAGTGAAAAGACTGAGGTACAAGGCAAAAGACAGTGGAACTGACTTCTACCAGAGCATGCTTGTATACCGCACAATGCCGCTCGAGTGTGGTATGTCACCAGCCCAACTCCTTATGGGACGTATGCTAAGGTCAAACCTACCCATCCCGGAGAACCTCCTGAAAATAAAAGAGGGGGAGAAAGTGAGGAAGTTCAAAGAACAACAGAAAGTAAAGCAAAAGTACTACTATGACAGAGGAACACAAAACCTACCTGAACTCCACACTGGTGACCAAGTAAGGTTGAAAGACAAAACAAACACATGGACTCAGAAGGGAACTGTCCTGAGTGAAGTTCAACCAAAATCATACACCATTCAGACAGATGAGGGTGCTGTTCTGAGAAGAAATCGTAGGGATCTTCTCATGGGACCAGCCACAGCAGGTCAAGAGACTGATACTGTTGAACAACCTGATCACACAGCTGAGAACCAATCATCTGAGGCAACAACTCAGATTCAAGGACAATCAATCAGAAAATCCTCAAGACACGTGAAGCCTCCTGAGAGACTCATTGAGCAAATTTAAGGACTATTGTTATGGAAGGAAGTAATGTTATCTTATTCTTTCTTCAAGTTCTAGTGTATTGACATATTTCATGTGAACACACAAAGCAAGGTTAAAAAACCTTGATCATGATAATGATAATGTAAGTTTATTAAGTGTTACAGTTAAAATGCAGATTAATACAAAGAAAACATGTTGTTAGTTAAAGTAAAATACTTTTGTTTTAAGAAAAGGAGATGTAATGATATCAGCAAATAGAGATGGTATTTGCCTGTTCGATTATGATGCCTTAACAGCATGTTTGCAGGTATTGATTGCTTGTGCCTGACCAGCAGAGGGCATGTGACTGAGACAAGCAAGGCAGAGGAGTTTAGTTTCAGTTTCGTGCTAGATGGATTACTAGCATCGTGTCTCCTGTAAATGCTGTTAACAAGAGTTGAACAGACTTTAGATTGAAAGAAATTCTCTTTCATAAATGTCTCGTCATTGAACCCACAAAGAAATCAATACAGGACTGAGGCCCAGATTTCTGGCAGGGAACAGCAGGAGTGGGGCCAGAATGACATGAGGCACAAGAATGGTTGCCATTACCAAAAGGAAAGAAATCTAGTTCACCTTTGTGCCATGGTTCCCAATGACCAATCAGATAGAAATCCAGTGGTAGAACATCCTTGGCCATTTACACTCCACTTCTTAATCGCATTATTTGTGAATAAGTTTCTTTTGAGCTTTTTTAAATTAAACAAATCAATATCTCCATTGCATCTTTGTTTAGTAAAAGGGGGGGTTGGTATTGATAGCCACTCTTGTGCCTCATGTCATTCTGGCACCACACCTGCCTTGACCTCACTGGCCTGGGGTTGCAGCTGTTCCCTTCTAGAAATCTGGGCCCTAAAAGCGGACACGGCCATCGCTTTGCTAAATTCGGCAAAGTTGTGCCTGTTCGCAGGCGCAATAATGTCACATTTTGTCCCCACTATACCGCAGCATGAAAAACTGTATCACAGGATCAGCCACTGTACCGCAGCATGAATACCTGTATCACAGGATCAATCACTGTACCGCAGCATGAATACCTGTATCACAGGATCAGTCACTGTGTCACAGCAAGAATACCTGTATCACAGGATCAGTCACTGTACCGCAACATGAATACCTGTATCACAGGATCAGTCACTGTGTCACAGCATGAATACCTGTATCACAGGATCAATCACTGTACCGCAGCATGAATACCTGTATCACAGGATCAGTCACTGTGTCACAGCAAGAATACCTGTATCACAGGATCAGTCACTGTACCGCAACATGAATACCTGTATCACAGGATCAGTCACTGTGTCACAGCATGAATACCTGTATCACAGGATCAGTCACTGTGTCACAGCATGAATACCTGTATCACAGGATCAGTCACGGTGTCACAGCATGAATATCTGTATCACAGGATGAGTCACTGTACCGCAGCATGAATACCTGTATCACAGGATCAGTCACTGTGTCACAGCATGAATACCTGTATTGTAATGTATATACCTTTAAGGGGGGAACTATCTTTTACAGCTCATGTATACTGCAGTACCGGCAGTGACCACACCTGCATATAGCATGAGTAGTAATCTGTACAGATCAGTTCCCGTGTGGCCACGTTGAGTAATCACCTGTTGTACCGTTCTCCTGCTGTCTGTGTCTTATTATACACGGACACAACATTGGCGACAAGGCAAGTTCGAACCTACCTGCAACTCTGCATCACCTCCCGGGGATTCGTTCCTGGAGCTCAGTGGATTGGAGGTCAAGGCCAGAGATTAGGGCGTCGACCACGGGCAACCGCCCAGTCATCCAGCAGAGACTCGAGAATTGCGGGGGAGGCCGTCAAGAGCCAGGCTTGGCTTTCCAGTCGAGGTGGTCCAGCGAAACGGGCTGGCAACAGGTAGTGCGCAGACCCTTCCCGGACAGCGGCGGGCTAGAGCCCGACCGAGCGGCACAGCAAAGGGCCGAGCAGCGTCGACGGGGGACAGAGAGAGAGGGCAGAGTGCACAGGGTGCAGCCGGTGTTCAGGGGCCGAGCAGCGTCGAAGAGAGGGAGAGAGAGACGCGCAGAAACCCGCGAGGCGCCGCCATTGCCACGAGGACCGCCGAGAGCGGTGTTGGCAGCAGCGCAGGAGAAGCGCGCGAAACCTACAGGGCGCCGCCATTGCCACGAGAACCGCCGGGAGCGGCATTGGCAGCAGCGGGGGAGGAAGGAAAGCACGGGAGACGCCATTTTAAGCCATTGGGAGACGCCATTTTAAACCACACCCAAAATGCCGAAGAGTGGCAGTATCACCGCGTTTGACAATGAAGTCGAAGATTGGACTACATATGTCGAACGAATAGAGGTATACTGCAAGGCGAATGAGGTGTCAGGTGACAAGAAAGCGTCGGTATTGTTAAATTTAATGGGTGCAAAGACGTATGGGTTATTACGAAATCTAGTAACCCCAACAAAGCCAATGGAAAAGAGTTTTGAAGACATAGTAACGATACTACAGGAACATTTAAACCCCACACCACTGCTGATAGCAGAAAGATTCAAGTTTCACAAACGGAACCAGCATAAGGATGAAAGCAATGCTGATTATTTAACAGAACTGCGCAAACTATCGAAACACTGCCAGTTTGGAGCGGGACTGGCAGATACCTTAAGGGACAAGTTTGTGTGTGGGCTTCAAAGTGAAGGAACCCAGAAACGGCTTTTATCTGAAAAGGACCTTACGCTGGAAAAGGCTTTCAGCATTGCGGTATCATATGAAGCAGCAGCATGGGGCGCTGCAGAGATACAACAGAGACCGCAAGAATATGGCACAAACGAAATGTCATATGGAACAGAGAAGTGCTATCGCTGCGGCAAAACAACACACGACCAGAATGATTGCTGGTTCAAAGACAAAGGCCTAGAAATTCAGTTGTTTGCGCCAGCCGCTAGCGCCTTAGGAGGAGGAGATGTGGGGCGCTAGGCGGTTAGTGGCCGGGCGCAGCGCGATCTGCGCCTCTCCCCAACTTCAATAAAGATTTAGCGGCGGCGCAAAGCCTTTGCGCGCGCTCAGCTGTGCGCGCAGATCCTGACGTCATTTCATCGTGCAACCCCCTTTGTGCGCCCCGAACCGGAAATTCAGTGGCGCCGCCCTTCTTTGCGCCTGGCGCCCCCAGCGACTGGTAGAGGGGAATGGTTCCCAGTCACTGCGGGGCGCGGGGGGCGCTATTTAAAGGGGACTCCTCCTGCAGTATAAGTGGCAGCCATTTTGTGCCAATCCCTCTGTGTGAGAGACGGATATTTGGAGAGAGACAAAGGCAGAGAGCTTTCTGCTTTGACTCAGCGCTTGCACAGGTACTTGTGGCTTCAGGCCAGAGCTTTGCACTTGGATTTCACTTTCAGTGCCATAGCCTTGAGTCGCCACATATAATGGGGGCTGCAATGGGTGGAAACGTTGGCTTTCTGCGTTGCATTCAAAGGGATCAGAGACACCGTGAGAGAGTGCCAGTCATGGCCAGACGGAGATTGGCCAACAGGCGTCGGCACAGGAGGCCTTACCCACCCAGGGTATACCGCCAGCAGTTCTCATATCTGAACATGTCTGAGGAGCAGTGTGTTCGGAGGATGCGATTCAGAAGGGAGGTGGTCACTGAGATCTGCCACCTGCTTTGCAGAGATCTGCAGCCACAGCTGAGGAGCAGGACATCTCTGTCAGTGGCAGTGAAGGTGACAGTGGCTCTCAACTTCGATGCCACTGGCTCCTTCCAATCCGCTACTGGGGACATTGCCAACATCTCCCAGTTCGCGGTACATTGCTGCATCCGCCAGGCGAACAATGCCCTTTTCAGAAGGAGACGTCAGTACATCTCCTTCCCCATGACCCTGGACAAGCAGCAAGAGCGTGCAATCGGCTTTGGAAGAATAGCGGGCTTCCCCATGGTTGAGGGCGTAGAACTGATGAACCAGCAATGGTCAGGCCTTGCTTCAGGGCTGCAGTGTGCAGGGCATGGCAGCCAAACAAGTCGACCCTTCCCCTTTAAGAGCTGACCGGCACCAGCGTGTCTGCCTTCATTGAGCAACTCGCCGCACCTGCGCTGCGCCCGTCCTTGGTGATAGCGCCCCGGATCGCCGGCTTAGCGCCTAATGATAGTCGTGCATCGCCTGCTTTAGCGCAGCAGCAAACTCTTGGGGCGATGCCACTGAATATCGGCGAAGGTGGCGCGAAGTTGCGCCGGGCGCAAACTTTAGCGGCCGCCCGGCTGTAGCGCCCCAAACGTGGCTATACTGAATTTCTAGGCCAAAGTGTGCAGACAGTGTGGAAAAGTAGGACACATAGCACGAGTCTGCAGGTCGGGAAAGAAAACCAGCAATAAGAAACCTACCAAAGAAAAGTACAAGAAGGTACATAAGATGACGGAGAATAGTTCAGACGAACAAAAGAGTGATAACGACTCCGAAAGCAGGGAACTGAGTTGTCTGAAACTACATAATGTGATCACAACGGAGGATCACCGAACCATTTGGGTCACTCTCAAGATAGCAGGAGTCCAGGTAAAGATGGAATTGGACACAGGATCAGCCCTAACAGTCATAAACCGACGGGACTACGAGCGGCTATTCTCACACATACCCTTGAGAGACACAAAAATTATTTTGAAGACGTACATGGGGCAAAAAGTCTACCCCAAAGGAAAAATAAGGGTGACCGTTATATATAACGGTAAGGAAACACCAAAACTAGACCTGTATGTATTACAAGATGGAGGACCACCATTACTGGGACGTAAATGGATCCGGAAAATACAACTGGATTGGCATTCCATACAGGCACTGACTGTGGCTGACAAAAAGGATGACGACGTCACACCTGGGCGACTGTCAAAGATCCTAACTGACGCAAAAGAAGTGTTCCAGCAAGGACTCGGAACACTAAAAGGCATGACAGCGACGATTAAAATTGAAGAAAACGCAAGCCCCAAATTTTTTAAGGCCAGACCGGTACCTTATGCGATCCGCCCAGCCGTCGAAGCAGAGCTGGAGAGTCTGGAACGTTCATGTGTACTGTCCAAGGTAGACTGGAGCGAGTGGGCAACACCCATCGTCCCTGTGATGAAAAAGTCGTTGAGCAGCACGCCTGGGGAACGAAGGAAGGTTCGCATCTGTGGGGACTTTAAGGTAACAGTGAACCCGGTCCTTCACACCGTACAATATCCACTTCCGCGGATTGAAGATATTTTCGCCTCGCTATCTGGAGGGAAATGCTTCACTAAGATTGATCTGGCCCAGACGTATCTGCAAATGGAGGTAGAAGAAGCATCAAAAAAATACCTCACAATCAACACCCATAAAGGTCTCTACCAATACAATCGGCTGGTATTCGGGGTAGCATCAGCTCCGGCTATTTGGCAGAGGGCAATGGAACAAGTCCTGCAAGGGATCCCAGGGACCCAGTGTTATTTGGACGACATCCTGGTCACGGGCGAAAATGACAGTGATCACCTTGCCAACCTGGAGCAGGTGCTCACTAGATTGCAGGAATATGGGCTCCGAGCTAACCGCCCCAAATGCGAGTTTTTTAGAAAACAGATCTCGTATTGTGACCACGTTATCGATAAAGAGGGGTTACATAAGTCCCCAGAGAAGATTGAGGCAGTAGTCAAGGCTCCAGCACCGGAAAATGTGTCACAACTGAGGTCGTTCCTCGGGCTGGTAAACTACTACCATAAGTTCTTGCCAAATTTGTCTACAATACTACACCCACTGAACACCCTACTGCAAACTGGGGTGCCATGGAAGTGGAGTGACGAATGTAGACGAGCTTTCCAGAAGAGCAAAACACTAATCACATCGAAAGAGGTATTGGCCCATTACAATCCAGCATTACCAATTCGGTTGGCATGTGATGCGTCACCCTACGGCATTGGAGCGGTGCTGTCGCACAAATTCTCGGACGGCTCAGAGAGGCCAATAGCCTTTGCGTCACGATCACTAACCTCAGCCGAGCGTAACTACGCCCAGATTGACAGGGAGGCCCTCAGCCTAGTGTGGGGAGTGAAAAAGTTCAATCACTATCTGCACGGGCAGAAATTCACCTTGCTGACTGATCACCAGCCTCTTGTCTCCATTTTTAGTCCGAAGAAGGGCCTTCCGGTGATGACTGCGCAACGACTACAAAGATGGTCACTTTTTCTAGGGGCGCACCACTATGAGATTGAATATAAGGGCATGAAACAGCATGGAAATGCTGATGGGCTATCACGCCTGCCACTGCTTACTGCGGAGGAAGCACCAGCAGTGGATCCTGTCGAAATATTCCATTCGACTATAGTTGAATACCTACCGGTAACTAACGCTTGTATCGAAAAGGAAACCCGAAATGACCCGACGCTGTCTCGGGTATATGATTTGACGGTGAAGGGATGGCCAGCACATGGCGACTCACTGTTGCCAGCATCCTCGACAAGGAGAGAACAGCTGTCAGTGTGCCGGGGGACCTTGATGTGTGGATCCCGAGTGGTAATTCCACCCAAGTTAAGGGATAGAGTGCTCAATGAGCTTCATGAGGGTCATCTGGGAGGGGTAAAAATGAAAAGCCTAGCCAGGGCTTATGTGTGGTGGCTGGGAATCGATAAACAAATCGAGGACCTGACCAAGAGTTGCTCAGGATGCCAGAAGGTCCAAAATGCACCACCACATGCCCCTCTACACCCATGGGAGTGGCCCTCATCTCCATGGCAACGGGTGCATATTGATTTTGCTGGTCCATTCATGGACTCAATGTTTTTAATAGCCGTGGATGCGCACTCGAAATGGCCTGAGGTCATCAAAATGTCCTCCACCACCACGGAGAAAACTATTGCAGTCCTACGGACCATTTTTGCCAGGAATGGCTTGCCAGAACAGATTTGCTCCGACAACGGACCACAGTTTATGTCCGAAGAGTTCCGGAGGTTCTTGAAAAAGAATGGGGTAAGGCATTACACATCCGCCCCGTATCATCCAGCCACAAATGGATTGGTTCGTACAAACCTTTAAGAAGGCAATAAAGGCTATGTACAATGACAACATTCAGCTGCAGCACAAGGTGGACAATTTCCTGTTCGCCTACCGGAATGCGACACATGCAGTCACCAACCAGGCCCCAGCCATGATGTTCTTTAACCGAAGGTTAAGATCTCGCCTGGATTTGCTCAGACCAAACGTACGAAGAGATGTTGAGAGTAAGCAATTCCAGCACATCCATGAGAAGCCAACAAGGAGCTTCAATGTAGGGCAACCAGTCTTGGCCCGCGACTACCGAACAGAAAAATGGCAGCCAGGAACGATATGCACATGGCAGGGCCCACTAATGTACACAGTGGACGTTGGGGAGAGCATCGTGAGACGCCATGCTGACCAGATCCTAGAGTCACAGGAACAAGTCAACCCCATGCCTCGCCCATACGTACCTGGTGATGAACCCGATGTACAGGTCGCATCTACCCCAGAAACAGTAGCATCGGAAGCTGATGAACCAACTGATGACAGGGGGCCAGAATCGCCTCCGCACCAAGAGCTAGACACTATGGAAAGGCACTATCCAGAAAGGATCAGGAAGCCTCCCCAAAGACTGAATATATAAATAGACTATTTTCAGCTAATGTTGCATGTTAAAAGTGTTAATTGTAATTAGTTTGATATTTAATTGTTAAATGAGTGTTATGGTACTGTTAATCTAAAAGGGGAGGAATTGTAATGTATATACCTTTAAGGGGGGAACTATCTGTTACAGCTCATGTATACTGCAGTACCGGCAGTGACCACACCTGTATATAGCACTGAGTAGTAATCTGTACAGATCAGTTCCCGTGTGAGCCACGTTGAGTAAACACCTGTTGCACTGTTCTCCTGCAGTCTGTGTCTTATTATACATGGACACAACATGTATCACAGGATCAATCACTGTACTGCAGCATGAATACCCATATCACAGGATCAGTCACTGTGTCACAGCATGAATACCTGTATCACAGGATCAGTCACTGTGTCACAGCAAGAATACCTGTATCACAGGATCAGTTACTGTACCGCAGCATGAATACCTGTATCACAGGATCAGTCACTGTGTCACAGCATGAGACACTGCACTCCAGCATCAGTCATTTCCCCCAAATTTGAGAAAAGGATGAAAATAATTTTAGACAAAGTAATTTAAAAACCTACCAGAAAGTACAATGTGGTGGCTATAAGGAAATTTATTTGCTCCCAGCAAATTGTTTGTGTGTTTAACCAGCTCATTTTCCCTCTGTTTTTGTTCGTGCCTTCAAGGGAACACACTGGATTACTTTTAATGGATTCTTAAAGCTTAGACTTATTAGGATTTAATATAACTAAAGTGCAATTGAGCAGCCAATCAGAAAAAACTGTAATATTTGTTCTGAATGTTCCATTATCCCCCTTAATAGGCACATAAGCTCCGTAAATAATGCTCAGTGCACCAATCCATCTTTGTCCAAATTGAAATGCTGATGAAACGAGTGAGGCGTATGAAGGCCATTTTACTGATGAGGGCCCTCATATTATTTGGAATGCCATGAGGCGATGGAGAAATGCCCTCTATGAATAGGGCAGCTCATCATAAAAAAACGAAGGTTCAGCAGCTGTGGGAAGCAATCATGTGGAGAGCAATACAGTGAATCCACTGCGCTAGAAGGGAAATGTGAAAGAAGGTTTTGTCACGGCTATATATGGGAATGAAAGAAAAATGAAAAGAACTTGAATTTATATAGCGCCTCTCACAACCTTAGGACCAAGATGCTTCACTTTTTGAAGTGTAGTCACTGTTTAATGTAAGGAACTGTGGCAGCCAATTTGTACACAGTAAGATCCCACAAACAAATCTGTTTTTAGTGATGTTGGTTGAGGGATAAATATTAGCCAGAACAACTGCCCTGCTCTGCCACGAATAGGGCCATGAGGTTTTTAAAATCCATGTGTGAGGGTAGACAGGGCCTCAGTTTAATGTCTCACCTGAAAGTCGGCATTTCCGATAGTGCGGCACTCCCTCAACATTTCACTAAAGTGTCGGCCTAGATTATGGACACAAGTCTCTGGAGTGGGGCTTAGAACCCTTAACCTTCTAACTTGGAAGTGAGAGTGCTGCAGCTGAGCCAAGTACCAAATATCCTGAATTTGTAGAAATGACTATCCAACTAGGTTGCAGTTATCAGCCATGTTTGCTTGAATTGTTCATGTGAATTTACCCAGGATCTTGTTATAAGTGGAGCAGAAAACAGACATAATGAGGATATTTTAGAACGATTACAAAAGGTTAAAAAAGCAAAATTGGTGTATAGCAGCCAAGAAAGATAGTTCTCTAACAACAACAGGAACATACATAGTGGATTTGATATGTAAAAACATTCAAGCCACTTTACAGAGTGATTTTCTAAAAAAACGAATAGACATCAAGCCATGATGAGAAAGTTGGGAGAGGTGCCTAAAGGTTAGAGTGATCAATGGGTTTTAAAAAGGCTTGTAAAGGTGGGGAGGGAAGATGAAAAGTGGATGGATTTAGGGAGGGAATTCCAGAGAGTGAGCCTGAGGTGGCTGAAGACTATGTCACCAATGGTGAAGTGAAGGGATGGGGGAAGGGAAGGGCAATGCACAGAAGGCCTGAGTATAATGACCGAAGAGTGTGAAAGGGGACATAGGCTGGAAGAGGGTGCAAAGATACGATGGGCAAGGCTGCGGAGGGATTCTACTGGATTTGAAAAGGAGTTTAAATTTAATGTGTTGGGCAAAGAATGTCAGTGTAGTCCAGTGAGGTCAGAGATTATGGGCGAGTAGGACAGGATAGGAGAAGTTGACTTTTCAATGAGCTGAAGCTTGTGGAAGCAGGAAGATGGGAGGCCAGTTTGGGAAATCAAATCTGGAGGTGAGAAAAGCATGGTAACTGGGACCTTCGCTTCTGACCCCATCAAAGATTACCAGAGCAGTTAGCACCACAAGATGGCGCTAAAATGTCGTCGACAGCTGTAACGACAGCTGATGCCAGTTCCAGCGCCGCACGCCATATCGGTGTTGCCGGTAGTGCTGCTGGTAAACTCGATCGGCAGGGACCTCGCCATCATAGAGATCGTGATGTCAGTGAGTGTGCAACGCTCATTAAACGTCCGATCTCCCAACTTCGTTATAGCCACTTACCTTAACGGCAGCACAGAAAATTGACAGGGAGAGCTGGCGTCTACCAGCAGGAAGCAGGCCACAGCAGCGATATTTAAAGGTACCATCCCCAATCAGCTGCAACTAACATGCTTCTGTAGTTTCAGTGAATTTTTGCTATTTCCTGCAACTGAACCAGCTTTCTTTAGTTATTTCAAGTTTTTTTGGTGACAGGGAGTGTTGATTCAAGTGCAGAAGTCACTCATTATTTGTTAAAGGCTTCTGCTCACAACACTTCCTCACAGTCATGAGGGCTACAGGATTGCGGGATTACCTCAGGAGGTCGACGAGGCACAGGAGGATGAGGAGGAACAGGACAAGGAGGAAGAGGACCAGGCAGAGGAGGATGAGGAGGAAGAGGATGAGGAGGAGGAGGACGAGGCAGAGGAGGATGAGGAGGAGGAGGACGAGGAGGAGGAAGATGAGGCAGAGGAGGATGAGGAAGAAGAGAGCAAGGAGGAGGAGGATGAGGAGGAAGAATACGAGGCAGAGGAGGATGAGGAAGAAGAGGACGAGGAGGAGGAGGAGGAGGAACAGGAGGGAGGGCGGAAGCAGCAAGACAATTGGCCTTCTGGACGGGCTGTCCATGACTGGCTCATCAGACTCTGATTCACATGAATGAAACCCCAGAACCCCTAGCTCACCACATCCCCATCATACAATCCCTGTCTCATGCCATATCACAGCATCCTCCTGGGCACAAAGGTGAAATGAGAGAGACCACAAAATATTCCAAAGACCATTAATAAATGTATCTATAAACATATCACACATATCACATGAATTCTAATAACTAATGACCCTTGTGCCTGTCATCGTTGAATAGCTGTCATTGTGTGCAGGGTGTGAGATGTGGGTGTTAATGTTGCTAGGTAGAGATTGTTTGTGGGTGAGTGCTGGGGGTGTGGTACATTGAGCAGTGTGTGAAGCTTATGGTACAGATAGTGGTATGTAGCATTTGTTGAAGCCTTCACTCACCCTGACCACTCGTGTGAGCTTGTTAAACTTCCTCCTACACTGTTTGTGGGTCCTGGGGAGCACAGTGCTGCCCGTGATGTGGTGTGCCACCTCCTGCCACATAGTCTGGCAGACTTGTGGCGAGGGGTCTCCTGCTAGTTGGGGGGTACAGGACTGTCCGCCTTCTCTCCACCGCTAAAACAAATGCCTCTAAAACTTCCTCCAAAAACCTCCGGGCTCTCTCTCTGGGGTGGAGATCTGCCATCAGGATTTGTAAATAAGTGCTCCTTCTCCTTGTCCTTCTCCTTGTCCATCTTCTTATGGTTGTTGAGGCAGCTGCACACCCAACAATGCTGAGAATGAGGTGTTGCAGCATCAAGGAACCTCCCCTTTAAGTATTGAAAAAAGACTGTGGCAATCATTACTTACGTTTAGACTGTCCCCAATATTGGTCCATCTTTTCAGTGTACGCCAATGAGCTTGAGCTTTTAGACTAGAATCATGGCTGCAATCATTTTAATGAGGAGTGAGGACAAGTTTTGCGTGCAGCCTAGACGATTTTCAACTGGCGCTGCTTAAACATTCACACTGCCCATTTCTTGGCTATAATGGATTTCTAGCCCTAAGTGCTGTGAGCCAGACTAAAAGGATTCAAACAAGTAGTTTTAGGAGAGATGGACACAGAGGTAGGAGGTGACAATATGTTCAAGGACCTTAATACCTTAATGGTAAATGGAGGTTAGAGATGGGTTTCAGTGTGCTTGGAGGAGAATGAGCCAAGGAGAAAAACTACAGAGTGACAGGGGATGGGGGGTCTGGGATGTCTGTTTGGATACGGTGTGGTTGGGAACAGGGAGAACAGGAAAAGCGGTGTTAGCAAAGGAAGTTGCACAGATGGTCGAATTCTTAGTGAATTCATGAGTTCTTCGCATTTTGTGTTGGAGGTGAGGGGGGAAGGGAGAAGGCAAAGGGGTTTGAGGAGGCATTTCATTAATGGAGAAAAGGAATCATAGAATGTTACAGCACAGAACCAGGAGCTGTGTGTTGTCCTTGCCCTCTGGGATAATCGTAGCGTGTGGTGGAGGAGACCAAGGCACAGTAGTATTTAATGTGGTCAAGCCAGACCTGGCGATGAATGACCATGCCACTCGTGGCATTTTTACAATTCTGGGACTTAAGGAATTAAAGACTGGAACTGCACCAGGCCAATGGCAGGCGTGGAAGATAGTAAGTCATCTGGTGGGAGCCAGGGTGTTGAGGGCAGTTTAGCAATCAACAGCAGTAAACATAAATGCTTCCACCCACATCTACAGCTACCCCTCCACCTTGCCATCTCACCTTTCCATCTCTGAGATCTTGGTCAACAGATTATCTCTGACTATTTCTTTGTCTCCTTTACCACCCGCATTACCCTGCCTTCCTCGAACCTATCCAACACAAAGTGTGAAGAACTCATGAATTTCTTCATCACTAAGAATGAGACCATCCGTGCAACTTCCTTTGCTAACACCGCTTTTCCTGTTCTCCCTGCTCCCGACCACACCGTATCCAAGCAGACATCTTACAGAGGGGTATGCAGAGAGGCCAAAGTGGGACTTGATGACAACGATCAGGCCACCACTGTGGTTTGGGAGGGTGGGGGTAAGTGACAGTCACAACAGTCAGCCTGCAAAAAAATTAGCTGCCCTTCATAGACATAGACATAGACATAGAAGATAGGAGCAGGAGTAGGCCATTCGGCCCCTCGAGCCTGCTCCGCCATTTAATGAGATCATGGCTGATCATCCAAACTCAGTACCCAGTCCCTGCTTTCTCCCCATACCCCTTGATCCCTTTAGCCTTAAGAAATATATCTAACTCCTTCTTGAATATATTTAATGAATTGACCTCAACTGCCTTCTGTGGTAGAGAATTCCACAGGTTCACCACTCTCTGGGAGAAGAAATTCCTCCTCATCTCTGTCCTAAATGGCTTACCCCTTATCCTTAGACTGTGACCTCTGGTTCTGGACTCCCCGGCCATCGGAAATATCCTTCCTGCATCTAGTCTGTCTAGTCCTGTTAGAATTTTATAAGTTTCAATGAGATCCCCTCTCATTCTTCTAAACTCCAGCGAGTATAAGCTCAATCGACCCAATCTCTCCTCATACGTCATTCCTGCCATCCCAGGTATCAGTCTGGTAAATCTTCGCTGCACTCCCTCCATGGCAAGAACATCCTTCCTCAGAAGAGGCGACCAAAACTGCACACAATACTCAAGGTGTGGTCTCACCAAGGCCCTGTACAACTGCAGCAAGACATCCTTGTTCCTGTACTCGAACCCTCTCGCTACGAAGGCCAACATATCATTTGCCTTCTTAACCGCCTGCTGCACCTGCATGCTTACCTTCAGCTACTGGTGCACAAGGACACCCAGGTCTCGTTGCACTTCCCCTTCTCCCAATCTATTGCCGTTCAGAAAATAATCTGCCTTCCTGTTTTTGCCACCAAAGTTGATAACCTCGCATTTATCCACATTATACTGCATCTGCCATGCATCTGCCCAATCACCCAACCTGTCCAAATCATACTGGAGTTTCTCGGCATTCTCCTCACAGCACACACGCCCACCCAGCTTTGTGTCATCTGCAAACCTGGAGATATTACATCTAGTTCCCTCATCTAGATCATTAATATATATTGTGAATAGCTGGGGTCCTAGGACCGACCCCTGTGGTACCCCACTAGTCACTGCCTGCCACTCGGAAAAAGACTCGTTTATCCCAACTCTTTGCTTCCTGTCTGCCAACCACTTCTCTATCCAAGTCAGTACCTTGCCTCCAATCCCATGTGCCTTAAATTTACATGCTAATCTCTTATGTGGGACCTTGTTGCAAGCCTTCTGAAAGTCTAAATACACCAGATCCAGTGGTTCTCCCTTATCTATTCTACCAGTTACATCCTCAAAAAATTCCAGTAGATTAGTCAAACACGATTTACCTTTTGTAAATCCATGTTGACTTTGTCCGATCCTGTCACTGTTTTCCAAGTGCTCTGCTATTACATCTTTTATAATGGACTCTAGCATTTTTCCCACTACCGATGTTAGGCTTACTGGTCTATAATTCCCCATTTTCTCTCTATCACCTTTTTTGAACAGTGGGGTAACATTAGCTACCCTCCAATCCATGGGAACTATTCCAGAATCTATAGAATTTTGGAAGATGACCAGCAATGCATCTACTATTTCTAGGGCCACTTCCTTAAGTCCCCTAGGATGTAGATTATCAGGCCCTGGGGATTTATCGGCCTTCAATCCCGTCAATTTCCCTAACACCATTTCCCTACAAATACTGATTTCATTCAGTTCCTCCCTCTCATTAGACCCTAAGTTCCCTGACATCTCTGGGAGGTTATTTGTGTCCTCCTTTGTGAAGACAGAACCAAAGTATGTAATTAATTGGTCTGCCATTTCTTTGTTCCCCATTATAAATTCCCCTGATTCTGACTGCAAGGGACCTATACTTGACTTCACCAATCATTTTCTCTTCACATATCTATAGAAGCTTTTACAGTCAGTTTTTATGTTCCTTGCAAGCTTACTCTCATACTCTATTTTCCCCATCTTAATTAATCCCTTTGTCCTCCTTTGCTGAATCCTAAACTGCTCCCAATCCTCAGGTTTACTGCTTTTTCAGGCCAATTTATATGTCCTCTCTTTGGATCTTATGCTATCCCTAATTTCCCTTGTTAGCCACGGTTGAGTCACCTTTTTATTTTTATTTTTATGTCAAACAGGGATGAACAAATTCTGTAGTTCATCCATGCGGTCTTTGAATGTTTGCCATTCCTCTTCTTCTTAGGCAGTCCCTCGGAACCGAGGACAACTTGCTTCCACATTAAAAATGAGTTTGCAAGTGACTGATGAGTCCAAAGCGGGACCTACAGTCTCTGTCACAGGTGGGGCAGGCGGTGGTTGAAGGGGCGTGTGGGTGGGGTGCTTGGGTTGACGTGCGCTCCTTGCGCTGCCTGCGCTTGGCTTCCGCTTGCTCCCAGCAAAGAGACTCGAGGTGTTCGGCGCCTTCCCGGATGCTTCTCCTCCACTTTGTGCGGTCTTGGGCCAGGGATTCCCAGGTGTCGGTGGGGATGTTACACTTTTTCAAGGAGGCTTTCAGGGTGTCCTTGAAGTGTTTCCTCTGCCATCCTGGGGCTCTCTTGCCATGCCGGAGCTCCGAGTAGAGCGCTTGTTTTGGGAGTCTCGTATCGGGCATGCGGACAATGTGACCCGTCCATCGGAGCTGATTGAGCATGGTCAGAGCTTCGATGCTGGGGATGTTGGCCTGAGCAAGAACACTGACGTTGGTGCTCCTATCCTGCCAATGGATTTGCAGGATCTTGCGGAGGCAGCGTTGGTGGTACCTCTCCAGTGCTTTGAGGTGCCTGCTGTACATGGTCCATGTCTCTGAGCCATACAGCAGGGCAGGTATCACTGCTGCCCTGTAGACCATGAGCTTAGTGCCGGGTTTGAGGTCCTGGTCTTCAAACACTCTCTTCCTCAGGTGACCGAAGGCTGCACTGGCACATTGAAGGCGGTGTTCGACTTCGTCGTCAACGTCTGCCCTTGTTGACAGTAGGCTCCTGAGGTATGGAAAGTGGTCCACGTTGTCCAAGGCCTTGTCATAGATTTTGATAATTGGGGGGCAGCACTGTGTGGCGGGGGCAGGTTGGTAGAGGACCTTTGTCTTACGGATGTTTAGTGTAAGGCCCATGCTCTCGTATGCTTCGGTGAAGGTGTTTACGATGGTTTGGAGTTCAATTCAATTCAATTCAATTTTATTTGCCATATATGTACTAGTACAATGGAATGCTTACTCCCCGTAGGGACACGTCAGCTATTTTTACAGCGCCGTGTATTGACCTCCGAGTGAGCGCAGACGCAAGTATTGTCTGCATACTGTAATTCGATGACAGAGGATGGGTTGACCTTGGATCTGGATTGGAGGCGATGGAGGTTGAACAGTTTCCCGTTTGTTCTGTAAATTAGCTCCACTCCAGTGGGGAGCTTACTGAGGCTGAGATGGAGCATTGCAGCAAGGAAGATTGAGAAGAGCGTTGGTGCAATGACACAGCCTTGCTTGACCCTGGTTCGTACGTGAATTGGGTCTGTGGTGGAATCGTTGCCATTGCCTATCCACCGTCAACCCTTTGAGTAACATTCCCCAATCAATCCTACCCAACTCGCGCCTCATACCATCATAGTTTCCTTTATTTAAATTCAGGACCCTAGTCTCTGAGTCAACTACTTCACTCTCCATCTTAATGAAGAATTCTATCATATTATGATCGCTCCGCCCCAAGGGGCGTCGCACAACAAGATTGCTAATTATTCCTTTCTCATTACATAATACCCAGTCTAAGATGGCCTGATCCCTAGTTGGCTCCTCGACATATTGGTCCAGGAAACCATCCCGTATACACTCCAGGAATTCCTCCTCCACAGTATTGTTACTAATTTGGTTAGCCCAAACTATATGTATATTAAAGTCACCCATGATAACTGCTGTGCCCTTATTGCATACATCTCTAATTTCCCGTTTAATGCCATCCCCAACCTCCGCATTACTGTTTGGGGGTCTGTATACAACTCCCACTAATGATTTCTGCCCCTTGGTATTTCTCAGCTCTACCCATACAGATTCCACATCATCAGAGCTAATATCCTTCCTTACAATTGTGTTAATCTCCTCTTTAACCAGCAATGCTACCCCACCTCCTTTTCCTTTTTGTCTGTCTTTCCTGAATATTGAATACCCCTGGATGTTGAGTTCCCAGCCTTGGTCACCCTGGAGCCATGTTTCCGTAATCCCAATCATATCATATCCGTTTACATCTATTTGTGCAGCTAATTCATCCACCTTATTACGAATGCTCCTCGCATTAAGAAACAAAGCCTTCAGGCTTGTTTTTTTAACACTATTAGACCTTTTAGAATTATTATTTACTTTGGCCATGTTTGATTTACACCCTTGATTTCTCTGACTGCCACTTTTGCTCTTCTCCTTCCTGTCTTTTGCTTCTATCCTTGTTTCCCTTTCCTCTGTCCCCCTGCACAGGTTCCCAACCCCCTGCCATTTTAGTTTAAACCCTCCCCCACAGCACTAGCAAACACTCCCCCTAGGACATCGGTCCCGGTCCTGCCCAGGTGCAAACCATCCAGTTTGTACTGGTCCCACCTCCCCCAGAAAGTCCCAGGAATTTGAATCCCTCCCCCTTGCACCATTCCTCTAGCCACGTATTCATCTGAAATATCCTTCTATTTCTACTCTGACTAGCACGTGGCACTGGTAGCAATCCTGAGATTACTACCTTTGAGGTCCTATTTTTTAATTTACCTCCTAACTCCCTATATTCAGCTTTTAGGACCTCATCCCGTTTTTTACCTATATCGTTGGTACCTATATGCACCACGACAACCCTCCCCTTCCAAAATGCTCAGCAGCCGCTCCGAGACATCCTTGACCCTTGCACCAGGGAGGCAACATACCATCCTGGAGTCTTGTTTGTGGCCGCAGAAACAACTATCTAATTCCCCTACAATAGAATCCCCTATTACTATAGCTCTCCCACTCTTTTTCCTCACGTCCTGTGCAGCAGAACCACCCACATTGCCAGGAAGTTGGCTGCTGCTGTCTTCCCCTGATAAGCCATCTCCCTCAACAATATCCAAAGTGGTATATCTGTTTGAGAGGGGGATGGCCACAGGGGACCCCTGCACTACCTGCCTGCACCTACTACTCTGCCTGGCGGTCACCCATTCCCTTCCTGCCTGTGCAGCCTTTACCTGTGGTGTGACCAACTCATTAAACGTGCTATCCACAATGTCCTCAGCATTGCGAACATTCCAGTATGTATCCATTCGCAGCTCCAACGCCGCAATGCGGTCTGCCAGTAGCTGCAGCTGGATACACTTCCCGCACACATGGTCGTCAGGGACACAGGAAGTGTCCCTGATTTTCCACATAGTGCAGGAGGAGCATACCACGGCGCCAAGCTGTACTGCCATGACTTACCCTTTAATTAATTCAAATTAAATTAAATCAAATCAATCCCACCAATTACACTACAATTAAATGATATACTCAAGGGCCCTTGTTTGCCAGCAGTCCCCGCTACACAACAGAGACCCTAGAAACTATAAACCACAAAATTTAAGTTTGGAAACAAGCGAGAAAGAGAGAAATACTTACCAACCAATCACTTACCTGCTTTCTGGTGACATCACACATCGATTACTTTTTACTTCTCTCTCTCCTCTCGCTGACTCTGTGCCTCTCGCAGGTCCGCCGCTCAGCTCCGGTCCCAGGCCTCCTCTCCGCGCTCGTTTTATCCTCCTCTCCCTGACTCTGTGCCTCTCGCAGGTCCGCTGCTCAGCTCCGGTCCCAGGCCTCCTCTCCGCGCTCGTTTTATCCTCCTCTCCCTGACTCTGTGCCTCTCGCAGGTCCGCCGCTCAGCTCCGGTCAAGAGCAGCTGCATTTCAGATTTCCCTGCCCACCTTCTGCCATGGTGCTCCCTACGCTTGTGGAAAACGCGTGGGGAGCATATTTATGATTATGCATCCAATTAGGTCACCTTCCTACTCTATCAGCACAGCAGCGCAGATGTACATCACAAAACTGGGGTCAATGCCCTCAGGATTGGGGAATCAGCCCTCGAATATCATGTCTGAAATATTTAAACAGAATTAGAAAATGAATACGTAACTCTTAAAAAAATCAATACAAACTGGATTTGATTTAAATTACTAAAATAAGCAGATTACTTATTTTGCAGGTTAATTCCTTTGAAAGATTCTAAAGCAGATCTATCTAAAAACATCTAGCTGTTTAAAAAAAACACACTTTTTTAAGATGCTCTTTATACCTGTTTCACAACAAACACATATAAAATAAATTACTGAGTCTTTAGTTGGAGATGACAACTCGGTGGAATTAAATGCTTTCTCGCTTTGTTCTTTGTATGCAGTGACAGTGACAGTATCAAGCACTCCCTGGTCAGGCATGGCATAAACACTGGTCTCTTACCTCGGAATAGTACAACCTTCGATAGATATTTTCATTTCCTACACCGTGTATGATAGATTTAGTGATAGATTATTGTGTAAATCATGCCAATTCCAAAGCTGTGGGTAGTTTTACATTTTGGATTTATTTAGATTGTGATTGCTTAAACATATTTAGGATATTGTCTGATCAATAAGGGTTGGACTTGAAGCCAGGTGCCAGAGTTAAACGCCAGTGCCCCACACAACGGGCTGGATTTTCATTCAGGTGCGGGTTGGTGTCGTGTAATCCACATTTCGTGTTACCCACGCGAATCCAATTCGATGTGGGAGATTGATGCAATTTTAACTTAATTGCCCAATTGAGTTCCAGCGTGTGGGAACCCATGGCAAATGAGTATTTCCAGTCAGAAAGTTGCATATTATGACATCATTATTGCTGCTGCATTTAAGGTCTGCAACAAGCCTTGCTTCTTCTGCAGGCTGCCAACCTTTTGGCATTTACTGTTAGAGGAACCTGGAGTCACAATGGCCAGTGACAGATCTAGGGCTGCTCCCAGGTTCGACGACGTTGCCCTGTAGGCTTTAGTGGAGGGAGCAAGATCTCACAAGGAGGAGCTCTTCCCTTCATCAGGGAGGAAGAAGCCTCCCCAGCAGACAAAGGCTGTGTGGCAGCAAGTAGCAGGGGAGGTCAACTCCTTATCGGCTACCCGCAGAACCTGAATACAGTGCAGGAAGAGATTTCATGACCTTCAGCGCACTGGAAAAGTGAGTATGAGTTCCCCATCACTCTCAATCTGATCCCCTTGTGTTGTATCCATGTGTTAGTAGAGACACGGAAGGCAGGAGTTGGTTTCACAGGTGTTTACTGAACAAAGTCTGGAGGTGAACTAACAGATACAAGACAATATACAGGCTTATATAGCCCGAGTGGCCATTACCGGCATTACAGTACACAGGGGGCTCTTAAAGGCACATACACCACAATTCCTCCCCTTTTAGACAACCAGTACATAATGGGCCAGAAATTCAGATCGGGGGCTTGCCGCGCGTGCAAGCCCCTGATATGCACTTACCCGACGCGCTGGCCGTTGACCTCCAGGGACGCCTGGAATTCGATTTTGAAAAAGAAGAATCCCGGGCAGCGTATGACGTCACGCCGCCCAGGAGTGCAGCCAGCGCGAAGCCTGTAGCGCGCTGTGCAACTGAGACACGCCCCTTGAGGTCTCAGTTTAACAGGACACGCCCCCAATGTTTCTGCCAAGCTGCTAAGCATTTTTACATGCAAAGCAGCAGTTTAAATAGGTTTTTGGAAGTTTTTTGAAGATTTTGGTAACTTTTATAAACTTTTAAAAACGTTTACATTATTTTGAAGAATCTGAAGTAGTTTTAAACAGAATTAAAGCAATTTAAAGACTTTTAAAAGCCCTAAAAGAATTTTTTAAATTCCATTTATTTATTTAGCAATGTCGTCGTCATACGTGTCTTCACACTGTTCCCTTTGGGGAACTGTATGAAGTGGTGGAAGGATTTATGGCCATGATTAACGCTCATTCCGTGACCGTAACCATCTTTGAACCAGCCATTAGGACGGTTAGTCCTATGGCGGGAGGGTTTTACGGGCTCCCACAAGCTATACAAGGAGGGGGGGCTACCCACACCCACGGATGCAAATATCCCACTGGATGTCAACCCAGAATTTAGAGCCGGAGCTCCGACTCCACTTGCCGGGACTGTCTGGAGCAGGGTTCGAAACCCTACCCTGATCTGGCCCAGCGGCGGGGATCCTACCGCTATGCCAAAGGCCCAATCCGATTAGCAAAGTGAAATGGCTGGAATGAGCACAATTCACGGCATTAAAAGAACTCACAATTGAACTGATGATGACCTCAGCAATCTCCTCAAGGAGGTGGAGGCACAGCGCCTGCTCATCACTGGTAATGAGAAGTCAAAGGCGCTGCAAAAAGGGCAGATGATAGCTTGGTCTTTCAAGTGGCAGCATAGGGCTCCAGTCACGGGGAGGGAAAAGGCACAGGAAACGTATGGGTGTCACCTTTTGTGCGGAGTGGGCCTTTTGCGTAGCAGTAAGCATCCCTGCCGCTGGGCCAGAAGGAGTAGGGTTTCGAACCCCACTCCAGACAGTCCCGGCAAGTGGAGTCGGAGCTCCAACTATAAATTCTGGGTGGACATCCAGCGGGATACTTGCGTCCGTGGGTGTGGGTGGCCCCCCCCCTCAGATGGGTTGTGGGAGCCCGTAAAACCCTCACGCCATAGGACTAACCACCCTAATGGCTGGTTCAAAGATGGTTACGGTCACGGAATGAGCGTTAATCACGGCCATAAATCCTTCCACCACTTCATACAGTTCCCGAAAGGGAACAGTGTGAGGATACGTACAACGATGACCTCTTGTGCAATGCACCTCCTTGGACCCTCAGTCGCAGGTGCGAGGGGGCAAATCGTGCAATTGTTAAATTTTTCATTTTATTGACATGTAAAATGTTGGCCCAGTAATTCCCTTCCAAATGCGCGAGTACGGTTGGGGTACTTACGCGTCTGGCCGGAGGAAATGCCGGTTTTCAGCATGCACAGTGCATGTGGGGAAAACCGGCATTTCCTGTCCTCTGAACGAAGGGGTTCAGAGGCAGAACGCGTGCGACTGCACAGGCAGCGCGTGCGCAGTAAAATTCGCCGCTTTCATTCATGCTTTCAGTGAGGTCAAGTCCTTACAACTTACACATGAAAAAAGCATGGGTACAGTTGCTCCAGAGGCTGCGGAGGAAGATATTTCTTATCGTGGAGCTTCTGAAAGTATGTATGTCTATATATATTCCTTTGCGTGTTATGTATATATTCCTTTACTTATGTGTATGAATGTATTATTTCATTATGACTTTCAGAGAAAGTAACTTATTGGAAAATCATAATTAAAAATATACATTCATACACATATGTAAAGGAATATAAAACATACATACATATACGTAAAGGAATATATGCGGACATACATACATAATTACTTATTACTGATGAAAAGTTTCTTTCTTAAAAGTGCTGGAAATGTTACATTACTCATTTTAGAACACTCATTTTCACATTCAATTCACACAGCCACAATTGCTCCTTCTACCTACCATTCTGAAAACTCATTAAAAAAAATTTTTTTTAACTTTAAAACTTACTTAAAATTTCTTAAAATAACTTCCCTCCCTTTCCCAAACAAAAATATTGCCTTTCAGAAGCTCCACGATAAAATATATCTTCCTCCGCAGCCTTGGAACAACTTTACACATGCTTTTTTCAAGTGTAACTTGTAAGGACTTACCCTCACTGAATCCATGAATGAAATCGACGAAGTTCACTGCGCAAGCGCTGCCTGTGCAGTCGCACGCGCTGTGCCTCTGAACCCCTTCGTTCAGAGGACTGGAAATGCCGGCGTTCCCCGCATGCGCTGTGCATGCTGAACACCGGCATTTCCACCGGCCAGATGCATGAGTACCCAGACCGTACCCACGCATTTGGACCCGAATTTCTGGCCCAATATTTTAAGTAATCATTAATTAACATGTTACAAGAACAATAATCTACACATTTGCTGCAGTTAATCAATTATAAGTTAGTCTCTCTGGAGGCTTCCTGACTCGGTCCGGATAACGCCTCGGTGGTGTAGTAGTTTCTGGTGGTGTAGTAGGTTCTTTTGGCAAGGCTGATTCGGCTTGAATGTCAGTGTCGGGTTCATCTGGTTCCAGTATCACCGGATCGGAGGTAGATACTATGGGTACCTCTACTTCATCATTAGGCGTATAGAGTTGTGGTGTAGGTTGTCCCTTTTCGGATGACTCTATGATCTGGTCAGCATGGCGCCTTATTATGCTTTCTCCAATGTCCACGGTATACATCAGCGGTCCTAGTCGTGTGCAAATAGTTCCAGGCTGCCATTTCTCGGTACGGTAGTCCCGGGCCAAAACTTGTTGACCTATCTGGAAGGTTCTAGTTGGCCTTTCATTCATGCCTTGAAATTGCCGGTTCTCCACATCCCTTCTGATGTTTGGCTTGATCAAATCCAGCCGGCATCTTAGGCTTCTATTGAAGGACATTAAGGCGGGAGTTTGGCTTGTAACCACATGTGTTGCATTCCTGTATGCAAACAAGAAGTTATCTACCTTATGCTGAAGTTTTATGTCTTCATTACCCATGGCCTTTATGGCCTTCTTGAAGGTCTGGACAAACCTTTCAGCCAATCCATTGGTGGCGGGATGGTATGGGGCGGACGTGTAGTGCTTAACCCCATTGTTTTTTAAGAACTTCCTGAATTCTTCGGACACAAATTGCGGTCCATTATCAGAACAGATCTGTTCAGGCAGCCCATTCCTGGCAAATATGGTCCTTAATACTGTGATGGTTTTTTCCGTGGTGGTGGAGGACATCTTTATTACCTCCGGCCACTTGGAGTGTGCAATGAGCCAAAACTTCCTTGGACGTGATCAAGCCTTTGCATTTATGGAAGGCACGTTTACAGTCTTCGCTCCATTTCCAAATTACTCCCGTTTGTAGCAGTTCGTTAAGAGGGTGCAGAAGAGTTGACAAGTTCGGTAAAAATTTATGATAGTAATTTATCAATCCCAGGAACGACCTTAATTGTGAGACATTTTCAGGTGCTGGGGCTTTTATGACCGCTTCAATTTTTTCAGGTGACTTATGCAACCCTTCCTCGTTAATTATGTGGCCACAATATGATATTTGTTTCTGGAAAAATTCGCACTTGGGGCGATTTGCTCGTAGGCCCCGTTCTCTCAGCCTAGTGAGCACCTGCTCCAAATTGGCAAGGTGCTCGTTGTCATTTTCTCCTGTTACAATGATGTCGTCTAGGTAGCATTGAGTCCCCAGAATCGCTTGGAGGACTTGCTCCATAACTCTTTGCCAGATAGCTGGAGCTGATGCTACTCCGAAAACCAGTCGATTGTACTGGTACAGGCCTTTGTGTGTATTTATCGTGAGATACTTTTTAGAGGCCTCTTCAACCTCCATCTATAGATATGCCTGTGCCAAGTCAATTTTGGTGAAACGTTTCCCTCCGGATAGTGAGGCGAAAATATCTTCTATCCTCGGAAGAGGATACTGTACCGTGTGAAGGACCGGGTTCACGGTCACCTTGAAGTCCCCACAGATGCGAACTTTTCTCTGTTCTTCAGATTTATCATTATTCAACGTTTTCTTCATGACCGGGACGATGGGTGTTGCCCACTCGCTCCAATCTATCTTGGATAATACGCCTGCCTTTTCCAAATTCTCCAGCTCTGCCTCGACTGCTGGACGAATTGCGTATGGCACCGGCCTTGCCTTAAAAAACTTGGGAATTGCCGCATCTTCCACTTTTATTGAGGCGGTGATGCCTTTCAATGTGCCTAGTTTCTGTTGAAACACTTCCTTGGCGTTGGCCAAGATGTCTTTTAATCGTTCAGGTATGACGTCATCATCATTTTTTTTCTTACTGGTCACCATCAGTGCCTGAATGGAGTGCCAGTCTAAACGTATCTTCCTGATCCATTCACGTCCCAACAGCGGTGGACCACCATCTTGCAGAACGTATAAATACAACTTCTGTATTTCCTTGCCGTTATATACAACAGGCACCCTTATTTTCCCTTTGGGGTATACTTTCTGCCCCGTATATGTTTTCAAGATAATGGATGTGTCTTTCAAAGGTATATGCAGAAATAGCCGCTCGTAATCCCGTCTACTTATGACGGTCAGAGCTGATCCTGTATCTAGCTCCATTTTAACTGGGGACCCCGCTATCGTGAGGGTAACCCAAATGGTCTGGTAATCTTATTTGGCAATTACATTATGTAATTTGAGACAGCTTAGTCTCTTGTTTCCAGAATCACTATCGCTCTTCTGGTCTTTGGAGCTACTGTCCGTCATCATTTGTACCTTTCTGTACTTTTCCTTATTGATTTTTTTCCCGTCCGTGGATTTTTTGTGTCCAGATCGGCATACACGTGCAATGTGTCCAATCTTTCCGCATTGCCTGCATGCTTTGTCCTTGAACCAGCAGTCCCTCTGGTCATGGGTGGATCTGCCGCAGCGATAACATCTCTCGAAACCCTGTGTCATTTCATGGGTGCCGAAGTCCTGTGTCTTTTGCTGTATCTCTGCAGCTCCTCTTGCGGCTGCTTCGTATGATAAAGCCATACTGAAAGCCTTGTCCAGTGTCAAATCTTTCTCAGAAAGTAGCCTTTTCTGTGTTCCTTCACTTAGGAGACTGCAGATGAATTTGTCTTGAAGAGAATCTGCCAGTTCTGCCGCGAATTGGCAGTGCTCTGATAGCTTCCTTAATTCGGTGAGGTAATCAGCGTTACTTTCATTTTTGTGCTGATTCCTCTTGAAGAATTTGAATCGTTCCGCTATCAGCAGCGGTGTTGGGTTTAAGTGCTCCTGTAGGGTATCAACAATCTCCTTAAAATTCTTGTCCTTTGGTTTGGCTGGAGTGATTAAGTTTCGTAACAGCCCGTATGTCCTTGCGCCCATTAGATTTAGAAGTACTGATGCCTTTTTATCATTTTCTATTCCATTTGCTGTGCAATATACCTCCACTCTTTCCACATATGTGGTCCAATCCTCTATATCGCTTTCGAAAGCTTTAATATTGCCAGCCTTAGGCATTCTGGAAAAAAATGGCGCTTCCCGCGCTTTCCTTTCTTCCCTGCAAAAAAAAATGGTGCTTCCCGCGCTTTCCCACCGCTGCTGCTGCTGACAACGCTATTTTCCGCTGTTTTTATTTACAGGTGGAGACTCGTTCCCGCCGGACTCTCTGGGACTTTTCTCTCCCTCTGCTTGGTCCGAACGCCGACCTGCTTTGCAGAGCTGGCCGTCTCCCGAGTGCTCCCCCCCTCTGTCTCTGTTTGCCTCCGCCTTTGCTGCTCGGCCCTGCTGCAGAGCCAGCCGATGGAGCCCCACCCCACCGCTCAGGAAGGATTATTGCAGTACCTGCCACCAGCTCGGCTAGCTGGTGAAACCACAGTTTTTTTTTTTCTTTCTTGCTTTTCTTCGACTTTCGTCTGAGGAATCGATCTCCTTGAGGTGCTGCCGAATTGCAGGTAAGTCCGTTTCCAATTTGTCGCCACTGTTGTATCCGTGTGTTAATAGAGACACGGAAGGCAGGAGTTGGTTTCACAGGTGTTTACTGAACAAAGTCTGGAGGTGAACTAACAGATACAAGACAATATACAGGCTTATATAGCCCGAGTGGCCATTACCGGCATTACAGTACACAGGGGGCTCTTAAAGGCACATACACCACACCTTGCATTTCCTCACTTTAGCAATCTCTTCCTTCACATCCCATTTGATACTGACATCCATGCACCCTTACCCATTCCCTCGCTCTCTATGGTCACATTCATCTAACTATTCGACTATGCAGCCCTCACACTCCTTATCACTCTGATGCTATGAAAACAACTGACAACACACAGGGAGGGCCCTTGGTCTTGCCACCTCACTCCATCTTTGTCTCCTTCTAAGCATCTATGCTATGGATTCTCTACACTCACTCCTTCATTCTCACTCAACCTCCACTTGTCTCCCTCATTGCAGGAAAAGAGAGCTCACAATAAAAGAGAACGAGTGAGGACAGGAGGAGGGCCACCATCAGTAGCCCACCTCAACCCCTGGGAGGAGGCGGTCCTGGAGATCGTAGGACTGGAGGACGACGCGCATGTGGGGGACGGACAAACGGGTGCATCACACCAAGCTGGTGACAGAATAGTTTTCCATCTCTCTCATTGACATTGCATGAGTCGCTGATAATGTTTCGGAAGCTCTAACAGATGGTCTAATGATCATCTGCAATATGCAATGTGCATGTAACCTTGGCATCACATCTCTGACTCTTTCCCTTACTCCCCCAAAGGACCATCTGTCCCCACTAGCCAGGAGGAAGAGCATCAGCCTCCAGACTCCTCAGAGGAAGCTGCAACCTCTGAGGGCGCAGCGTCAGCAGAATTCAGTGCATCCAGCACCAGTGCAGACACTCACACCTTGGTGGGACCTTCGGGACATAGAGTAGTGTTGTCACCTGGTGTATCACAGCTCACAAGTGAGCATCAGCAGATGGTGGAGACAGGGACAGCAGTGGAGAGTCCTAGTCGGAGGGCGCAGGACTCTGCCAGCTCGGCTCAGCTGCATGTCGACCCTCTGCCTCTGTGTCCATCCACAGTATCAGCGGTGATGGCACTCCAGGAAAAGATGCAGAAGTCTCTGGCAGGTTTTGTCTCCAGGGTCGCTGCGAATGTGGAGCGAATTGAAGAGTCCATAGCAAACATGAGCAGAGCCTTTGTGGAGTCATTGGCGCATGAACGCATCACCACAGAAAGGATGGCAACCCCCGTGGAAAGGATGGCTACAGTAGAGGAGAGGATAGCTATGGCCAAGGAGGAGATAAGTCGCCAGAGTGTTGAAAACATGGTGAGTGTTCAGAATAGACTGACATCTCTGGAGGAGCGATGGTCAGCTATTGAACAAAGAAACCAGACCTTCATGGCAGTCCCTCTGAGTAGGACTGCCAGTGCAGATACGGGTCCCCATGGCCCCCCTAATGTGCAGCAAGGTGCTCTCAAGCCACTTACAAGCGCTGAGGGGGACCTGACCCATGAGAGGGAAGTTGGTGGCAGACATCAAGGAAGTGGGAGCTCCTCTCCAAGTGCTCACACTTCCATGCCACTGCAGAGCCCTCGGTCAGAGCCCCACCAGAGTACACACCCAAGTGATATAGGTGTCTCAACCCCTGCACAGCCGCAGGAGCAGCAGACTGCTGATGAGCCCACACAGTTTCACCACCCCAGAGGACACCCGCCAAAGGTGTCGAGACAGGAGCAGCAAGAAAGTGAGCAAGGGGCCTCCATATCTGCTGAAGCCACAGGGGAAGCACCACGTAGGAGCACGCTTAAGAGAAAGAAACTGCACAAATAGTCACAAGGTTAGTCACTTGGGTGAAATTTGATGTTTTGTGTGTAAAAGCCATCATATGAATCATATAAAAACCGGTGCGAGCACCGAGGCCCGACCAGTTCCAGGGAGCAGCGAGGCGAGGAGGAGCCTTGTATAAAAACCAGCGCGAGCACCGAGGCCCGACCAGTTCCAGGGAGCAGCGAGGCAAGGAGGAGCTCGGTATAAAAACCGGCGCGAGCACCGAGGCCCGACCAGTTCCAGGGAGCAGCGAGGCGAGGAGGAGCCCGGTATAAAAACCGGCGCGAGCACCGAGGCCCGACCAGTTCCAGGGAGCAGCGAGGCGAGGAGGAGCCCGGTATAAAAACCGGCGCGAGCACCGAGGCCCGACCAGTTCCAGGGAGCAGCGAGGCGAGGAGGAGCCCGGTATAAAAACCGGCGCGAGCACCGAGGCCCGACCAGTTCCAGGGAGCAGCGAGGCGAGGAGGAGCCCGGTATAAAAACCGGCGCGAGCACCGAGGCCCGACCAGTTCCAGGGAGCAGCGAGGCGAGGAGGAGCCCGGTATAAAAACCGGCGCGAGCACCGAGGCCCGACCAGTTCCAGGGAGCAGCGAGGCGAGGAGGAGCCCGGTATAAAAACCAGCGCGAGCACCGAGGCCCGACCAGTTCCAGGGAGCAGCGAGGCAAGGAGGAGCCCGGTATAAAAACTGACGCGAGCACCGAGGCCCGACCAGTTCCAGGGAGCAGCGAGGTGAGGAGGAGCCCGGTATAAAAACCGGCGCGAGCACCGAGGCCCGACCAGTTCCAGGGAGCAGCGAGGCGAGGAGGAGCCCGGTATAAAGACCGGCGCGAGCACCGAGGCCCGACCAGTTCCAGGGAGCAGCGAGGCTTACCAACTCAGCAGCGGGGAGAGAGGTAAAAAGTAATCAGAGTGTGACGTCACCAGGGAGCAGGTAAGTGATTGGTTGGTGAGTATTTCTCTTTTTTAAACTTTAACTCTGTGGTTTATAGTTGCTAAGGTCTTTTCTGGTGTAGCGGGGACTGTTGGTAAACCATACAAGCGCCTTAGAGTTTATCTTTAATTGGTGAAGGGTAAGTCATGCCAGGAGAGCCCAGCCCCATGTTATGCTCCTCTTGCTCTATGTGGGAATTCAGGGACATTGCCGGTGTCTCTGATGACCACGTGTGCCAGAAATGCATCCAGCTGCAGCTACTAGCAGACCGCATTGCGGCACTGGAGCTGCGGATGGATGGGCTTTGGAGCATTCACGATGCTGAGAGGGTCGTGGATAACACGTTTGATGAGGTGGTCGCACCGCAGGTAAGGGCTGCACAGGCAGAAGGGAAATGGGTGACCATCAGGCAGAGCAGTAGAGGCAGGCTGGTAGTGCAGTGGACCCCCCTGTGACCATCCCCCTCTCAAACAGGTATACCGATTTGGATACTGTTGAGGGGGGTGACTTACCAGAGGAAGGCAGCAGCAGCCAACTTCCCGGCACCAGGGGTGCTTCTGCTGCGCAGGAAGGGAGGAAAAAGAGTGGGAGAGCAATAGTGGTAGGGGATTCTATCGTAAGGGGAACAGATAGGCATTTCTGTGGCCGTAGACATGACTCCAGGATGGTTTGTTGCCTCCCTGGTGCCAGGGTCAAGGATGTCACTGAACGGCTGCAGGGCATTCTGAAGGGGGAGGGTGAACAGTCAGAGGTCGTGGTTCACATTGGGACCAATGACATGGGTAGGAAGAGGGATGAGGTCCTGCAGCAAGAATTTAGGGAGCTGGGTAGCAGATTAAAGAGCAGGACCTCAAAGGTTTTAATCTCTGGATTACTCCCGGTGCCACGTGCTAGTGGGAATAGGAATAGGAGGATAGAGCAGATGAATGCGTGGCTAAAGAGTTGGTGCAGGAGGGAGGGCTTTAGTTTGCTGGATCACTGGGCCTGCTTCTGGGGAAGGTGGGACTTGTACAAGTCGGATGGGTTGCACCTGAACCAGAGCGGGACAAATATCCTTGCGGGGAGGTTTGCTAGCACTGTTCGGGGGGGTTTAAACTAAAATGGCAGGGGGTTGGGAACCTGAGCAGGGAGACAGAGGAAAGGGAAACAGGGATAAAAGCAAAAGATAGGAAGGAGAAAAACAAAAGTGGCAGTCAGAGAAATCAATGGTTTAAATCAAATGTGGCCACAGTAAATAATAATTCTAATAGGTCTAAGAGCGTTAAAAAAACAAGCCTGAAGGCTTTGTGTCTTAATGTGAGGAGCATTTGTAACAAGGTGGACGAATTGGCTGCGCACATAGAGGTAAACGAATATGATTTGGTTGGGATTACGGAAACATGGCTCAAGGATGGCCAAGCCTGGGAACTCAACATCCAGGGGTATTCGATATTCAGGAAAGATAGGCAAAAAGGAAAGGGAGGTGGGGTAGCATTACTGGTTAAAGAAGGGATTAATACAATTATAATGAAGGATATTAGCTCTGATGATGTGGAATCTGTATGGGTAGAATTGAGAAATACTAAGGGGAAAAAAACATTAGTGGGAGTGGTATATAGACCTCCCAACAGTAAGGCGGAGGTTGGGGATGGCATGAAAAGGGAAATTAAAGAAGCGTGCAATAAGGGCACAGCAGTCATCATGGGTGACTTTAATCTACATATAGATTGGGCCAACCAAATTAGTAACAATACTGTGGAGGAGGAATTCCTGGAGTGTTTACGGGATGGTTTCCTGGACCAATATGTTGAGGAACCAACCAGAGATCAGGCCATCTTAGACTGGGTATTATGTAACGAGAAAGGATTAATTAGCAATCTTGTTGTACGAGGCCCCTTGGGTCGGAGCGATCATAATATGACCGAATTCTTCATTAAGATGGAGAATGAAGTAGTTGACTCAGAGACGAGGGTCCTCAATTTAAATAAAGGAAACTACGATGGTCTGAGGAGCGAGTTGGGTAGGATTGATTGGGGAATGGCACTCAAAGGGTTGACGGTGGATAGGTAATGGCAAACATTCAAAGACCGAATGGATGAGCTACAGAATTTGTTTATCCCAGTTTGGCATAAAAATAAAACAAAAAAGGTGACTCAACCGTGGCTAACAAGGGAAATTAGGGATAGCATAAGATCCAAGGAGGCGACATATAAATTGGCCAGAAAAAGCAATAATCCTGAGGATTGGGAGCAGTTTAGGATTCAACAAAGGAGGACAAAGGGATTAATTAAGAAAGGGAAAATAGAATATGAGAGTAAGCTAGCTGGGAACATAAAAACTGACTGTAAAAGCTTTTATAGATATGTGAAGAGAAAAAGATTGGTGAAGTCAAGCGTAGGTCCCTTGCAGTCAGAATCAGGGGAATTTATAATGGGAAACAAAGAAATGGCAGACCAACTAAATTCATACTTTGGTTCTGTCTTCACAAAGGAGGACACAAACAACCTCCCAGAGATGCCAGGGAACATAGGGTCTGATGAAAGGGTGGAACTGAAAGAAATCAGTATTTGTAGGGAAATGGTGTTAGGAAAATTGATGGGACTGAAGGCCGATAAATCCCCAGGGCCTGATAATCTACATCCCAGGATACTTAAGGAAGTGGTCCTGGAAATAGTAGATGCATTGTTGGTCATCTTCCAGAACTCGATAGACTCTGCAACAGTACCCATGGATTGGAGGGTAGCTAATGTTACCCCACTATTCAAAAAAGGTGGTAGAGAAAAAGCGGGGAATTATAGACCGGTAAGCCTGATATCGGTAGTGGGGAAAATGTTAGAATCTATTATAAAAGATGTAATAGCAGAGCACTTGGTAAGCAGTGACAGGATCGGATAAAGTCAACATGGATTTACAAAAGGTAAATCATGCTTGACTAATCTACTGGAGTTTTTTGAGGATGTAACTGGTAAAATAGATAAGGGAGAACCAGTGGATGTGGTGTATTTGGACTTTCAGAAGGTTTTCGATAAGGTCCCACATAAGAGATTAGCGTGCAAAATTAAGGCACATGGGATTGGGGGCAAGGTATTGACTTGGATAGAGAACATAAGAACATAAGAACATAAGAACATAAGAAATAGGAGTAGGAGTAGGCCAATCGGCCCCTCGAGCCTGCTCCGCCATTCAATAAGATCATGGCTGATCTGATCCTAACCGCCAATCTACTATCACAGAACCATCTCCTGAATCTAACAGAATTAGACTCATGTCCAAATTCCTGCCCGCTCCCCATAACCCTTTATTCCCTTTACTTCTAGGAAACTGTCTATTTCGGTTTTAAATTTATGTAATGATGTAGCTTCTACAGCTTTTTGGGGCAGCATATTCCAAAGACCTACCACCCTTTGGACTGGTTGGCGGACAGAAAGCAAAGAGTTGGAATAAACGGGTCGTTTTCCGAGTGGCAGGCAGTGACTAGTGCGGTACCGCAAGGATTGGTCCTAGGACCCCAGCTGCTCACAATATATATTAATGATCTGGACGAGGGAATTGGATGTAATATCTCTAAATTTGCAGACGACACAAAGCTGGGTGGGAGGGTAAGCTGTGAGGAGGATGTCGTGAAACTCCAGTACGATTTGGACAGTTTGGGTGATTGGGCAGAAACATGGCAAATGCAGTATAATGTGGATAAATGTGAGGTTATCCACTTTGGTGGCAAAAACAGGAAGGCAGATTATTATTTGAATGGCAATAGATTGGGAGAAGGGGAAGTGCAAAGAGACCTGGGTGTTCTTGTGCACCAGTCGCTGAAGGTAAGCATGCAGGTGCAGCAGGCGGTTAAGAAGGCAAATGGTATGTTGGCCTTCGTAGCAAGAGGGTTCGAGTACAGGAACAAGGATGTCTTGCTACAGTTGTACAGGGCCTTGGTGAGACCGCACCTTGAGTACTGTGTGCAGTTTTGGTCGCCTTACCTGAGGAAGGACGTTCTTGCCATGGAAGGAGTGCAGCGAAGATTCACCAGGCTGATACCTGGGATGGCAGGAATGACGTATGAGGAGAGATTGTGTCGATTGGGCTTATACTCACTGGAGTTTAGGAGATTGAGAGGGGATCTTATCGAAACCTATAAAATTCTGTCAGGCCTGGACAGACTAGATGCAGGAAGGATGTTTATGATGGCCGGGGAGTCCAGAACCAGGGGTCATAGTCTAAGGATAAGGGGTAAGCCATTTAGGACTGAAATGAGGAGGAATTTCTTCACCCAGAGAGTGGTGAACCTGTGGAATTCTCTGCCACAGAGGGCGGTGGAGGCCAGTTCATTAAATATATTCAAAAAAGAGTTGGATATGTTTCTTAAGGCTAAAGGGATCAAGGGATATGGGGAGAAGGCAGGGACAGGGTACTGAATTTGGATGATCAGCCATGATCTCATTGAATGGCGGAGCAGGCTCGAAGGGCCGAATGGCCTACTCCTGCTCCTGTCTTCTATGTTTCTATGTTTCTATGTACATAAAAAATCTGATGGCTACTGCTGTAGTTGTGGCGTGTGTCATTTCGCAAATGGGACTTCCACATTGAGGGCTTAGGATTACCTGCAATTTTCGGTATGGTGGTCAAATTGCTAGGAATCAGCAGGTTCGTGGCCATTGTCGATGCTCAGGTAAGAAGATGCGAGGCAAAAGTGCTTGAGTGGCTAGGCTAAGCAAATCTGGCCAAGGTGAGTGCGCTCCTTGCATCCCGGGCAGCTATGTTCTCGCGTACTGCTGCCGTTGGTTGATGGGCCTCTGCAGGATGTTCGTTTTCGCTCTCCACCTCCTCCTCTTCCTCCTCCTCCTCCTTCTCCTCCTCCTCATCTGAGGAGGATATGTGATGAGCCACTTGGTCCTCAGGAATCTGCAAGCCACGACGCTGTGCCATGTTGTGAAGTGCACAGCAAACCACGACGATTCTGGAGACACTGGCTGCTGAGTACTGCAGGGCTCCACCTGATCTATCCAGGAATTTGAAGCGCATCTTCAGCAAACCGATGATTTGCTCAATTACGGCTCTGGTGGACATGTGGCTGGAGTTGTAGCTCTCCTCAGCTTCATTGGGTGGTCTCCTCAACGGCGTCATTAGCCACATCCTCAGGGGATAGCCCTTGTCTCCAAGTAGCCATCCTTTAAGTTGGTCTGGCGGACTGAATAGTGGAAGCACACTACACTGGCACAGTATGAAGGAGTCATGACAACTGCCAGGGTACTTGGCACAAACATGCAAAATTTCCTTCTTGTGGTCACACACCAGCTGAACGTTAAGGGAGTGGAAGTCCTTGCGCTTGACAAAAATACCTGGATTGCGATGGGGTGCCTTAAGGGCCACGTATGTGCAGTCAACGATGCCCTGAACCCTTGGAAAGCCTGCCAGATGAGCTAACCAAACACATGCGCCGTAACACTTCCTCGATCCTTGGTGAAATGGATGTGATTGTGCGCGAGAGCAAAGAGGGCATCGGTTACCTGCGTGATGCAAGTGTGTGCAGCCACCTGGGAGATGCCACTGATGTAAGAACATAAGAACATAAGAAATAGGAGCAGGAGTAGGCCAATCGGCCCCTCGAGCCTGCTCCGCCATTCAATAAGATCATGGCTGATCTGATCCTAACCGCCAATCCACTATCACAGAACCATCTCCTGAATCTAACAGAATTAGACACGAAATAGGAGCAGGGTCAGGCTACACAGCCCCTGGGCCCGCTCCGCTACCCACAGGGCCATGACCGATCTGAACCTAGACTCATGTCCAAATTCCTGCCCGCTCCCCGTAACCCTTAATTCCCTTTACTTCTAGGAAACTGTCTATTTCTGTTTTAAATTTATGTAATGATGTAGCTTCTACAGCTTTTTGGGGCAGCATATTCCATGGACCTACCACCCTCTGAGTGAAGTAGTTCCTCCTCATCTCAGTTTTGAAAGAGCAGCCCCTTATTCTAAGACTATGCCCCCTAGTTCTAGTTTCACCCATCATCGGGAACATCCTCCCTGCATCCACCCGATCCAACCCCTTCACAATCTTATATGTTTCAATAAGATCGCCTCTCATTCTTCTGAACTCCAATGAGTAGAGTCCCAATCTACTCAACCTCTCCTCATATGTCCATCCCCTCATCTCCGGGATTAACCGAGTGAACCTTCTTTGTACTGACTCGAGAGCAAGTATGTCCTTTCTTAAGTATGGACACCAAAACTGTACGCAGTATTCCAGGTGCGGTCTCATCAATACCTTATACAACTGAAGCAATACCTCCCTATTTTTATATTCTATCCCCCTAGCAATGAAAGCCAACATTCCATTGGCCTTCTTAATCACTTGCTGCACCTGCATGCTAACCTTTTGAGTTTCGTGCACCAGGACCCCCAGATCCCTTTGGACTTCAGTACTTTCCAGTTTCTTGCCATTAAGATAATAACTTGCTCTACGATTTTTCCTGCCAAAGCGCATAACCTCACACTTTCCAGTATTGTATTCCATCTGCCAAATCTCTGCCCACTTACTTAGCCTGTCTATGTCCCCTTGAAGGTTTTTTATGTCCTCCTCACTCACTACTTTCCCTCCCATCTTAGTATCATCTGCAAACTTTGATATGTTACACTCGGTCCCCTCCTCCAAATCGTTAATATAGATTGTAAAGAGTTGGGGACCCAGCACTGACCCCTGTGGAACACCACTAGTTACTGATTGCCAGTCTGAGAATGAACCATTTATCCCAACTCTCTGCCTTCTGTTAGATAGCCAATCCTCTATCCATGCCAGAATATTACCCCCCATTCCCGTGATTTTTTATCTTAAGCAATAATCTTTTGTGTGGCACCTTGTCAAATGCCTTTTGGAAGTCTAAATACACTACGTCCACTGGTTCCCCTTTATCCACCCTATATGTTACTTCCTCAAAGAACTCCAGCAAATTTGTCAAACATGACTTCCCCTTCATAAAACCATGCTGACTTTGTCCTATTAAATTATGATTATCCAAATGTCCTGTTACTGTCTCCTTAATAATGGACTCCAAAATTTTACCTACCACAGATGTTAGGCTAACCGGTCTATAGTTTCCAGCCTTCTGTCTACTGCCCTTTTTAAATAAGGGTGTTACATTAGCAGTTTTCCAGTCTGCCGGGACCTTTGCCGAGTCCAGGGAGTTTTGGAAAATTATTACCAATGCATCCACAATCCCTACCGCCACTTCCCTCAAGACCCTAGGATGTAAGCCATCAGGTCCAGGTGATTTATCTGCCTTGAGTCCCATTATTTTACCGAGTACCACTTCCTTAGTGATTTTGATCGTGTTTAGCTCCTCCCCCCCTATAGCCCCCTGTTTGTCCAGTGTTGGGATATTCTTAGTGTCCTCTACTGTAAAGACTGATACAAAATATTCATTCAGTGTTTTTGCCATCTCCATATTTGCCACCATTAATTTCCCGGTCTCATCCTCTAAGGGACCAACATTTACTTTAGCCACCCTTTTTCTTTTTATATAACTATAAAAACTCTTACTATCTGTTTTTATATTTTTTGCTAATTTACTTTCATAATCTATCTTCCCTTTCTTAATCAATCTTTTTGTTATTTTTTGCTGTCTTTTAAAGTTTTCTCAATCCTCTATCCTCCCACTAGATTTGGCTACCTTATATGCCCTTGTTTTTAGTCGAATACTATCCTTAATTTCTTTACTTAGCCACGGATGGCTGTCTTTTCTTTTACACCCTTTTCTTCTCAGTGGAATATATATTTTTTGGAAGTTGTAAAATAACTCCTTAAATGTACACCACTGATCATGTATCGTCTTACCCTTTAATCTATTTTCCCAATCCACTCCACTCAATTCCGCTCTCATACCTTCATAGTCTCCTTTATTCAAGCTTAGCACGCTGCTGATCCCTGGAATGAGCCTGAGGCAAAAAAGTTGAGTGCGGTGGTGACTTTGATGGCCACTGGTAATGCTTGTCCACCTGGTCCTCTGGCCTGCAGGTCTTGTTGTAGCATTGCGCAGATGTCACCCACTACCTCTCGTGAAAGTCGGAGCCGACTTTGGCACTGCTGCTCAGACATGTTGAGATAGCTGACCCTGTCTCTGTAGACCCTGTTTGGGGGGTATCTCCTGTGCCGACGGGCTTCCAAGCGCTGGCCCCTTCTGGCATGTGCATCTTCAGGTGGGTGAGCAGCAGCTTGGCTCGCCTGTTGTTGCTGCTGCTGTTGGGGCTGCTGTTGTTGTTGCTGCTGCTGTTGGGGCTGCTGTTGTTGTTGCTGCTGTTGTTCGGCCTCATCTAATATCCAGAAGGGAAGGAAATAAATGGCTCCCATGCTTCTGGTAGATGCCTCAGTTGAGGAAGCGCTCAGTGAAGGTGGCGAGAGGGGTTTCCCAGGAGTTCACACTGGAGATGGGTGTCAGGCTCCAAACTTCCACAGCTGTGGTTATGCCTTCTAAAAGTTCCCCCAGACCTGAGCCTACAAAGTCTTGCCACCTGCAAATGATGGCTGATCAAATCTCCTCTTTAATGGTTGACCTGCAGCTGATAGTCAGCAATCCAATTGTGCTCCCGCCAGGTTTCACCGTCGTGTTTCCCACCAGGCGTGTTTCAGGTGGGAAAAGGGTTAGAATCGCAATGGCCATTCAAAATGGCATTATAGAGGCAATTTAGGGCTTGTTAAGGGCCTTAACGGCCTATCCCACCTGTTGGAGGCGGGACGGAGTCGGGACCATGAGACACGAAATTTTGAAAATTGCGTGGAAGCGGGATGGAGTCGGGGTCGGGCCCGCCCGCCTGTTTTTGCAAATTTAACCACCCACACGCCTCCAATCCCGCCTCCAATGAAAATCCTGCCCAACACCTTCAGAATCTGTACTTCTAAAGAGAGTTCTTTATGCTGTAACTTGTTTTGTATTTTTTTACTTACTGCTGCTTAAATTTGATACTCTTTAGAAGGACATCATAATAATAGGGAAGGCTTTTAAGTAGAAGTGGACAAAGGTTTATAAACCCTGGAGTAGCAAGTGGTTCTGTAACATTCTTACTGGGATTTTGAAGTGGAAGAAAATTGAGAAGAGTGATTAAAAGTGTGATTGTATAACCTGGATAAAGTTGATCTCAATTGCCCCCCCCCCCCACTTGATGGCTCAGCGAGTTTATCCAGTGAGTAGATGAGCCATACAAACCGGGAAGGCTCCTGATTCAATCCACTGATAAGTTGATTGATCTCAGGCATGTATCATTCGCTCAGCTCAGTGCTAGAACTTTTACCTTGGGTTTAGATTGAGGGTTTAAGCCCAATTGTGGCCTTGAGTACATAATCTAGGCTAACACTTCACTACAGGAGTCTTGGAGGCTCTATTTTTCAGGTGAAAGGTTAAACTGAAGCTGTGTGCATGTAGATCTTATGGCACTTTATTTCTGAAGAAGAGTAATTCGTTGGTCAGGCCAGGATGAAATCACTTCAATAATAAGAAAGGATAACGAGAGATGGAGACGTTATAGAATTAAGGATAGAAAAGGATTTAAGACTGCAGTGAGAGTTGTGTATAGGCCCCCGGTAGCTGCTATGAAGTGATATAATGTATAACTGCAGAGATTAGACAAGCATGTAGTAAAGGCAGAGTAGTTTTAATGGGGGATTTTAACTTTCATATAGGCTGGGATAAGCAGACTAGCACATGTCAGAAAGGTAGTGAATTTCTCGAGTGTGTTCAGGATAGTTTTCTGTAACAATATGTCCTAGAACCAGCAAGGGGGCAGGCCATATTAGATTTAGTAATGAGTAATGAGCCAGATTTAGCTAACAGCTTAATGGTGCGTGAACATTTATCTAATAGCGATCATAATGTGATCGAGTTCAACGTAGTGTCTGAAAGGGAGAAATGCAAAACAGCTACTGAGATTCTAGATTTAGGTAAGGCTGACTTCAGAAAAAAGAGACAGAAAGGAAAAGTTAAAAACAATTACAATTTTTACATTTTACATTTTTTTTAAATTTCAAATAATTAAAACCTGAAAGAATGAGACTCCATGATTGTAATAGTTAATTTTTAGTGTCAAAGAGGTTGTTTGGTGGTAATTAACACTTATCACATCATTGAAAGGCTACTTATATTGGACTTAACTTTGTGTGACGAGTTTAGTTTGTATCTACTGCGCAAATACAGCAACTTCACGTCATTCAATGCATGTCAATGGTGAGGCAGACGGCGAGATGACGTTTTCGCGAAGCTAATGGTGGAGTGGCGCAACTCGGACAGCAACGTTTTGATATTTGAGTTTAACCACTGCATGTGCCCCTTGCCTGAAGTTACTGTACTGTTTGCGCATAAATAACGGCGAACGCCATTAGCCTCACTGCTATTTTGACAGGAAATCCTAGGCCAGTGTAAGCGATCAGGAGAACCCTGGCGTAAATTCAATCCCGAAATTAATGGGACTAAAAGTCGATAAATCCCAAGGACTGGATGACCTACATCCTAGGGTTTTGAAAGAGGTGGCCATTGGGATAGTGGACACATTGGTTGTCATCTTCCAAAATTCTATAGATTCTGGAACAGTTCCTGCAGATTGGAGGATAGCAAATGTAACCCTGCTATTTAAGAAAGGACTGAGAGAGAAAACGGGGAACTACAGACTTGTTAGCCTCACATCAGTAGTTGGGAAAATGCTGGAATCTATTATAAAGGATGCAATAACTGGGCACTTAGAAACTAATAGTAAGATTGGGCAGAGTCAACATGGGTTTATGAAAGGGAAATCCTGTTTAACAAACCTATTGGAGTTCTTTGAGGATGTAACTAGTGGAGTAGACCAAGGGGAACCAGTAGATGTGGTGTATTTGGATTTTCAGAAGGCCTTCGATAAAGTCCCACACAAGAGGCTGGTGAACAAAATTAGGGCACATGGAATTGGGGGTAATATACTAGCATGGATTGAGAATTGGTTAACAGACAGAAAACAAAGAGTAGGGATAAACGTGTCTTTTTCAGGATGGCAGACTGTGACTAGTGGGGTACTGCAAGGATCGGTGCTTGGGCCCCAGTTATTCACAATCACAGAATCACAGAATCACAGAAACCCCACAGTGCAGATAGAGGCCATTTCGGCCCATCGAGCCTGCACCGACACATATCCCACCCGATCCCCGTAACCCCTACACCAACACATATCCCACCCTATCCCCGTATTTAATCCCCCTAACACTAAGGGTCAATTTATCATAGCCAATCAACCTAACCCGCACATCTATATCAATGATTTGGATGACGGGACTAAATATAACATTTCCAAATTTGCTGATGATACAAAGCTAGGTGGCAGTGTCAGTTGTGATGAGGATGTGAAGAGGCTTCAAGGGGATCTCGACAGGCTCAGTGAGTGAGCGGGAACATGGCAGATGGAATATAATGTAGATAAATGTGAAGTTATCCACTTTGGTAGAAAAACAGAAAGGCAGAGTATTTCCTAAATAGTGAAAGATTGGGGAATGCAGAAGCTCAAAGGGACCTGGGTGTCCTTGTACATGAGTCACTTGAAAGTGAATGTGCAGGTGCAGCAAGCCATTAGGAAGACAAATGGTATACTGGCCTTCATTACAAAAGGATTTGAGTACAGGAGTAAAGAAGTTTTACTCCAATTATATAGGGCCTTGGTGAGACCATACCTGGAGTACTGTGTACAATTTTAGTCTCCTTACCTAAGGAAGGATATACTTGCCATAGAGGGAGTGCAACGAAGGTTCACGAGATTGATTCCTGGGATGGCGGGACTGTCGTATGAGGAGAGATTGAGTAAACTAGGCCTATATTCTCTTGAATTCAGAAAAATGAGAGGGAATCTCATTGAAGCATACAAAATTATTACAGGGCTTGATAGGGTGGATGATGGGAGGATGTTTCCCTTGGCTGGGGAGTCTAGAACCAGGAGCCACCGCCTCAGGATAAAGGGTAGGCCATTCAGGACTGAGATGAGAATAAATTTCTTCACACAGAGGGTGGTGAATCTTTGGAATTCTCTACCCCAGGGGGCTGTGAAGGCTCAGTCATTGGGTATATTCAAAATAGAAGTCGATAGATTTCTGACTAGTAAGGGCATCAAAGGATATGGCGATAGGGCCGGTGAATGGAGTTGAGGCAGAAGATCAGCCATGATCTCATTGAATGGCGGAGAAGGCTCGCAAGGCCGAATGGCCTACTCCTGCTCCTATTTCTTATGTTCTTATGAAATCTTTCAGAATTTGGAGTTAACAGTATAAATATTTTTAAAGCAAATTTCAACCCGACAGTTATAACCAACTCAGTTCAGGGTATCAAAGGTTTCCAATTTAAACTAATTTAGGTACATATCCTTGGAAGCCAGAAACAGTATGAGATGAATTTAAATAGTGCCACGTCATTTATTTGATTCTTTTAATACATAGAAAACAATAAAGAAGTACGAAAGGACTTAATCCTTTTTTGAAGAAAAGCAATAAGCATGCTTTATCAGCAAGATGCTCCAAACATTGGTAACATGGATGTAATTCAATGTGTTTTTCCCTTTTAAGTAGCTCAGTATCACATTCCATGCATTGAAGCTGCTCTATTTTTCACTGCAGGTGTTCCACAGCAAAAGTCGTATCAACCAGAATAAAAAGATCTTTGTGCTAAACCGAGCGTGCTGCTTAAGAAGGTATAAACGAAAGCATATTAAAAGCTATTAACTGATATACAATTACAACCTCCTGAACCCCATGAAGAAAGAGACCTTTTGCTCATACGAAAGAACTGCTCTGTGACCTACACACCTGTATAATAATGTCCTCAGATATTGTGTTTTTTTTTGGCAGCTTTCACTTGAGGTTTATTCTTGAAAGAAACTCTTATTGCAAATGTCAGGAATGTATGAACCTCATTATGAGGTAAGGACAACTCTAAAATACCTATTTGCATTCCTGTTGAGATGACAGTCCTCAGCACTGATATAAATTGATCTTCATCCTCTTCCTCACATCTTGGTAACTATGGGACACAATCCGAATTACTTATGTCATGCGCTACCAAGCTTTCAATCTCCAGTATAACTGGAACTCTTTTCACCCTTCTCATTGGGCATGTGTAAGTGCCTTCAATATTTAACTAAAGGGAAATCTAGAGACAGCAATGTCAAATGCAAGTTTATTACATAGGATTACATTGGATATACGGCACAGAATCAGGCCATTCGACCCAACCAGTCCATGCCGGCATTTATGCTCCACTCAAGCCTCCTCCCATCTTTCCTCATCTAAATCTATCAGTATAACCCTCTATTCACAGAAATCACAGAATCACAGAAACCCCACAGTGCAGATAGAGGCCACTTCGGCCCATCGAGCCTGCACCGACACATATCCCACCCGATCCCCGTAACCCCTACACCAACACATTTCCCACCCTATCCCTGTAACCCCACGTATTTAATCCCCCTAACACTAAGGATCAATTTATCATAGCCAAACAACCTACCCTGCACATCTTTGGACTGTGGGAGGAAACCGGAGCACCCGGAGAAAACCCACGCAAACACGGGGAGAATGTGCAAACTCCACACAGACAGTCGCCCGAGGCTGGATTCGAACCCGGGTCTCTGGCGCTGTGAGGCAACAGTGCTAACCACTGTGCCACCGTGCCGTCTCCCTCGGTGTGGAGATGCCGGTGTTGGACTGGGGTGGACAAATGTAAGAAGTCACACAACACCAGGTTATAGTCCAACAGTTTTATTTGAAATCACAAGCTTTCGGAGCGCTGCTCCTTCGTCAGGTGAAGTGGAGAGATGCCTGAGAGTCCGCAAGGCCGTGGACATCCAACTGACGCCGCTCGGTCCGGGGCCTCGCGGACTCTCAGGCATCTCTCCACTTCACCTGACGAAGGAGCAGCGCTCCGAAAGCTTGTGATTTCAAATAAAACTGTTGAACTATAACCTGGTGTTGTGTGACTTCTTATCCTTCTCCCTCATATGCTTGTCCAGCCTCCCCTTAAATGCATCTATACTTTTCGCTTCAACCACTCCCTGTGGTAGCGAGTTCCACATTCTCACCACTCTTTGGGTAAAGAAGTTTCTTCTGAATTCCCTATTGGATTTCTTGGTGACTATTTTATATTGATGGCCTCTAATTATGCTCTTCCCCACAAGTGGAAACATTCGCTCTGTATCCACTCTATCAAAACCTTTCAGAATTTTATAGACCTCTATTAAGTCACCCCTCAGCCTTTTTTCAAGAGAAAAGAGACCCAGCCTGTTCATCCTTTCCTGATAGGTATACCCTCGCATTTCTAGTATCATCCTTGTAAATCTTCACTGCACCCTCTCCAGTGCCTCTATATCCTTTTTATAATATGGTGACCAGAACTGTATGCAGTACTCTAAGTGTGGTCTAACCAAGGTTCGATACAGGTTTAGCATAACTTCCCTACTTTTCAATTCTATACCTCTAGAAACAAACCCTAGTACTTGGTTTGCTTTTTTTATGGACTTGCTAACATGTGTCACAACTTTTTAGTGATTTGTGTATTTATACTCAGAGATCTCTTTGTTCCTCTACCCCACCTAGACTCGCACCCTCCAAGTAATAAATGATCTCCCTATTCTTCCTACCAAAATGTAACACCTCACATTTATCTGTGTTGAACTTCATTTGCCAATTATATGCTCATTCTGCAAGTTTATTAATGCCCTCCTGTAATTTGTAGCAGTCCTCCTCGGTATTGACTATCCCCCCAATTTGGCAGCATTCGCAAAGTTAGAAATTTTGTTTTTGATTCCAAAGTTTAAATCGTTAATATAAATTGTGAACAAAAGTGGTCCCAGCACTGATCCTTGTGGAACACCACTACCCACCTTCTGCCACTGTGAGTAGCTACTCTTTACTCCTACTCTCTGCTATCTGTCCTGAAGCCAGCTAGCTATCCATTCTGCTACTTGTCCCCTGACACCACATTCTCTGACCTTGTTAATCAGTCTATTGTGGGGTACCTTATTAATGATGCTTTTTAAAAAATCTCATGGCAGAGACATGCAGAATTAATAAGGTTAGAATTTCACACCATTGGCTTTTAAACCTGAGATCTGAGCTACCTCAGATCTAATCAGAGCCCATAGACAAATAAATGAAAACTATTTTAAATAAACCTTTTTGAAAGTTTAATCACATTGCAATGATAAACTTACAGATACTGTAAATTAAAATGAAAGATATGATTTTGATTGAAGTATCCAATAATCAAGCTCTTGTTTTTAATTATGACCAGCTGTATCCATATATTACTTAATGGTTAATTTGATTTCCATTGTGATAATTACATAAAATGAATTCCAATGCTAGACATTACACCATGACAGGTCCATCACTATAGAGCTAACCTTCAGCTTCATATCCAAGAATATATCACATGTTGTATTATCAGCTTCAGATAACCAATCAGTGAATGGAACCTAGATACAAAGAACATGAGAAAAGTTAAGGATGAAAGAAGCTCATTTAATCAATAAAACCATATCCCTTTAGTACCCATTATAGCAAACAGCAGGATTTTGAACCTCCCTACTATTTTTGTTTTTACTACCCTCAATATAACTTATTAATCCAGACATTAATCACGATTGAGAGTGAAGAAGTTCTTCCTAAAAACAGTTATAAATTGATATCCCCTGGTCCTATTTTCGTTGCTCTCTTTGATTTAATAATCTGGGTTTACCTTAACTATACCACTTTGTATTTTATAGCTCCCCGAGGACCACCCAATCTCCTTTTCTCAAGCTTATAGAGTTTGAGATCTAATCCTCATAACTCATTCCTTTTACACTTGGGATCAATCTTCTGCCCCTCTCTGTATCTTTTCCATTGCAACAACTTCCACTTATATAGCCCTTAATATAATAGAACATCCCAAAGCACTTCATAAGTATGTAATTTTATGGTGCTGTGACCAAAATTGAACTCATTGCACCAAGTGTATTCTAAACCATTCGCATAGTTCCTGGAGATTTGTTCTGCCTAAATAATCTCAGAATTTTGTTAGGTTTTTTGCTGCATTATCTAGATATTTAAAGTGAAAAGTCTATGATTACTTCCAGGTCACTTTCCAAGTGTGTCTGTCCTCATTCATAGAAACATAGAAACATAGAAGATAGGAGCAGGAGTAGGCCATTCGGCCCTTCGAGCCTGCTCCGCCATTCAATGAGATCATGGCTGATCATCCAAATTCAGTACCCTGTCCCTGCCTTCTCCCCATATCCCTTGATCCCTTTAGCCTTAAGAAATATATCCAACTCCTTCTTGAATATATTTAATGAACTGGCCTCCACCACCCTCTGTGGCAGAGAATTCCACAGGTTCACCACTCTCTGGGTGAAGAAATTCCTCCTCATTTCAGTCCTAAATGGCTTACCCCTTATCCTTAGACTATGACCCCTGGTTCTGGACTCCCCGGCCATCATAAACATCCTTCCTGCATCTAGTCTGTCCAGGCCTGACAGAATTTTATAAGTTTCGATGAGATCCCCTCTCAATCTTCTAAACTCCAGTGAGTATAAGCCCAATCGACACAATCTCTCCTCATACGTCATTCCTGCCATCTCAGGTATCAGCCTGGTGAATCTTCGCTGCACTCCTTCCATGGCAAGAACGTCCTTCCTCAGGTAAGGCGACCAAAACTGCACACAGTACTCAAGGTGCGGTCTCACCAAGGCCCTGTACAACTGTAGCAAGACATCCTTGTTCCTGTACTCAAACCCTCTTGCTACAAAGGCCAACATACCATTTGCCTTCTTAACCGCCTGCTGCACCTGCATGCTTACCTTTAGCGACTGGTGCACAAGAACACCCAGGTCTCTTTGCACTTCCCCTTCTCCCAATCTATTGCCATTCAAATAATAATCTGCCTTCCTGTTTTTGCCACCAAAGTGGATAACCTCACATTTATCCACATTATAGTGCATTTGCCATGTTTCTGCCCAATCACCCAATCTGTCCAAATCGTACTGGAGTTTCGCGACATCCTCCTCACAGCTTACCCTCCCACCCAGCTTTGTGTCGTCTGCAAATTTGGAGATATTACATCCAATTCCCTCGTCCAGATCATTAATATATATTGTGAACAGCTGGGGTCCTAGGACTGATCCTTGCGGTACCCCACTAGTCACTGCCTGCCACTCGGAAAACGACCCGTTTATTCCAACTCTTTGCTTTCTGTCCGCCAACCAGTTCTCTATCCAAGTCAATACCTTGCCCCCAATCCCATGTGCCTTAATTTTGCACGCTAATCTCTTATGTGGGACCTTATCGAAAGCCTTCTGAAAGTCCAAATACACCACATCCACTGGTTCTCCCTTATCTATTTTACCAGTTACATCCTCAAAAAATTCCAGTAGATTAGTCAAGCATGATTTACCTTTTGTATTCAATTCTGTTCGTTATCTGTTTATGGCCCACATTTATTCAGCAATTGGTGGTACACAGAAAGCATTTTGTTGTGTCTCCTTGTGTTCTTTATACTATAAATAATACAGACACTTTTAGCTCATTTTAGTTACTGCTTTTACTAGCTGCATTCCTGCTTTGTTTCTCTGTGCTGCCGCATGGTGCGGAGTGATACAAGATGTCCGACACTGCACTGTGCACTGCCCGTGCACACATGAAATTTAACAATTTAAATTAACAAATATTATATCTAAACTATTATTATCAACTACAAAGAATTGTGAGTTTTTTTTTTATTCGCGATATCGCTCAGGTGGTTGGATGTTGTCCCTCCATCTTGTGGATTTGGTGGTGACCATTCCTCTCTGCGGTGTTTTGGTGTGTTCCGCTGTCATTGTTGTTGTTGCTGTCGCCTTTGGAGTTGGAGTATGCATGCTCGTGGTTGTTTGATTTGTAGCGCTTGTTTCTGGTGTTGTACTGCTTGTGGTAGCTGGTGTTGTCAATATTGCTGATGTTGTCTGCTGCTTTTCCAGTTCAGGTGAAGGTCTGATGTGGAGTCTGTTCTGTCTGTATTGGTTACCAGGTTCAGTCTCTACGAAGTAGGATCTTGGAGTATCAGCTTTTCCAATGACCTTGGCTGGATTCCAGGTTTTCAACACCAGGTCTTGTCCATTCAGCAATTCTGGTAGCGTCTTTGCATGTTTATCGTAATGTTTGCTTCCTACGATTTGTGCTTCTGCCAGCTTTTGTCTGAAGTCCTCCTGGTCCTGGGGAGGATGTATTTTTGCTGGTAGTGTAGTCTTAAACTTCCTCCCATTCAGCAATTCCACAGGTGATTTCATGTCTGCTTTCAGTGGTGTTGATCTGAGTGATAGGAGGGCAAGGTCTTGGTCTTCCCCCATCTCACTACTTTTGATGAGAGTTCTCTTGACCATCTGGATCTGTCTTTCAATGAACCCATGTCCCCTTGGGAAATGTGGGGATGAGGTTACTATTTTGAACCCATACTTTTCTGCCAGAGCTCTGAATTCACTCAATGTGAACTGGGTTCCATTGTCACAGATTACCTTTTCCGGGATTCCTTGTTCAGCAAACAAGCTCTTTGCAATCCTGGTGGTAGTTGTGGCTCTCAAGTCTTTCATCCTTCTCACAAAAGGAAACTTGGAATAGTAATCTGCCACTATGAGATACCATTCTTGATTGCACATGAAGAGATCTGCCCCAACCGTGTGCCATGGTCTTGACAGTATTTCACTAGGTATCATCTCCTCTTTCCGTTGTGCATTTCTGTATTTCTGGCATATACCACATGCAGAGACCATCTGTTCGATATTTTTGTACATACCTATCCAGTATACAGCTGATCTGGCTCTCAGCTTGCATTTCTCCATTCCCATGTGGCCTTCATGTATGAGATGGAGAAGTTGTGTCTGCATCGTCTTTGGCACGATGATCCTCGATCCAGCAAGGAGAATACCGTCTTCTACTGCAATATCGTCTTTAATCATCCAGTATTGACGAATTGTCGCCTGTACCTGCTGGATTCTCTCCGGCCACCCCTGTATTACTTGTTGTGTGAGTAGTTGCAACTCCTCATCTTTGCTAGTCTCATCTCTGATTTGACTGAGCTTTGTAGGGGTAACATTCACTAGGTGGTGGATTTTTACTGTTAGGCCCTCCACCTCGTGTTTCTCATATGGTGACAATCGAGACAACGCATCTGCTAGCACCATTTCCTTTCCTGGCTTATATTTAAGCGTGAAGTCATAGCTTTGGATCCTTAGAAGTAGTCTTTGCAGTCTTGCAGGCGCTTTGCACAGATTCTTCTTATAGATCTGTTCTAGTGGACGATGGTCACTCTCTATTGTAAATCGCCTGCCATATAGGTATGTATGGAATTTCTCGCATCCGTACACTACTGCTAATAGTTCTCTTTCTATGTTGGCGTATCTCGTCTCGGCTGACGTCAAGGCCTTTGATGCGAAAGCTATCGGCTTTCCTTCCTGCACCAGAGCTGCCCCTAATCCTCTGGTAGAAGCGTCTACTTGCAGAGTGACTGGTTTTCTTCTGTCATAATATGACAGACTTGTTTCTTTGCACAACAGTTCTTTAAGTTGTTTGAAATTCTTTTCGTGTGATTCAGACCACTGGTATTCGGCGTCTTCTTTCAATAGCTCTCTGAGATTTGTTGTATGTTCCGACATGTGTGGGATGAAAGAACTCATGTATTGGACCAAGCCGAGGTAACCCCTCAGCTCTTTCTTGTCTTTGGGTGGTTTCATTTCAGCAATCGCCGCAATCTTCTCTGGATTTGGCTTGACTCCCTCTGGTGTATAAATCATACCGAAGAATTGGCATTCCTTGACTTTAACTATGCACTTATCTGCATTTAACTTGATGCCAGCCTTCCTGGTACTCTCCATGGCCTCATGTAGGTGCATGTCATGGTCTCTTTCATCTGCTCCATAGATCTGAATATCATCAGCTATTCCTATAGCTCCTTCACAGCCTCTGTATGTCTTGTCTATTTTCTGTTGAAAGATATCTTGACTGACCTTTAGCCCGAATGGTAGCCGCAGGAATTTGTAATGCCCAAATGGTGTGTTGAATGTTGTCAGTGTTGTTGATTCCTCATCCAACTTCACGTTCCAATATCCATTTCTGGCATCTAGTTTTGAGAAAACCTTGGCTCCTGCCAGTGATGGCGTAATCTCCTCTAGCGTTGGGGTGGGATAGTGGTCCCTCTTTATCGCCTGGTTTAGATCTTTGGGGTCCAAACATTTTCTGAGACGCCCGTTTGGATTTTCTCGTACCACAATTGAGTTTACCCAGTCTGTGGGTTCAGTGACCTTTACGATCACTCACTTTTCTTCCATCTCCTTTAGCTCTCTTTCAAGCTTTGTCTTCAGCTCGATGGGTACTTTTCGTGGAGCATGGATAACGGGCTTTACCTCTGGATTGATGGTGATGTGGTATTGGAAATCTCCGAAACATCCCACTGTATCATCGAAACATTCCGGATACATGTCTATCAAGTCTTTTTTACTCTTGATTTGTGGGCGGTTCTCCAGTGGGGTGTTGCTGTCTATCTTCAGTGACGTTTCCGTCAGCTCGTGATGCATTGAGATCAATCTCAACTTCTCGCAGCTGTTTAATCCCAGGATCGCTGGCCCCTCAGTGTCGGTGACATAGAACATGCAGTTGGTGTTCTTTCCTTTATGTGTCCCTTTGATAAAGGTTATTCTGAGTTGTTTAATCTCACTCCCCCCGTATGCTGTCAGCGTGACATTACTTGCCTTTAAACAACCATTTTTCGGGTAGCCATCTTCTCTCAGGTTTTCGGGAAAGATCTGCTGGTACAGTCTCAATGGGAGAATGTTGCTCTGAGCCCCTGTGTCCAGCTTCAACTTTAAGTTGATGGTTTTGGGCCGACCTTTGATCTTTTTTTTGATTTGGATGATGGTGTGCAATTCTCTCCTCGGAGTATTTTCCGCTCTGGACATCTCGTGAAGCTGTATCTTTATGGTTTCGATGTTTAGTGCATTGTCGTGATCATCATCATCATCCTGCTCATCCATGGCATGGATATTGTGTTTCTTTCTCTGGTTCTGCTGTCTGCCTTTGTTTTTGATGTATGTTCCTTCTTTCTTCGTTCTACACCTCTTTTCCTAGTGGTTTAGTTTGCCACATGCATTGCAGCTTGTTCCATATGCTGGACATTTCCTCTTGTCTGTGTAATCGTGCGGTCCTCCACAATTTCTGCACATGTTTCCCCCGTTGTCATGTGCATGTCTTTGTGTGTTGTACTTTTCTCTCACTGCATCCACTCTGTTGCCCGTCTCAGAAGCCGTCCGCATGTCAGCCGTTTGAGAAATCAGCGTTTTCATTTGCTGCTTCATGGCTTCATGAGCTATCGCAGTATCTACAGCCCCTATTATTCCGAGCTTTTCTTTTCCTATCAGGGCTTTTTGTACCTCTACATGCGCTGACCCCCATATTAGCTGGTCCACAAGCCTTTCTTCCATTTCCTTAAATTTACACTTGCTGGCTTCATTTCTCAGCCTTGTCAGGAAATCGTCAGCTGTTTCACCGGGTTCCTGTCTTAGACTCTGGAATTTGTATCTGTGTATACGGTGATTGGATTTAGGCTCTAGATGGTTGCTGAATTTATCAAAAATTGTCACAGGGTTTTCCTTTTCCTCTTCAGTCAAACTCCAGCTATTATACAAATCTAGACCTTTTTCTCCTGTCCACAACAGAATGTAACTAACCTTTTCCTCATTGGTAGCGCCCTTCAGGAAGCTTTTGAATGTAAGCTCACATTTCTGTTTGAACTTGCGGAATGCTTCTACTATATCGTCGGCTTCCCAGTTCATGAGGGGTTGCATTTGCACAGTCGTCATTTTAGTTTCCCGTATGATTCACTCTCAAATCACCGCAGACATCAGCACTCACAATCAGCTCATAAAATCACTTTTCGTCTTATTCGTAGTTCGTATAGCACAATTTTTTACTCACTTATACCGCTGCCACCATGTTGTGTCTCCTTGTGTTCTTATACTATAAAATAATACAGACACTTTTAGCTCATTTTAGTTACTGCTTTTACTAGCTGTATTCCTGCTTTGTTTCTCTGTGCTGCCGCATGGTGCGGAGTGGTACAAGATGTCCGACGCTGCACTGTGCACTGCCCGTGCACAGTGTGCCACATAGCAATATAACTACACCATACCAAAGTAGTTCCATACCAAAGTAGTTCCATTTAACGATGTGATACTATAACAATGTAACACATTTTTCTTGTAAAAGCTGGACACCTAAAGTCTGCATTCCTGTCCCCTTCAGCAAGGACATGAGCTTGTCCTCCACTGAGCCCTTTCCTGAGCTGTCCTTTCCACCCATTTCTGCTCACGTGTTTAGTGAATCACCCAGTGCAGACTCCTTTCATTTATTATCTATGTCTCATGGGGTGCCGATTCCTGTGCTGCTGCTTCGAAGGGTGAGAGCAAGTGGCAGTGCATAGTTGGGATTGTCCTCCCCCTCCATCTGTGTGGCTGCAGGGCCCGAGCCATCTGAAGGACCTAGAAAAAGGGCTGAGGTTCAAGAGTTGGTGCGTAATGGTAAGGGTAGGCAATAGCAGAGGAGTGGCAGCATAATGCAGCATTGCAGCACCAGATTGTCATGGTGAGTGTATGTATGTTAAGTAGAAAGAAAAGGAAGGGATGATACTCAAACTCCCCGCTTTGTGTGGCCTCCAGTCTGACCATCTTCAATGCCACAAGCCCTTTCCCTGTCTCTGCCAATGATGTCAACGACCGCTTCCACCATTGACATCAGAGTTTGCAGTGTAGCAGGATCTCCTCATGTTCTTGAAGTCTCCCTTTGATTGTGTGCCAGCTTCTCCTGCAAGGAGAGTGGTCAGTGGCTTAGTGTGTGCATTGTTGAAGGGTTTTGAAGATGTGTGAGGCAGTTTTGCATTGTATGCATGATGAGATGAAAAAGCAGCAGTGGTCAAGAGGGGAAAGTCATTCTGAGGGCAGTAGCAGGTGTTGAGTGTGTGAATGTAAGCAGAAGGAAGTGAAATAAAGTGTCCGTTGTGATTGGAGGAGAGACATGGAACGCGAGAGAGGTAAGGATTGATAGTGCTGGAGTACAGGGAGTAAGAGAGATGTGAAGGGGAGTCTTACCTTGGCAGTCCTGGTCTGGTTCTTAAATTTCTTCCTGCACTGCAGTCAGGTCCTTGGAACTATGCTGCTGGCATTGACCTGCTCAGTCACCTCTCTCCATTGCTGCTGGCTAATTTCTTCTTCTTCTTCTTCTTCTTAGGCAATCCCTCGGAACCGAGGGTGACTTGCTTCCACATTAAAAATGAGTTCTCAGGTGACGGATGAGTCCAATGCGGGAGCCTACAGTTTCTGTCACAGTTGGGGCAGACAGTGGTTGAAGGGGCGGAAGGGTGGGGTACTTGGGTTGACGTGTGTTCCTTGTGCTGCTTGCGCTTGGCTTCTGCTTGCTCCTGGCGAAGAGACTCGAGGTGTTCGGCGCCTTCCCAGATGCTTCTCCTCCACTTTGTGCGGTCTTGGGCCAGGGATTCCCAGGAGTCGGTGGGGATGTTGCACTTTTTCAAGGAGGCTTTGAGGGTGTCCTTGAAGCATTTTCAACTGCCCACCTGTGGCTCTCTTGCTCTGCCGGAGCTCCGAGTAGAGCGCTTGTTTTGGGAGTCTCGTATCGGGCATGCAGACGATGTGACCCGTCCATTGGAGCTGATTGAGCGTGGTCAAAGCTTTGATGCTGGGGATGTTGGCCTGGGCGAGAACACTGACGTTGGTGCGCCTATCCTGCCAATGGATTCGCAGGATCTTGCGGAAGCAGCGTTAGTGGTACCTCTCCAGTGCTTTGAGGTGCCTGCTGTACATGGTCCATGTCTCTGAGGCATACAGGCATACAGCTGGCTTATTTAACGGGGAACCCTTGGAGCATCTCGTTCCTCACTTGCTCCACAAGCACCTCCATGGCTGCAACAGAGAATCAGGAAATCCTGAACTACGTCATGCTGCCTTGATTAATACCTTGCTCATCACTGACCACCGTTAAAATGTACATTACCCTTTAAGGGGTTGCAGTCGCTCTACCAGATTTCTCACCCTCCCAATCCAAAAGCTGCCTGTAAGGAGCACTGGCAGTTCACCTGTTGCATGTAAACAAGGCCAGACCATAAAAATTGATCAGACCTCCCACCGATGTCATCGGGCTCCACACAAAAATCCTCCCCAAAATATCTTACCAGATTTTCAGTTCCATTTCATTCAACGGTTGAATTTAAACTGTCTAATCAAATAACGAGATGTTCAGAAATCTCCAGTGCTGTTAAATTGTCACAGGATACATATTGCAAGCCTTACATTCAGTTGACTGTGTAGCCAATACATCAGCAGCACATTCCACCTAGTGCAGGGGTATATAATAACCCAAGCTATCGGATTAGTGATTGATGGTTCACAAAGCTAGAGCCCCAAGACAGCGGTTGAAAATTTTGTTTCATCGTAAAAATGTTCTCCTAATATTGCAAATAAGCAGAGTAATCAAAGTTAAAATTAAATATTCTCTAAAGAGATACTCGGTATAAAAATGATTGCATTCATTACCTGAAAGAAACACAACCAACAAAATCTTAGCTGTATAGCTTCAAAGGCGCTGCCCAACAGGAATGCTGGGTGGGAGGGGTTAAAATTTTAAATACTACCTCCCGGCTCCAACTGCCACACATCAGGCGGGTAACAAGGCTCCCATAAAAGGCAGGCGGAGGCCGAGTTAACATTCAAAAGACATGGCCCGATGACATCACTGACGCCGCAACATAGGATTAACTGAACGTTGGGGGAGTCCGACGTTGCCGGCTACCCAGCTGCCCAGCAGCAGATCTGAGGTAGGAGGCACCGACTAGCCAAGGTAAGTATTAGAGACCTGCTCCTTTTAGAACTCCTTGTGGGCCAGGAGGAGCAGGAGTGTTCCCCACAAGCCCCTCAAGGAGTCCTTGGGCCTTCCCAGCTCCGGCCTCCCCCGATCTCACTGGAACCCTTGATTCCCGATCTCCTGCAAAACCCTCCTTGCACTGATTGCCAGGACCATCCCAACAAATCCCCGGCTGCGGCCGCTAAATTGCTACTCCCGCCCACCAGCCCCATACTCCATCTGGTCGGGTGTCGGACGGGAGTCAGCAAAAAGTTATTTAAATGAGGCCCTGTAGTTACAATCCAGGCTGCCCCGCACCCTTCCCGCCCTCCCATTAATATTGAGGCCAAAATGTTTAAAAAGTTCATTACAGGTGAGGGAGGGCAGTCAGCTCATCGACCTCACCCGTCTATGGCAACCTACGATCACCTTGTGGAAAGCAGTTCCTGACACTGTTCATCATTCAGTATATTTTGTACTCTGAAAGACTTCCTAAGGAGTGGATGCCAGCTTTTGCCAAATCCAAACAAGACATGGCTTAGAATATGAGCAGGTTCGTGCCCAAAACCAGGCAAGTTGTAACCATAACAATGCCGCACAATTCTGTGGGAGTGAAGAGTGTATACACTTAAAAGTAAACTCCCTCAACAAGTATATATTTATAAATGACAGCAAAATCCCTCAACAGAGATATGTATAAAATACATTGTTAATGCTGTAAAAATTCAGTGCTTGAAGTGTTAAAGTCTTGTTTATTTTAATTTGAAATTACCCGCTACTACAAAATAAGTAGATGATGTTATTTTACAGATCCAGATGAGTTAATTCACCATTAAAGATTACAGCTGCTTTAGCACATTAAAGCAACATTGCACACTGTATAGCTAGTCTGAAATGCAATACAGTCACAGTAGAACTTACCCTAGTTATAAAGGAAGTAGAAAGAAAGACTTGCATTTTATATAGCACCTTTCATGACCTCAGGACATCCCAAAGCGCTTTACAGTCAATGAAGTACTTTTTGAAGTTTAGTCACTGTTGTAATATTGTAAAAATGGCAGCCAATTTGCACACAGCAAGCTCCCACAAACAGTAAGGTGATAATGACCAGATAATCATTGACTATCACAAATAATCCAACTGAATTATGAGAGTCATAACTTGAAACATTTCTTAACCTAATGTACTTCTTGATCGAAGTGGGAGTGTTTCAAAATATTACACCACTCTTCTTCTTAGGCAGTCCCTCTGAACTGAGGATGACTTGCTTCCACATTAAAAATGAGTTGTCAGGTGACTGATGAGTCCAATGCGGGACCTACAGTCTCTGTCACAGGTGGGGCAGACGGTGGTTGAAGGGACAGGCGGGTGGGGTGCTTGGGTTGACGTGCGCTCCTTGCGCTGCTGTAAGATTCCCAAAATTAACAGAGCCCCCAAAACGAAAGAAAACCAGAAAAATGACTTTGGACCCTTGCTAAAAACTTCAGGAGTGATAAAAGGGCATGTTGGGCCTAACAAGGAGATTCAAGATCAGAAACAGACTTGGCATTTTTAAAAAGGACATGTTCAGGCATGTTTGGGAAAAGGCTGTTGCAGAATTTGGGATCCACCTCTGCAGTAGACAGTTTGAATATTCAAGATAGTCAAACTGTTTGGGGGAACTGTAAATGTCACTCAGCCCCTATCAAGAAATTTACATGCTAACAATAGACCCACGGATGAACAGCCTCACAGGACCCATCCAAAAACATGCATAAAACAAATCGTTTCGCCAACCTACAAAGAACCCAAGGCCCCACAGGAAACTCAAAGCTTGAGGACAATTAGTACAATTAGATAAGAGCTCAACAGCTCAGGAAAACCATCCCGAAACTACTTCTCACATTTTTAAACTACTTCAACAACACAGGAAACCATCCCGAAACCGCTAAAACAATTTGCACAACTCAATGTTAATGAGCCTGCCAAAATCTAACAATAAACCTAAACAGATTTGACATGTAGATTAACAGGCCTCGATTAGTATAATTGAGGGCCTGTTCAACAGTTAAACAGTACAGTTCGATCGAAAAGAAGCAAGAAGAGCCATCGTCGAGCAACATCAAAACCAAGGAGCAAGCATCTCAAAGTAGTTCTCTCTCGAAGAAGAAGTAACACATCATCGGACACCTCGCAGCACCAAGGGTCCCACGAAACAACCAGCCGAATATTACCCACAGCCAACCGGGTAGTATTGGACCACCGCGACCAACGAGAAACCAACTCGGAAGAAACCGAAGATCCGCAAGTTTTTCCACTCTACAAACTATTCCTGACTTATCCCTGGGTAAGATTTTATTCAAAAGACTCTAGGCCCTATTTCTAACCAAAGAAAATTGGGTACTCACCTGATAGATCCAACACGCACCCTACTGCATCAGTGGACTCGCAAAGACTGACCAGGTATGCAGGTGAAGTCCTCTACCGCATCTGGGGTATGGCAGGCCCCAACTGACACATCTAGCGAACCCCGAAATCGTGAACCAGCTCAACTGTCAAGGAGTCATTTTGGTGAGCATTATCCCTGGTCCTTCAGAGCCTAACTTAGCTAGTAAGGTGGGATTGGGAGGGGTGAGATATTTGTCTACTGTAATTTTTCCCTCGTGTATGTCGAAGTGTTTCCCCATTTTATTAGAGTGTTATTATTGTGTTGTATTTTTTTTCTCAAATAAAAATCAAAGTTTTTGCACCAAAAACCAGTTTGTCTGCTGCACTTTTAACACAACCCCCAAATAAGTCCAAGGTCTGGAACCAAGGGAGTGGGAGCGATTCGAACTGCTCATAAGTCAGAGGTGAAGCTGACCCCACACACCACCCCCTACATAATGGCAACTGCGGCAGGACCTTGGCAAAAGGGATGTGATGCAGTAAACACTGTTTTTGAGGAGAGAACAAAGATGGAAGAGAGGATTTCCTCTTATGTATTTGAGAAGGTGAATATCACCAAGAAATGGGTGCTCAGTCCGTTGCGCGCTGAGCGTCCCATCGACGCTGCAGCCAAATGGACTGAGAGCAAAGATCATAAAAAGTCAGTGGAGAAGGCCATCTGGTTGGTCTGCTCCCAGTGACAGATCCAGCTTTTAGATAAGCGCATTGAGGCACTAACAGAAGAGCTGCAGGAATCAGCTCAGCTGTCTCAAGCAAGGGCTCTAGCAGAGGAAGGATTACTAGAGGAATTAAATGCCCAAAGTCAGGAAAAGATGCAGATAATGGAAAAGCATAGGAACTAGGGTTGCAAAGGGGTGGAAAGTTTCCGGTAAATTTCCGGAAATTTTCCACGGGAAGTTTAGCTTGGGAATTTGGGGAATTTTGCCCAAAAAAGCACATGCTAGCATAATATTGTTTTTTTTGTATTTCTTTCTTTTTTTCCACAGGTCCTCTCTTAAAATTACTAACAGAGATGGAATCTTAATTATTAAGGAATTTCTTAATCAATATATGTTCATCTTCTTACTTGGCTTGTTTTAATAATTACAAGTTTTGTGTGTGACTGTGAACAAATGTGTCCTGATTGGTTGGATGAGTGGATGAGCGATTAGCTCCCTCTATTTGTAATATTTGCATATCGAATTGTGATTGGCCTGCAGGCATCTGTAAGACTGCTATGGGTTTTTTAAGATCCAGGTTAGGGGTCCTGAGGGAAGTCATTTTGTTTTCTGCTGATGTTGTGATGATGCAGTAAGTAAATCAGACTTTATACCAAATAAACCAGTTACTTGTTGAACTCTGTTGTCCTTCAATTTAAAATATACAAAATAATACACTATTGGTGATGTAGCGTCGTGTGTGTACAGGTCATGCTTCCATAACATGGAGCATCAGCAAAAATGTACTCACCCTGTTGCAATCGTGCTGATCGACCGCAGTTCGACACAGAGACGAATGCCCTTTATTTCTCTGCACAGAACAATGCCACATTTACCGTCGGATGTGTGGAAGCATTTTACCCCAGGCATTAAAGATGGAAAGACTGTGTACATGTGCAAACACTGTAGAAAGCCATATGTAAAGAATGCCACAAAGATGCAGCAGCATTTATCCAAATGCAACAACTTCACTCAAAGCTCACAGCAGTCAGCCCAGAGTTCCTCTGCTTCCATTCAAGAAGATGATGGTTCTCATTCAGCATCAGGCTCCTTATCATCAGCAACTCCTGGCCCACTTGGAAGGTTCTTTGATACAATGGATAACCATAGCCAGAAGAATGCAGATGAGTGCCTTGCTCGAGCTGTATATGCAACAGGCTCACCCCCCATGCTCACAGCCAATGTGTACTGGAAGAGATTTTTCAATGTTATTCGCCCTGCATACCCTCCCACCAGACATGCTTTGTCTACTTATTTGCTGGAGGCTGAGTATAACAGAGTCCAAGGAAAGCTTAAAGAAACGATAGCGATGGCAGACTGTGTTGCAGTTATCTCAGATGGGTGGTCAAATGTACGAGGGGAGGGCATCATAAACTACATCGTCTCCACTCCTCTCCCAGTGTTCTTCAAGAGCACAGACACGAAGGACAACAGACACACAGGCACATACATTGCTGATGAGCTGAAAGCGGTCATCAACGATCTTGGATCACAAAAGGTCTTTGCAATAGTTACTGACAATGCTGCGAATATGAAGGCTGCTTGGGCTCAAGTGGAGGAGGCCTACCCTAATATTACGTCTATTGGGTGCGCAGCTCATGGGCTTAACCTGCTCCTCAAGGACATCATGGGTTTGAGAACCATGGAAGCACTGTACAAGAGAGCCAAGCAAGTTGTTAAGTATGTCAGGGGAAAACAGGTAGTTGCAGCAACCTACAACTCCAAGCAAATGACAAAGAACAAGAACACCACACTGAAGCTGCCCAACAACACTAGATGGGGTGGTGTTGTCATAATGTACAACAGCCTTCTGGAGGGTAAGGAGTCGCTGCAAGAAATGGCAATATCCCAGTCTGGGGATATGGAAACCACCATCAAGAAAATACTGCTGGATGATGTGTTTTGGGAGAGAGTGGTTAACAGCCTTAAGCTACTCTCACCAGTAGCATCTGCAATTGCTCAAATTGAAGGAGATGACGCTGTCTTGTCAGATGTTCTCAGGCTTTTTACTGATTTAAAATAACAAATCAGCATTGCCCTACCCACATCCCTGCTGCTCAAAGCAGAGGAGAAGGCAATTGTTCAATTCATACAGACGCGTCAAGAATTTTGTGTCAAGCCGATTCATGCTGCAGCATACATTCTGGACCCAAAGCATGTTGGGAGACCAATACTTTCTGGAGAACAGATCAACAGCGCGTACAGTGTGATTTCTACCCTCTCACACCATCTCAATCTGGATGTGGGCAAAGTTCTGGGAAGTCTGGCAAAGTTCTCTACCAAGCAAGGTCTTTGGAATGGGGATGGGATATGGGAATCATGCAAGCATCTCAGTGCACATACCTGGTGGAAGGGACTTTGTGCATCTGAGGCCCTGTCACCTATTGCATCGGTGATACTCCAAATCCCACCTTCATCAGCGGCCTCTGAACGAAACTGGTCACTTTTTGGGAATACGCATACAAAGGTGCGCAACAGGCTGACTAACAAGAGAGTGGAGAAACTGGTGGCTATCCGGGCGAACCTACAACTTATTGAGCCAGATACAGAAGTGTCCACCACACAGCTAGACACTGACACAGAGGAGGAAATGGACACGTCAGAGCCAGAGTCAGAGAATCAGGAGGAGCAATGAGGAGTAGAAGACTCAGAAGACTCATGAGTAGAAGACTCAAAGGGACAAAATAAGGACAAATTACAGGCTAAATAAGCTGACGCTCTTTTTATTTTATTTTAGATGGGTCTTTTTTGTGGGGGTTCAATAAAGTTCAAAATTATAACCTAAATAAAGTTTTGAAAGCCTGTTTTTATTTGTATGGAACAGTATGTCTATTTTGACGACAAAGATAATATAAGGGTCAGAGACAAAAACCATCAGTGTGCAAAAAAACTCAAAATTCCCATAAATTCCCAAAATTCCCATAAATTCCCGAAAATTCCCATGGAAAGTTTCCTCTTTTAAAAATTCCCAGAATTTTGCAACCCTAATAGGAACAGACAGGAATACTTTTGGTGTCAGGTCACTGAGACAAAACGTAATGAATTAGTGTTACGAGAAGAGAACGCCCGCCTTACCAAGCAAGTAAAAGAACAGGAGGAGAGGTTGAGAGATGTACAGGCAGCTTATAAGGTAGCAAGCACTAGGGGTTTTGAAGCGGGAGATCACGGCCCCTGTCAGAAGCAGATCGATAGTTTAAACCTTGCTCTGTCCAGGGCAAAAGGCATGGTGTGCCTGATAAGCCCGGGTGCGGCCCGGGTGGGCCTGGAACTAGAAGGGGAAACTGTTCAGACGTCACCTGTGGCGCTGGGGAACAACCCGGTTGGGCAGCAGGAGGGACGGGTGATTTGTGAGGCTGGCAGGGACAGCACACCACCACCACCTGTGGTGCCGGGTTTTAACTCGGTTTGGCAGCAGGGAGAGGTGGGCGAGCCAAAGCAGGAAAGGTCAGGGCCGGGGCCGATGTGCCCGGCCTGGCAGCAAAAGTTCAGCCCATCCAGCGGTGGTGGGGGTCAGGGACACCTTGAAAGCCAATTTGTGGTTCCCCATGGTACCCAACAGCTATGGGCTATGATAAGCCACCTGAACAAACTCACCCAAAAGGGAGACCCCTCGGTCCACTTCATGGAAGTGGAACAGGCAGCAGGCATCAACGAGTGCGATGACTCTGAGATGGCCAAAATGCTCCTTTTCTCTCTGGATGGCAAGTTGTACCAGTCCCTCTCTGCGGAGAGCCAAAGGGGCAAGGGGGTACGCTGCCATCTGGGAGGAAGTTCTGGAGGCCATGGGTATGAACGATGGTGGTCCTTTCTCCCGGGTGGAGAAGACAACACAGCTCGCAGGGGAGACCCCACAGGCTCTCGCAGACCGACTGTGGCCTGTGTACAGGAGTACCTGTAATGGGGATCTCAACCGGGCTCACCTGAACTAGGACGAGCTGGCCCACTGGCTCAGAAGCCTGGTGGCAAACAGCTTGCCATGGATCAGAGCCAAGGCTGAGCTGTGGTTTGACCCAAAAGGCCCCAAGGTCATCGAGGAGACAGTGGTCAATCAACTGACCCTGGTTTACCGCAATGGTAGAGGGATAGAAGAACCCCCACAAAAAGGAAAGGTTCATGAGATGAAACCTAGCCAGAATAAGAAGGAATGGCACCAGGAAGGGGGTAACCCTTCCGATACGAAGCGTAACCGCTTCGGTTGCGGGAAGAGTGGGCATTGGAGAAGGGACTGTAGGAATCCATGGAAGGATAACGTAGGAAAGAACTCCCCAGCTCCTGCCCCAAAACAGAAACACCGACCTCCCCCCCCACGCTTGATTTAATAGTAGCTGCGCTCCGAGTTTTATTAAATGGCCCAGGGAAGGTAGCCACCGCCACTGGTGTTTTAACCCCATCTGCTCCACCCAACCCAGACTTATGACTGGAGTCAGCGCAGCCTGTCTACCTGTGTCCCCTTGAGTATGATGCATGGAAGAGACCGCTTGTTAAGATGGAGGTGGAAAAGGTGAAAGGGACCTACCTGTTGGACACGGGAGCATCGAGCACCATTGTCTATTCAGCTAACCCCGCTGCCTCACCTCTGTCTAACGGGGTCCCGTACAGCTTAGTGAGGTTCACAGGTAATGAGCAGGCTGGCTCATTCTCCATCCCACTGTCCATTCATTTAGGAGCACTCCACACCAAGTGGACCTGTGTTTTAATGAAGTGGGAGCAGGAAGGGAAGGGGATCCTGGGGGCTGATTTTATCATAGGCCACAGGATTCTAGTGGATCTTAGGAGCCACAGTCGGTGGGGAGCATGCACCGGCAAGGAAAACGAGGTGGCAGTCATCCCAGAGAAACAGGGCTAGGGGACCTTGTGCACCTTAAAACCAAAGGAGGGTTACGACCTCGAACTAATGGTCAGTAACACTCCGATGGAGTACCAGGCATTTGTGCAAGCACACCTCGCCGCATTTGCCACTCATAAGCACGATTGTGGGAGGGTAAACGGGGTTGAAGTGAGTGTAGATGGGGACCCCATGACCCGACCACAAAAGCAGTACAATTTCCCCAAAGAGGCGGAGGCAGACATGGAAACGGCCATGACTTCTCTGGTCAAAAAAGGGGTGTTGAGACCGATAACCACCCACGTAAACTCTCCACTGTGGCCGGTTAGAAAACCGGACAACTCCTGGAGGGCCACAGTGGACTACCGGGTACTCAACCGAAACATCCCCGCCTGTGCACCCACGGTCGCAGCTGTCGCCGACCTCATTGGAAGTATCCCAGCCTCCGCAACCACCTTCACGGTGCTGGATATTTCCAATGGGCTTTGGTCCATCCCTTTATGAAGAGAGGACCAGTACAAGTTTGCCTTCATGTTTAAAGACCAACAGTACACCTGGAACTGCCTACCTCAGGGTTTCCACAACAGCCCCAGCATTTTTCACCGGTGCATGGCTAATTGTTTAAAGGGCTTCAGCCGACCCCGACAGTTAGTTCAGTATGTGGATGACCTGCTCCTATTTACTGATGAAGGAGAGGAACACGGTCCACTACTGGCTGAACTGCTGGAGCTGTTCAGGCAAGAAGGTTTTAAAGTAAACCCTAAGAAAGTACAGATCAGCCAACAGGAAGTAAAATTCCTAGGGCTGGCTGTACACGCTGGGGAAAGGGCCATAGACAAAGCTAGAAGGGAAGCAGTGCAGGAGTTACCAGCCCCCAACACAGTCACAGGAGTGAGGACTTTTCTAGGGCTAACCGGGTATTGCAGAGATTTTATTGAGGATTACGCCGCCACAGCAGCCCCTCTGCTCTGACTCCTACACAAAGGAGTGGAGTGGGTTTGGGATGAGGGTTGCGAGGCAGCATTCGTAAAACTCAAACTAGATCTGCAGACTATTGATGGGGGAAAATAGTTTTTCCTGGAGGTAGCAGCCAGTGGGGACAGCCTGAGTGCAGTGCTGCTCTAAGAGCGGCACGGCCAGCTGAGGCCAGTGGTTTACTCCTCCAGGATACTCACAGATGTGGAGAAGGGCTACACCAACTGTGAGAGGCACCTCCTTGCCACTCACTGGGCTGTGAAAAGATCATTGATCTTCACAGGTACCTCGCCCATCACCCTCCTCACCCATCACACGCCCACCCAGATGCTCCTAGATGTGAGAATTAAAGATGGGACAGTGAGCAGTGCCTGCATTGCTTGATGGACCCTGCTTCTCTCCCAGATGGACCTAAAGGTGAAAGGTCTCTGCGAGCCGAAGCTCGCGGCCAACATGATTTATCCAGGGATGGCCCGCCGGTGTTCCATTGAAGGGGTATGGGAAGTCAACATAGGTTTTCAGGCCGGGATACACCCCACAGGCCGCGAAATCTATGTGGACGGTTCGAGCACAGTATCTGCTGGTGAGCGGCTTGCAGGGTGTGGAGTTTATGACCCAGGGGCGGACATTGCCCTGGCAATTAAACTCCCCAGCACCATGAACGCCCAGCAAACTGAACTGTCTGTGGTAGTGTACGTGGTTACACATCTCGAGAAATTCCCTACCCCGTACATGATTTGCTCGGACAGCATGTTCACATGCAATTCGTGTACGGAATACCTGGCCATCTGGTCCCGTCGCGGATATACCTCCGCTGACGGGAGACCCCTGGCAATCAAGCCTCTGCTGGAGAAAGTCATGGCAGCTGTGGGGGAGGAAGGAAAGGTCTATATCCATAAAGTTAAAGCCCATTCAAAGACAGAGCCCATGCGGGAGGGCAACCAAAAAGCAGACGAACTGGCCAAGCAGGGGGCCAGGGAAGGAGAGTTCTGGGATCCCTACCAAACAGGTTCGGTAGCTGCAATCCGGGACAAGGGAGTCACACGGGGGTAGTTTTGGTCCCAGACTTAAAGCAGGCCCAAACCTGGGATCCCGTCCTCAGAGCCGTCCTGAACGCGCTCACAAAAGGGGAAAAGGTAGAGGGCCCGTACGGCACAGCAGCCATCACCGTTAAGGAAGGCATGCTGTTCAGGGAGGAGCAATGGGTAGTGCCGCAGCAGCACCAAAGGGAATTCCTCCAACTGGCCCATGAGGGTCCAGGAGCAGGGCATCCCGGGTCTGAGACCACCTGGCAGCGGGTGGAACAGGCAGGATGGTGGCCAGGACTGAGGGAACATGTCCGCGAGTTTTGTGCTGGCTGTCTGGTATGTGCTGCCAATAACCCTGACCCCCAGAAATGGAAGGTATCTTTGGGACACATCAGGAGGGTAGAGGGACCATGGCAATTGATCCAGATCGATTACATCGGGCCCCTACCCACCGCCCAGGGAGGCTACAAGTACTGCCTAGTCCTGGTGGATGTGTTCTCAAAGTGGGTAGAAGCTTTTCCCTGCCGAACAGCTACCGCATTGGGTACAGCTAAGATCCTGGTCAGGGAAGTGTTCTCACGGTGGGGACTCCCACAGTATGTGGAGTCCGACCAAGGGAGTCACTTTACCGGGCAGGTCATGCAAGAGGCCATCATGGTACTCGGCATCGAGGGGAAATGGCACGTCGCCTACAACCCGCAGTCATTGGGTCCTGTAGAGCATTTAAACTGCACCAGTAAAGAAAGGCTGCGTAAGGAGACGGGAGACTCACCCAAGAAGTGGGTAGAAGTCTTACCGTTGGTCCTAATGGGGATCCGAGCCAGCCAGTCAAAAGGCACGGGGTATTCCCCGCATGAGCTGATGACTGGCAGGGTTATGCCGACCCCCACCCATGTGCTAGCCCCGGTGCTCACGGAAGGTCAGCTCAGAGAGGTGAACCAGGACAGCTTCGTCAGGAATCTGTTTGAACACCTTAAACAGGTTCACTGGCAGGCTGCTAGCAACATGGGAAAGCAGCATCGGAGTAACCGATTGCTGCTAGAACCCAACAGGCACCACGAGTGGGAGATAGGGGGTCATAGAAACATAGAAACATAGAAGATAGGAGCAGGAGTAGGCCATTCGGCCCTTCGAGCCTGCTCCGCCATTCAACGAGATCATGGCTGATCATCCAAACCCTAGCACCCGGTCCCTACACCGACAGCCATCCCACCCAAGCCCTATCCCCGTAACCCCGTAACCCCACATATTTAATCCCTCCTAACACTAAGGGTCAATTTTTATCATGGCCAATCAACCTAACCCGCACATCTTTGGACTGTGGGAGGAAACCGGAGCACCCGGAGGAAACCCACGCAAACACGGGGAGAATGTGCAAACTCCACACAGACAGTCACCCGAGGCCGGATTTGAACCCGGGTCCCTGGCGCTGTGAGGCAACAATGCTAACTTTGCCCGGTTAGGGAGTTTTGAACCTTTGTACATGGTGCCGTACAGCATTGTAGACAAGGCCAGCCGATGGTCTATGCCATAAAGATGCCCCGCCACACAAAGTGGTTCCACATTAATCAATGTAAACTGTTTAAACCCGAGAAAGGGGAACAGCCAGCAAGGGTGAACCGCACTAAAGATAGAGATCCTCAGCCAGCAGCTGTAGCAGACTCACAGACCACACCAGTGGGGGCAGTGGCTTGTGTCACTGAAGGGGCCATCCCTCCGATTATTTGGGACACGCCACCAGTAACCGGAGCCTTAAGGAGGTCTTCTCATACACTGTAGTGACCGCGTATCAATAATACACGGACTGCAGGAGAACAATAATAACAGGTATTTACTGAACAGAGGGTAAGCTTAAACTGAAAGTACAGAAGCCTGCTATGGCTTTATATACAGGTGTGGTCACTGCTGGTACTACAGTATAAAATCAGTTCTCTCTTAAAGGTACATACACAACAATTCCTCCCCTTTTAGATAAACAGTACATAACATTCATTTAACAAATAAATAATAACTAATTACAATTTTCTCTGTACTATATACATCAACTGAAATAACCATTTATAAGTTCAGTCTTTGAGGAGGCTTCCTGATCCTGACTGGATAGCGCCTTTCTCGAGTATCCTGTTCTTGCGGCGGAGTCGATTCTGGCTCATTGTCATTGGTTGGTTCGTCAGCTTCCAATACCCCTGATTCTGAGGTAGATGCAATCTGTACTTCGGGTTCATTACCAGGTGCATATGTTCGTGGTATGGGTTTGGCTTGTTCCTGTGACTCTAGAATCTGGTCAGCATGGCATCTCACGATGCTCTCTCCAACGTCCACTGTGTACATTAGTGGTCCCTGCTGTGTGCATATCGTTCCTGGCTGCCATTTTTCTGTTCGGTAGTCGCGGGCCAAGACTGGTTGCCCTATCTTGAAGCTCCTGGTTGGCTTCTCATTGATGTGCTGGAATTGCTTATCCTCAACACCTCGTCTTATGTTTGGTTTGAGCAAATCCAGGTGACATCTTAGCCTTCGGCTGAAGAACATTATGGCTGGAGCTTGGTTGGTGACTGCATGTGTTGCATTCCGGTAAGCAAACAAGAAATTATCCATCTTGTGTTGTAGTGGTATGTCGTCGTTATACATCGCCTTTATTGCCTTTTTAAAGGTCTGAACAAACCTCTCAGCCAATCCATTTGTGGCTGGATGATATGGGGCAGATGTGTAATGTTTCACCCCATTATTCCTCAGAAACCTCGGAAATCCTCGGACACAAACTGTGTCGGAGCAAATCTGTTCTGACAAGCCATTCCTGGTGAAGATGGTCCGTAGGACTGCAATAGTTTTCTCCGTGGTGGTGGAGGACATTTTGATGACCTCTGGCCATTTCGAATGGGCATCCACGGCGATTAAAAACATTGAGTCCATAAATGGACCAGCAAAATCAATGTGTACCCATTGCCATGGAGATGAGGGCCACTCCCATGGGTGTAGCGGGGCCTGTGGTGGAGCGTTTTGGACCTTCTGGCATCCTGTGCATCTCATGGTCATATCCTCGATTTCTTTATCGATTCCCGGCCACCACACAAACACCCTGGCTAGGCTCTTCATTTTTACCCCTCCCAGATGACCCTCATGAAGCTCATTGAGCACTCTATCTCTCAACTTGGGTGGAATTACCACTCGGGATCCACACATCAAGGTCCCCCGGCACACTGACAGCTGTTCTCTCCTTGGCGAGAATGCTGGCAACAGTGAGTCACCATGTGCTGGCCATCCCTTCACCGTCAAATCATAGACCCGAGAGAGTGTTGGGTCATTTCGGGTTTCCTTCTCCATACTTGAGTTTGTAACAGGTAGACATTCGACTATGGTCGAATGGAATATCTCAACAGGGTCCACTGCAGGTGCTTCCTCCACCGTAGGCAATGGTAGGCGCGACAGCCCATCAGCGTTTCCATGCTGTTTCGTACCCTTGTACTATATGTCGTACTGATGTGCCCCTAGAAAAAGTGACCCTCTTTGCAGCCGTTGCGCCGTCATCACCGGAACGCCCTTCTTTGGGTTAAAATGGAGACCAGAGGCTGATGATCAGTCAGTAGGGTGAATTTCTGCCCGTGCAGATAGTGATTGAACTTCTTCACCCCCCACACCAGGCTGAGGGCCTCCCTGTCAATCTGGGCGTAGTTACGCTCGGCTGAGGTTAACGAGCGCGACGCAAAGGCTATTGGCCTCTCTGAACCGTCAAGGAATTTGTGTGACAGCACCACTCCAATGCCGTAGGGAGACGCATCACATGCCAACCGAATCGGTAGTGTTGGGTTGTAGTGGGCCAATACTTCTTTTGAAGTGATTAGGCATTTACATTTCTGAAAGGCACGCTTACACTAATCACTCCATTTCCATGTTACTCCAGTTTGCAGCAGGGCGTTCAGTGGGTGCAGAATTGTAGATAAATTCAGCAAGAACTTATGGTAGTAGTTCACCAACCCGAGGAACGACCTCAGTTGCGACACATTTTCCAGTGCTGGAGCCTTGACTACTGCCTCAATCTTGTCTGGGGACTTATGCAACCCTTCCTCATCAATCATGTGGCCACAATACGAGATTTGTCTCCTGAAGAACTCGCATTTGGGGCGGTTGGCTCGTAGCCCATATTCCTGTAATCTAGTGAGCACCTGCTCCAGGTTGGCAAGGTGTTCACTGTCATTTTCGCCCCTAACCAGGATGTCGTCCAAATAACACTGGGTCCCCGGGATCCCTTGCAGGACTTGTTCCATCGCCCTCTGCCAAATAGCCGGGGCTGTTGCTACCCCGAATACCAGTCGGTTGTACTGGTAAAGACCTTTGTGAGTGTTTATCGTGAGGTATTTCCTAGATGCTTCTTCCACCTCCATTTGTAGATACGCTTGGGCCAGATCAATCTTCGTAAAGCGTTTCCCTCCAGATAGTGAGGCGAAAATATCTTCTATCCGTGGAAGTGGATATTGTACTGTGTGCAGGACTGGGTTCACAGTTACCTTGAAGACCCCACAGATGCGAACCTTCTTCGGCTCCCCAGGCATGCTACTCAATGATTTCTTCATTACAGGAACGATGGGTGTGGCCCACTCGCTCCAGTCCACCTTGGACAGCACACCCGAATGCTCCAGACTCTCCAGCACTGCTTCAACGGCTGGGCGGATCGCGTACGGTACCGGTCTGGCCTTAAAAAACTTTGGGTTTGCGTTATCTTCGATTTTTATCGTTGCCGTTACTCCTTTTAGAGTCCCAAGTCCTTGTTGGAACACCTCTTTCGCGTCAGTTAGAATTTTTGACAGTCGTCCAGGTGTGACGTCGTCACCCTTTTTGTCAGTCACAGTTAGCGCCTGAATGGAATGCCAATCCAATTGTATTTTTCGGATCCATTCACGTCCCAATAATGGTGGTCCTCCATCTTGTAGTATATACCGATACAGTTTCTGTGTTTCCTTGCCGTTGTATTTAACTGGCACCCTTATTTTTCCTCTGGGGTAGACTTTTTGCCCCGTGTATGTCTTCAATACAATGGACGTGTCCTTCAAGGGTATGTGTGAGAATAGCCGCTCATAGTCTCATCGATTCATGACAGTTAGGGCTGATCCTGTGTCCAATTCCATCTTTACTTGGGACCCTGCTATCATGAGGGTGACCCAAATGGTTCAGTGATCCTCCTTTGCAATCACGTTGTGTAACTTTAGGCAACTTATTCTCCTGCTCCCGGAGTCATTATCACTCTCCTGATCTTCTGAACTACTGTCTGTCATTTTTTTTACTTTCTTGTACTTTTCCTTAGTAGTTCTTTTAGTGTTGGTTTTCTTTCCCGACCTGCAGACTCTTGCTATGTGTCCCATTTTCCCACATTGCCTGCATACTTTGTCCTTAAACCAGCAGTCCTTCTGATCATGGGTTGTTCTGCCGCAGCGATAGCAGTTTTCTCCTCCATATGCCATTTCGTTAGCGCTGTATTCTTGTGGCTTCTGTTGTATTTCCGCAGCTCCCCGTGCTGCTGCTTCGTAGGATACTGCCACGCTGAAAGCCTGTTCTAGCATCAGGTCCTTTTCCGAAAGTAGTCATTTCTGGGTTCCTTCACTCTGGAACTGGCAGACAAACTTATCCCTTAAGGTGTCTGCCAGTCCTGCTCCGAACTGGCAGTGCTTCGATAACTTGCGTAGTTCCGTAAGATAGTCAGCATTGCTCTCATCTTTGTGCTGGTTTCTTTTATGGAACTTGAATCTTTCTGCTATCAGCAGCGGTGTAGGGTTTAGGTGTTCCTGTAAGATATTAACAATCTCTTCAAAACTTTTCTCCATTGCTTTAGCTGGGGTAATTAAATTCCGCAATAGGCCGTACGTTCTCGCGCCCATCAAATTTAATAATACCGACGCCTTCTTTCCATCGGCCACCTCATTTGCCTTGCAGTACACTTCAATTCTTTCCACATACGTGGTCCAGTCTTCTACCTCGTTGTCGAAAGCAGTGATACTGCCACTCTTCGGCATCTTGGGTGGTTTAAAATGGCGCCTCCCGTGCTTTTTCTTCTTCCCCAATGGATTAAAATGGCGCCTCCCGCACTTTTCCTTCTTACCCAATGGAATAAAATGGCACCTCCCGCGCTTTTCCTTCTTCCCCTTGCTGCCACGCTGCTCCTATCATTCTACAGGGTAATGGCAGCGACCCGTGGCTTCGGCGTATCTCACTTTTCCTTCCCCTCATTTTATTTTCTCTACGCTGCCCGGGTCTTGAGCACCGACCGCGCCCTGTGCGCTCCACCCTCTCTCTCTCTCTTTTCCTCCCGACGACGCTGCACGGCCCCTTTGCAGAGCCGCTCGATCGAGCTCAAGCCCGCCGCAGTCTGGAAGGGTCAACGCACTACCTGCTACCAGCACAATTTGCTGGAACACCTTGACTGGGAAGCCAAGCCCAGCTCTCCACAACCTCCCCTGCAATTCTCCGAACTCCGATGGATCCCTGGGCCGTTGCCCGCGGTCGACGCCCGTTGCTCTGACTTCGACCTCCAAGAAGCTTCTTTTCAGGGAAAGATCCCCGTGAGGTGATGCAGTACTACAGGTGAGTTCGAACCTGCTCGTCGCCAGTGTAGTGTCCACGTTTCAATAATACACGGACTGCAGGAGAACAATAATAACAGGTATTTACTGAACAGAGGGTAAGCTTAAACTGAAAGTACAGAAGCCTGCTATGGCTTTATATACAGGTGTGGTCACTGCCGGTACTACAGTATAAAATCAGTTCTCTCTTAAAGGTACATACACAACATACACCACAGCCAAAACCACCATGGTCACCGGTGTACCAGTTTAAACGGTTCAGCCCCAGAAGAGTCACTACCCGAAAAGGAATGCCCAAGGTCAGGGATCAATCTAAGGACAGGGATTCCCCAGCCTGCCGCCTCCAACGGTGAGGGCCTCACAGGAGTGGTAGCGTTGGGCAAGGAAAGCAAGAGGGATTCCCAGCCAGCAGCCTCAGGCTGCGGGGAACCCACAGGACAGGACAGGGACTCGGCAGCCACACAGAAAGGGGTAGTGTGCTACAGTACAGGAGAGCACATTCCCCCGATCACCTGGGATTCAGGGAAACTCCCAGTTGTTTTAAGAAGGACTCTTCGGGTCCGACGGCACAGACCACCTTACGTCCAGGCGTACAAGCTGCCCAGAGGCCGAAAAAGACAGAGGCCAAACAGGAATTAGCCTGGCTGTCCGGAGACGGGCGGCGGATGTACATAGCTTCTTTGTTAAATTTTAAGTGTGTTTTATAGTTTTGATAGTTTCAGGTTTACTAATGTTTGATTAGTTACGATAAGTTTAAATTTTTGAGACTCGATCACTTGTCAAGCCAGAGAACCTTCTCGATACATGGCTATCTGTTTTGTGTGTCCCTACAGAAAGGAAATCAGCATGAGGAGGGTTTTGCTCCTGCTCACCCTGGTAGGGGTGAGCATCGGTGACCGAGGTGACGTGGAGAACTCCCACATCAATGGGTGCTCGGGAGAGATTGCACCAATCGTTACCACAGGGGGTGGCGAACTGGGTGTGGAGGAGCTCGCCATCTACTTCCATGAGGCAAGGTGGCCAGGGTGGCTGGGGTCTAACTCGACACAATACACCAGCCAGACCGGGTTCACCTACGGGGAGGCCTCCATCCCGTGCCCCAGGGTATAGGTCATTGCTACAAGGGTCAGCATCACTGAGGGGAAACGTGTGTACCTCACATGTAAAGGACAGATCCCCTGGATAGGTGGTGGTGGCTCAGGAAGCTGAGCAGGGACATAGGGGACCGTACAGCCGACTGGGGAACGACACCCACCGGACGATCACAGGGACCTAAGGGGGAGTGAGTGTGTGTTGAGATAAGTGGTGGGAGTCGGAACAGGGAATCTATGTCTGCATGTGGGGATCAGAGAGAGTCTGCCCCACAGGCATATCCATCATCTTCTCCAGACAATGGCAAGATGCCGGGGAGGGGATGGGGTGGGATTCTAGCCTGCATGCGTGCGCGGTCCCACACTCCCCGATCCCAGTCAAAGCCACCGAACTCGTAGCACGCACCCGAAAGCCCCTGTCCACGACCATGACATCACGGACCATAGTACAAAGGTGTCCTACCTCCACCAAGGGACCAGGGAATGGGTTAGTATTAGTGCTGACCGATAAGGTACTATATCAGGGGGTACACTATGCAGTAGCTTCAGTGATCCTAAACCTTACTGAGGTGCACTTACCTGCATGGTGCCCTAAGGAGATAGAACAGTTATACCAGGCCCTACTAAAGGAATTGTTCAGGAACTTTTATGAATTTGACTTTGCCAACGTAGACAAAGCAAAGCTGTACACTTTACGTGCTGAGCATACTATGGGCACGGGGAGACAAAGAAGGCGAACCTGGAACGATATTTTCACCACTTATAATACAGGATCCTCGGTAATAAATAGCCTGGACGATATAGAGCTACAAACACAGATAAATGGCTTAAAAACCCAATTATGAAAGATTCTAACAGAGGAGAACACAGTGGTAGGCTCAGAGCTACACGAGGACCAAGCTATGATGGTCCATTTAAAAGAAATCATTGCTGAGCTGGAGAGGCATGCTAAAACAGTAAATGCACTCATACAGGAGGACAGGAATGCTTCAGATCAGGCTGCACAGAATGAGGTGTGTGTGCTATATGGGGCATGGTTGCTGGGCGAGGGCCGTAGCAACCTGGAGGATTTAAAACAGGGTTTAGTCCCCTCCTGGATTAGCAACAAGCACCTCGCAGCCCTCCACCATTTAGTAATTCGCTGAGCCCGTGTCAGCTCCGCCTAGCCTCTGAAGCCTACCCTGTCCCAGTGGATTGTGGATGTTCCAATCACACCATCATGGGGATAGTAGTGAGGATGCCGGTCATGGGTGGGACAGCCCGACCCGCACCGGTATACAGGGTGGAGAACATTGGAATCATTCAAGGGGGTGCACGCGTCCGTTTCACAGTGGTCCCACCTTATGTCATAAAGTGGGAGCACGCTGTGACAGGTACTGACCTCTCTAGGTGCCGGAGCCGGGGAGCACACATAATACTGTGTCCCCAGCACTTGAATGCCTACTCTAGACCACAGTGCGGGTTTAAAGCTGCTGGTGCACGACCTATTAACTGTACCATGGAGGTAATGGCACAAGACCATGTTCCCCCACAGGTGGCATTCATAGGGGGTGGGACATATTGTGTCACCACAAGTGCGCCCCACTACCAGCATGGACAGCACATCTGCTGTCTGGTAAGTGACAGCAGTTTCTGATTTAAACCCGAGGCAGAAGTTCAAGTGGCCCAGGAATGGATTGTCCCCATTCCTGAACCCTCCACTGTTCACCTCACTGTAACTGAAAACATCACCAGCCTGCAAAACTATGTCACACATTTTGGCTATGAAATTCCCCCTCTAACCGAACATCTTACCGCCCTACTAAAAGCAGTTGTCATATCGCAAAAACATTTCTACACACTAGAACAGAAGACAGTCAAGATAGGGGCCAAGATCTTGGATATCGTAGCTCCACCCTGGTGGGATATTTTTGAAAATATAGAGGTCCCTTCTTGGATCAGAATGATTTCCCACATTTAAGTAGTCTGCCAGCTCGGTATAGTTTTCTACTTACTATGCACAAAGTGCAAGGGGAGGGACAGAATGCTCCGATCCCAACATGAGAGAGCATGGGACAAGCATCAAAATAAAGTCTATGACCAAGTATGAGATGAGCGTTAATCGTTATTAAAAATAAAGATTGTGACCGTATTATTTTTCTTTTCTATGTATGTGCCATATTTTTTTCTTCCAAATGGTGAAGGGGTGTTGGACCCCATCCGTGTTTGGAAATGAATGTAACCGAATTTTATGTATCTGAACACTACACCTAAAGGGGAATATGTGTTTTTGGGTTTTAGATAGGTAAAATACAGGGGAAGGTTGGTTCTCAGGGATCAGGAATTTTGTACACCCAGTATGATACTCTAGCGAGTAAAGTATCACAGGGAGGACTGTAAGATTCTCAAAATTAACAGATCCCCCAAAACGAAAGAAATCCAGAAAAATGACTTTGGACCCTTGCTAAAAACTTCAGGAGTGATAAAAGGGCATGATGGGCCTAACAAGGAGATTCAAGGTCAGAAACAGGCTTGCCATTTTTAAAAAGGACATGTTCAAGCATGTTTGGGAAAAGGCTGTTGCAGAATTTGGGATCTACCTCTGCAATAGACAGTTTGAGTATTCAAGATAGTCAAACTGTCTGGGGGAACTGTAAACGTCACTCAGCCCCTATCAAGAAATTTACATGCTAACAATAGACCCATGGAAGAACAGCCTCACAGGACCCATCCAAAAACATGCATAAAACAAATCGTTTCGCCAACCTACAAAGAACCCAAGGCCCCACAGGAAACTCAAAGCTTGAGGACAATTCAATACAATTAGATAAGAGCTCAACAGCTCAGGAAACCATCCCGAAACCGCTTAAACAATTTGCACAACTCAATGTTAACGAGCCCGCCGAAATCTAACAATAAACCTAAACAGATTTGGCGCGTAGATTAGCAGGCCTTGATTAGTATAATTGGGGGCCTATTCAACAGTTACACAGTACAGTTCGATCGAAAAGAAGCAAGAAAAGCCATCGTCGAGCAACATCAAGACCAAGGAGCAAGCATCTCGAAGTAGTTCTCTCTCTCTCTCGAAGAAGAAGAAGTTACACACCATCGGACACCTCACGGCACCAAGGACCCCACAAAACAACCAACCGAATATTACCCACAGCCAACCGAGTAATATTGGGCCACCGTGAGCAATGAGAAACCAACTCAGAAGAAACCGAAGATCCGCAAGTTTTTCCACTCTACAAACTATTCCTGACTTACCCCTGGGTAAGATTTTATTCAAAAGACTCTAGGCCCTATTTCTAACCAAAGAAAATTGGGTACTCACCTGATAGATCCAATACGCACCCTACCGCATCAGCGGACTCGCGAAGACTGACCAGATACGCAGGTGAAGTCCTCTACCGCATCCGGGGTACGGCAGGCCCCAACTGACACATCTAGCGAACCCCGAAATCGCGAACCAGCTCAACTGTCAAGGAATCGTTTTGGTGAGCGTTATCCCTGGTCCTTCAGAGCCTAACTTAGCTAGTAAGGTGGGATTGGGAGGGGTGAGATATTTGTCTACTGTAATATTTCCCTCGTGTATGTCGAAGTGTTTCCCCATTTTATTAGAGTGTTATTATTGTGTTGTATTTTCTTTCTCAAATAAAAATCAAAGTTCTTGCACCAAAAACCAGTTTGTCTGCTGCACTTTTATCACAACTCCCAAATAAGTCCAAGGTCTGGAACCAAGGGAGTGGGAGCGATTCGAACCGCTCATAAGTCAGAGGTGAAGCTGACCCCACACACCAACCCCTACACTGCTTGCGTTTGGCTTCTGCTTGCTCCTGGCGAAGAGACTCGAGGCGTTCGGCACCTTCCCGGATGCTTCTCCACCACTTTGTGCGGTCTTGGGCCAGGGATTCCCAGGTGTCAGTGAGGATGTAGCACTTTTTCAAGGAGGCTTTGAGGGTGTCCTTGAAGCGTTTCCTCTGCCCACCTGGGGCTCTCTTGCCGTGTTGGAGCTCCGAGTAGAGCGCTTGTTTTCGGAGTCTCGTATCAGGCATGAGGACAATGTGACCCGTCCTTCGGAGCTGATCGAGCGTGGTCAAAGCTTCGATGCTGAGGATGTTGGCCTGAGCGAGAACACTGAAGTTGGTGTGCCTATCCTGTCAATGGATTTGCAGGATCTTGTGGAAGCAGTGTTGGTTGTACCTCTCCAGTGCTTTGAGGTGCCTGCTGTACATGGTCCATGTCTCTGAGGCATACAGCAGGGCGGGTATCACTGCTGCTCTGTAGACCATGAGCTTAGTGCCGGGTTTGAGGTCCTGGTCTTCAAACACTCTCTTCCTCAGACGACCGAAGGCTGCACTGGCACACTGAAGGCGATGTTGGACTTCATCATCGACGTCTGCCCTTGTTGACAGTAGGCTCCCGAGGTATGGAAAGTGGTCCACGTTGTCCAAGGCCTTGTCGTGGATTTTGATTATCGGGGGGCAGTACTGTGTGGCGGGGGCAGGTTGGTAGAGGACCTTTGTCTTACGAAGGTTTAGTGTAAGGCCCATGCTCTTGTACGCTTCTGTGAAGGTGTTGACGATGGTTTGGAGTTCGACCTCCGAGTGAGCGCAGACGCAAGCGTCGTCTGCATACTGTAATTCGATGACAGAGGATGGGATGACCTTGGATCTGATATTACACCACTAGGAGTACTGGGGCTTCATTCTTTTGCAGGTATTGGTAACCAAGTCATTGGAGCAAAAGCATCTAAGGGTACACATACACAAATCACTAAAAGTAGCGACACAGGTAAATAAGGCCATAAAAAAACAAAGCACTGGGGCTCATTTCTAGAGGGATAGAACTGAAAAGCAGAGAAGTTATGTGAAAGTTGTATAAAATCTTGGTTAGACCACACTTGGAGTGCTGTGAACAGTTCTGGCCTCCATATTATAAAAAGGATATAGAGACATTGGAGAAGGTGCAAAAAAGATTCCCATGGATGATACCAGAACTGAGATGATATACTTATCAGGAGAAACTGAAAAGAGAAGGCTGAAGGGTGACTTGATAGAGGTCTTTAAGATAATGAAAGGGTTTAATAGGGTAGACGTAGAGAAAATGTTTCCACTTGTGGAGGGGAGTCCAAAACTAGAGGTCATAAATATAAGATAGTCACCAATAAATCCAATTGGGAATTCAGGAGAAACTTCTTTACCCAAAGAGTGGTCAGAATGTGGAACTTGCTACCACCGGGAGTAGTTGAGGCAAATAGCATAGATGCATTTAAGGGGAAGCTAGATAAGCACATGAGGGAGAACAGAATAGAAGGCTATGCTGATAGGGTTAGATGAAGAGGGATGGTAGGAGGCTCGTGTGGCGCATAAACGCCGGCATAGACCAGTTGGGCTGAATGGCCTGTTTCTGTGCTGTAGACTCGATGTGACTCGATATAACAACTCACACCTTCATTAAGTGCCAGAAGCAAGAGCAAAATATTCATAGAAACATTTGAACATTGGGAAGGCCTTTGTACTAGAAGAGGTATCAGTGGGAATCAGACATTGCGCTATGGGTTTCCAGGTTGATTGCTTTTCAAGTCCAGAGGGGAGTATTTTCTTCCTACATTGAGAGATCAGCGCCATAAGGAGAGCTGCGTCTTTTAATACTGTATTAGCTGCAAAATGAGGTCTCCCAATCATACAGTTAAGAATGACAGGGTCATTACAGGATGAAATTAAAAAGATGCACAATTAAAGAATATAGGATGTGGCTTGAATTTAAAAAAAATGATCAACAGAAGAAAGAGCCATAAGCAATGTTAAAAATTAATATAGGAGAAACTGAAAGGAGGGAAAATGAAGGAAACAATGAAGAAAAGATAATTAAAAAGAACTTCTAAATAAAAAGAAAGGTTTATATTTTTTGCCAATGTTGAAGCTGGATGTGATCCACAATGAAAAATGGAAAGACATCCTTTGGATTATGGGTTGGACCTCTGTCACCTATATGCGGTTTCATTGTAGAAGAAACATTCCTTCAGAATTTCGCTTGTAAGCAGTGAAATCATTATCTTGCTCCAACAATGAACAGTCAGGAGGTTTTTCATTCTGCCAAATCCTCCCTTTTTTATTTGTGTGTGTCTGATACATGCCTGCTACAACCTGATATAAGAACAGCGCTTAATTGTCAGTGTGGAGCTCGGCACATTTTTTAAATTCCTCACTCAGTTCCATTTGTGCTCAAATACCTCATTTGTTTGCCATCGTTTTAAACAGCTCAGAAAATCCATTTGAGCTGCTGTTCAAATCCGCTGCACTAACAGTAATCAACATTCTGAAAATAGACCGCCAGCATAAATAGCTAGCAAATAACAAAACATGCAATTACCCTAGACCCAGTACATTTGAAAATAATGTTCTTTAGATTATCAATTGAAAAAGAATTAATTAAATTATAGTAGGAAGACAGTTGAGGAATTCAATATTAAAGTACAGTATGTGGTTTATGATCATCTCAATATTTTGAAGACTGGTTTAAACACTGTCATTGCTTCCTGTTCCTACTTATTGCAAACCCACATCTTGAGCACTATTCAATTGCTCAGCCAGTCACATCTTGTCACCTGGGAGAAGAAATTCACTCTGCTTTCCATTCTTGCTGAAGGCAGTGAACTTACATTAACGGACTTTGATTAAACTTGCACCTCCATCAAGAATCATTCACCGCTTATTGATCTGAAAACAGTCATTTAAAATAAAATCAATGGTCCATTAGTGTGAAGTAAATATTTCATAACATAACAGGATTACAAATATTAATCATACCCAGCGTTAAGTTCAGGTGAGAATGATCAGCTTGTGTTCAAAATTTGAAGTAAAGTCTTTGCAATTTAATTGACTATCACTGTAACTGAAAATGAATGTATTAGCTCACAAGCATAGGTGTTCTCCAAGGCTGCCAGAAAGGTGTGCTGGGAATATAACATTCACACACAGACCATGGTGAGCACCAAAGAAAGAAAATGTCCAGTATTCACAGTTTTTCTTATTTAATTCAAAGAAAATGGCTAAGCTCTCCTGATGGCCCAGCAGGTGAAGGCACCACCCAGTGTACTACTAAGATCCCAAATGCATTCTTTGGGGGGGATTTTAACTCAGGTGCGGGATGGTGTCGTGTTATTCGAATTTCGTGTTTCCCACACGAATCTAAATGGATGTGGGAGATTGATGCAATTTTAACTTAAGTGGCCAATTGATTTCCAACGTGTGGGAAGCCTTTGCAAATGGGTTTTTCATGACTGAATGTCCCCTCCGATGACATCATCATTGCTGCTGCATTTAAGGTCCACAGCAAGCCTTGCTTCTTCTGCAGACTGCCAAGCTTCTTGACTGTGCAGTGTGAGGGAGCTGCAGCAAATATGACAAGCTGGTGGCACTGCAGGCATTAGTGGATGGGGCTAGGGCCAACAGGGAGGTGCTCTTCCCTTCTTCAGGGAGGAAGAGGCCTCCCACTCAGACCAAGGCAGTGTGGATGCAGATGGCTGAGGAGGTCAACTCCTTGGGAGTCACCCACAGAACCTGGATACAGTGCAGGAAAAGATTTCATGACCTTCAGCGCACTGGAAAAGTGAGTATGAATTTCCCATCACCCTCAATCTGATCTCCATTGCCTTTCTTCACCAGCACTCAGCTTTAGCAATCTCTTCCTCCACATCCCACTTGACACTGACATCCATGCACCCTTACCCATTCCCTCTCTCTCTATACTCACATTCACATAACTATTCCACCATGCAGCTCTCACACTCCCTATCACTCTGATGCTTTGAACACAACTGACAACACACAGGGAGGGCCCTTGGTCTTGCAACCTCACTCCATCTTTGTCTCCTTCTAAATATCTATGCTATGCAATCTCTACACTCACTCCTTCATTCTCACTCAACCTCCACTTGTCTCCTTCATTGCAGGAAAAGAGAGCTCACAAGAAAAGAGAGCGAGCCAGGACAGGAGGAGGGACAGCCTCAATCGCCCACCTGACCCCCTGGGAGGAGGCCATCCTGGAAATTATGGGAATAGAGGATGATTCGCGCATGGGGGACGGACAGATGGGTGTAACACAGCAAGTTGGTGACAGAAAAGTTTCCCACCTCTCTCTTTGACATTGCATGAGTCGCTGATAATGATTGTGAAGCTGTAACAGATGGACTTATGAGCATCTGCAAAAAGCTATGTGCATGTAGCCTTTGCAGCACATCTCTGACTCTTTCCTTTACTCCCCCACAGGACCATCACAAGCATCCATCCCCCCTAGCCAGGAAGAAGAGGCTGAGCAGCCAGACTCCTCAGAGGAAGCTGCAACCTTTGAAGGCGGAGCATCAGCAGAATTCAGCGCACCCAGCACCAGCACAGACACGCACACCTCGGTGGGACTTTCGGGACATAGAGTAGTGTTGTCACCTGGTGTATCACAGCTCACAAGTGAGCATCAGCAGATTGTGGAGACAGGGACAGCAGTGGAGAGTCCTAGTCGGAGGGTGCAGGAGTCTGCCAGTTCGGCTCAGCAGCATGTCGAACCTCTGCCTTTGGGTCCATCCATAAGATCAGAGGTGATGGAACTCCAGGCACAGATGCAGGAGTCTCAGGCAGGTTTTGTCTTTAGGGTCGCTGCGAATGTGGAGCGAATGGAGGAGTCCATAGCGAATATGAGCAGAGCCTTTGTGGAGTCATTGGCGCATGAACGCATCACCACGGAAATGATGGCTACCTCCGTGGAAAGGATTGCTACCTCCATGGTAAGGCTGGCTACCGTAGAGGAGAGGATGGCTACGTTAGAGGAGAGGAGGGTTACGGCCATGGAGGAATTTAGTCGCCAGGGTATGGAAAACATGGTCATTGTTCAGAATAGAATTACATCTCTTGAGGAGCGATGGGCATCTATTGAACAGAGAAACCAGACCTTCATGGAAGTCCTTCTGAGTAGGACTCTGTGTGGAGTTTGCACATTCTCCCTGTGTTTGCGTGGGTTTCCTCCGGGTGCTCCGGTTTCCTCCCACAGTCCAAAGATGTGCGGGTTAGGTTGATTGGCTATGATAAAAAAAATTGACCCTTAGTGTTAGGGGGATTAAATACATGGGGTTACGGGGATAGGGTGGGATATGTGTTGGTGTAGGGGTTACGGGGATTGGGTGGGATATGTGTCGGTGCAGGCTCGATGGGCCGAAATGGCCTCTATCTGCACTGTGGGGTTTCTGTGATTCTGTGATTCTGTGACTGCCATTGCAGATATGGGTCCCCAAGGCCCCCCTGATGTGCAGCAAAGTGCTCTCAAGCAACTTGCAGGTGCTGAGGGGGGCATGACCCATGAGAGGGAGGTTGGTGGCAGATCTCAAGGAAGTGGGGGCTCCTCTCCAAGTGCTCATACTTCCATGTATTTGCAGAGCCCTCGGTCAGAGCCCCACCGGAGTCCACACCCAAGTGAGATAGACGTCTCAACCCCTGCACAGCCGCAGGAGCAGCAGACTGTTGACGAGCCCTCACAGGCTCGCAACCCCAGAGGACGCCCGCCAAAGGTGTCGAGACAGGAGCAGCAGGAAAGTGAGCAAGGGGCCTTCACATCTGCTGAAGCCACAGGGGAGTCACCAAGTAGGAGCACGCGTAAGAGGAAAATTCTGCACAAATAGTCACAAGGGTAGTCACTTGGGTGCAATTTTGTGTTATTTGTAAAAATGCCATCACGCCGTTATTGAACATAAAAATTCTGATGGCAAATGTTGCAGTTGTGGCGTCTGTCATTTCGCTATTGGGACTTCCACATTGAGGCCTTAGGAATACTTGCAACTGTCAGTATGGTGGTCAGAGTGCTAGGAATCCTCTGGTTCTTGGCCATTGTCAAAGCTCTGGTAAGATGCAGCGAGGCAAAAGTGTTTGATTGACTAGGCTAAGCAAATTTGGCCAGGATGAGTGCGTTCCTTGCATCCCTGGCAGCAATGTTCTCACATAATGCTGCCGCTGGTTGATGGGCCTCTGCAGGATGTTTGTTTTCGCACTCCTCCTCCTGTTCCTCTTCCTCCTCCTCATCTGAGGAGGATATGTGAGGAGCCACTTGGTCCTCAGGAATCTGCAAGCCACGACACTGTGCCATGTTGTGAAGTGCACAGAAAACCACAACGATTCTGGAGACCCTGGCTGCTGAGTACTGCAGGGCTCCACCTGATCTATCCAGGCATCTGAAGCGCATCTTCAGCAAACCAATGGTTTGCTCGATAATGGATCTGGTGGAAATGTGGCTGGAGTTGTAGCGCTCCTCAGCTTCGTTGGCTGGCCTCCTCAATGGCGTCATTAGCCACATCCTCAGGGGATAGCCCTTGTCTCCAAGTAGCCATCCGTTAAGTTGGTCTGGCGGACTGAATAGCGGAGGCATACTAGACTGGCGCAGTATGAAGGAGTCATGGCAACTGCCAGGGTACATGGCACAAACATGCAAAATTTCCTTCTTGTGGTCACACACCAGCTGAACGTTGAGGGAGTGGAAGCCCTTGCGGTTGACAAAAATACCTGGATTGCGATGGGGTGCCCTGAGGGCCACATGTGTGCAGTCAACAATGCCCTGCACCCTTGGCAAGTCTGCCAGATGAGCTAATCCAACCGCTCGTGCCATGACACTTGCTCGATCCTTGGAGAAATGGATGTGATTGTGCACAAGGGCAAAGAGGGCATCGGTTACCTGCGTGATGCAAGTGTGTGCAGCCACCTGGGAGATGCCGCTGATGTCTGCTGCTGATCCCTGGAATGAGCCTGAGGCAAAAAACTTGATTGCGGTGGTGACTTTGATGGCCACTGGTAATGCTTGTCCACCTGGTCCTCTGGGCTGCAGGTCTTGCTGTAGCATTGCACAGATGTCAGTCTCTACCTCTCGCGAAAGTCGGAGCCGCCTTTGGCACTGCTGCTCAGACATGTTGAGGTAGCTGACCCTGCGTCTGTAGACCCTGTTTGGGGGTATCTCCTGCGCCGACGGGCTTCCAGGCGCTGGCCCCTTCTGGCCTGTGTAGCTTCAGGTGGGTGAACAGCAGCCTGGCACTCCTGCTGCTGCTGCTGTTGCTGCTGCTGCGGCTGGTGCTCGAGCTCCTCTAATGCCCAGATGGGAAGGAAATAAATGGCTCCCATGCTTCTGGTATATGCCTCCGTTGAGGAAGCGCTGAGTGAATGTGGCGAGAAGGGTTTCCCGGGAGGTCACACTGGAGATGGGTGTGAGGCTCCAACCTTCCACAGGTGTGGTTAAGCCTTCTAAAAGTTGCCCCAGACCTGAGACCACTAAGTCCTGCTACCTGCAAATAATGGCTGATCAAATCTCCTCTTTAATGGTTGACCTGCAGTTGATAGTCAGCAATCCAATAGTGCTCCCGCCAGGTTTCACATTCGTGTTTCCCACCAGGCGTGTTTCACGTGGGAAAAGCGTTAAATTCGCAAGGGCCTTTCATAATAGGATTATAGAGGCCATTTAGTGGTTGTTAAGGGCCTTAACGACCAGTCCCGCCTGTTGGATGCGGGATGGAGTCGGGACCATCAGACACGACTGAGTTAAAATTGCTCGGAGTCGGGAACAGTTTTTGCTATTTTAACCCCCCGCACGCCTCCAAGCCCGCCTCTGTGGCTCAATGAAAATCGAGGCCTTGGTCTTTAATAAGTTTGCTAATGTCAGTTAAAGCAGCCCTTAGTACTCATGGGCACCAAGTGGGTAAGTGTCACTCCCAGTCCCTGCTTCTCTTTGCTGTTAGAGAGTCATGCTGGACAACGTAGTTTTCTGAACATCAGAAGTAAACGGAATCAGGCGCAGCTGTGATGCCCTCCATGGTCAAACATCCTGACAACACTCATTTTTCAAGTTCATAGGTGAAGACTGGCCACTTGAGAGAGTTACTCAAGGGTTCCTGGCACCAGAGAAGCATAATCCAGCAAAGGTCAGCATCTTCAGAAGAAATAAGAGAAGCGGACCAGTTTATTCGACAAGAAAATGACCATCGCGTTCATTACAAAAATGGGGAAACGTGCATCTAATATATCCTAAAAACATTTGCCATCCAGATGTGTTAAGGCGATACCTGCAGTTAAACTGAATAGAGTCATAGGCCTAGAAATTCGGTATAGCCGCGTTTGTGGTGCTAGTCCTGGCGAGGCGCAAAGTTTAGCACCACCTAGCGCAATATTGGGTTGCAGCGCCCCTAAAGGTGATTGCGGCGCTAAATCAGGCGCTGCACGCTACTCTTAAGGCGCTAACCCGGCAGCGCAACCCAATTTCGCGGCGGCGGGGCGCAGCGAGGGTGCTGTCAATAATCACTTTCCCTGAGACACACTGGCGCTGGCCAGCTCTTAAAGGGGCAGGTCAATTGGCATCACCAGACACACTCACTGCCTTGTAGGCCTTCAAAGCGGTGGGAGCCTACCTGTGGCGCACCAGCCTAGCAAGACATGGAAAGGGTGAGGCAGAGGGCGGAACGCCTCACTGATGGGGCAATGGATGCATTGGTTGGCGCAGTGGAATCAAGGCCAAGGAAGATGGTCGGAATGTGATTTATGTTTTGGACAGTCTTCCGGGTGTGAAAGGCAGTTATGTGTCAGTGTATTAGTTTTGCTTTCTGTTGCCATAGCTTTCTCATGTTTGAAGGAACCACATTTTGTGTAATGAAACACTTGCTTCATTTACAATGGCCATGCCTTCTATTTACATGCATCTTGCCCTTCACAGGCTTGGGGGTATCAGACCGGTTCCATTCCTGTTCTTGGAATGGCAGCAAGCATTCCGTGAGAGGGGCCTAGAAGCTACTTCTGATCAGCCTCTGACGCGCAGCCTGAGAAGAGCCGCTCGCGTAGAAGTTCAGGCCAGCAGCCATCTTCTCAGCCACCGACAGAGGTGTCCTGCACCTTATCTGAGGCTGCAGATCTGGCTGAAGCAGCTGGCACAGCTCAGTCACCACCTCCTTTCTAAATTGCAGCCTTCTGACACACTGCTCCTCCGGCATGCTCATGTAGGAAAACTGCTGTCGGAAAACCCTGCCAGCGTAAGGTCTGCTGTGGCGACGTCTGTTGGCCCTCCTCCGTCTGGCCATGCCCGCCCCCCTCTCACAGCGTCTCAGTGCCCTTTCCAGATGATTCAGCAGCAGGATGTTCCCCTCCAATGCAGCCCCCATAATAAGTGCCCACAGGAAGGTTCCCCGTTGTCAAGGCTCACCAACAGCAAGGTGATGGTCAGAAGGCTGAAGATCGTCTGCCTGCGCTGGCTCAGTGGTCAAATGGCTCTCAGTGTGCAGCTCAGCAACTCGTTGTAGCTCTCGAGGAAGTTGTGCTCCAAAAATGGCTGCCGCTTTTAAACCACACCAGTCCCCTTTAAATAACGCTCCTCCAGCCCGCGAGCGAGTTGGTAAGGTCCAGGTAAGCTGTCACTATTAGCGACAGGCACTATGGAGGGGGGCGCCACTGAATTTCCGGTCCGGGGCGCCCAAAAGGCGGTGCACACTCAAATGACGTCATAATCAGCCTGCGCCCATGAGCGGGTGCTAAGATTTAGCGCCGGCGCTAAATGCATGCTCAATATGGGGCGAGGCATTAGGCGCCTTGCGCCCGGAAATTGGCTAGCGCCCCACTTCTCGGCCTCTTTAGGCGTTAATCGGTGGCGCTAACAACCGAATTTCTTCCCCATAGAGTCATAACGGCACAGAAGGAGGACATTCAGCGCATCGAGTCCGAGCTGGTTCTCTATAGAGCAATCCAGTCAGTCCTATTCCCTGCTCTATCCCCGTAGCCCTGCAAGTTTATTTCCCTCAAGTGCCTATCCAGTCTCCCCTTGAAAACATTGAGTGTCACGGCTTCCACCACTTTCGTCGGCAGTGAATTCCAGGTCATCACCACTCGCTGCGTAAAAAAGTTTTTCCTCACGTCCCCCCTGTATCTCTTGCCCAAAAACCTTAAATCTGTGTCCCCTAGTCCCTGTACCATCAACTAGTGGGAACAGCCTTTCCCCATCTAGCCTATCCAAATCCATCATAATCCTGTATACTTCTGTCAAATCACCCCTCAACCTCCTTTGCTCTAATGAAAACAAATCCAACTTCTCCAACCTGTCCTTGTAGCTAAGATCCCCCATCCCCAGAACCATTCTGGTAAATCTCCTCTGCACCCTCTCAAGGGCCTTTACATCCTTCCTAAAGTGTGGTGACCTGAACTGGATGCAATACTCCAGTTGTGGCCTAACCAGTGCTTTATAAAGATTCAGCATAACTTCTCTACTTCTGTACTCAATACTTCTATTTATGAAGCCCAAGATCCCATATGCTTTGTTAACCACTCTCTCATTATGTCCTGCCACCTTCAGGGACCTATGCACATTAACTCCCAGGTCCCTCTGTCCTTGAACACTCTTTAAAACTGTGCCATTAAGTGTATATTGCCTCTCCCTGTTCCTTCTGCCAAAATGCATCACCTCACACTTCTCTGTATTAAATCCCATCTGCCATTTGTCTGCCGATTCTGCTAGCCTTTCTATTGCAGTCGATTGGTATCATCATCACTGTTTGCCATACCCCCAAGTTTGGTGTCATCGGCAAATTTAGAAATTCTACTCTGTATTCCAATATCCAGGTCATTTATATATATATCAAAAAAGCAGTGACCCCAGCACTGTCCCTTGGGGAACACCACTGTCTACCATCCTCCAGTCTGAAAAACGGCCATTTACCACAACTCGCTGTTTTCTGTCCTTAAGCCAATTCCTTATCCAAGCTGCCACTGACCCACCTATTCCATGAGCCTCAATTTTGTTAACCAGCCTTCTATGTGGTACTTTGTCAAACGCCTTCTGAAAATCCATGTAGACAACATCCATTGCATTCCCTTCATCAATCCTCTCTGTTACTTCATCAAAAAATTCAATTAGATTAGTCAAACATGATCTGCCTTTTACAAATCCGTGTTGGCTCTCCTTAATTAGCTTAAACCTCTCCAAGTCCCCATTAATTTTTTCCTTGATTATTGGTTCTAAAACTTTACCCACCACTGATGTTAAACTGACCAGCCTGTAGTTACTAGGATTGTCCTTGCACCCTTTCTTGAACAATGGTGTCACATTTGCCACTTTCTAATCCTCAGGCACCTCCCCTGCATCTAGGGAAGATTGGAAAATTATGGCAAGCGCTTCAGTTATCTCCTCCCCCAATTCCCTTAGCAACCTGGGATGCAAGCCATCTGGACCAGGCGACTTGTCCAGTCTAAGCATACCCAGCCTTTCTAGTACATCCTGCCTATCAATTTTCACCCCTTCCATTGCTTCTACCTTTTCCACTTCTACTGATATTTTGTCAGCATCCACCTCCTTAGTAAACATCGATGCAAAGTATTCATTGAGTATTCTAGCCTTGCCCTGTGCCTCTAAGCATATATCACCTTCTTTGACTCTAATAGGCCCCACCCCGCCTCTTACTACCCGCTTACTGTTTACATGCCGGTAGAATATTTTTGAATTCCCTTTTATGTTAACCGCCATTCTACTCTCATATTCTCTCTCTGCCAATCTTATTTTCATCTTCACGTCCCCTCTCAACTTATTGTATTTGGTTTGGCTCTCCCTTGAAGAATTCACCTGACATGCATCATACACCCTCTTTTTTTGTTTCATCATTTTCTCTATCTCCCTCGTCATCCAAGGAGCCCTTGCTTTGGTTCCCTTACCCTTCCCTCTTGTTGGAATGTACCTAGCCTGTACTTGGAACATCTCCTCCTTAAAGATCAATAACAACAATTTGTATTTATATAGCGCCTTTAACATAGTAAAATATCCCACAGCACTTCATATGAGCCTTATCAAACAAAATTTGACACCGAGCCAAATAGGAGAAATTAGGGCAGATCAATGCGGTAGGTTTTATTAATTTCTAACTAAATACCAGTGAGCAGTCCAAGGTTTAACCAGTTAAAATATTTGTTCCACATTCATGCGGTGTCTCTCAGGTTCATGTTCTAATGCTGCGTGTCAGTCATTTAAATATTTCTTGATCAGACCACTAGGTGGGATTGTCCAAAAGAATTGGATTGATCTTCAGTGCCCCAATGCCCATTTCCACTGGCTGACTAATCAGCTACACAGTGGGGCACCTCTCTCCTTTCAGTATCCTTTCAATCAACTACTCCCCACAGTGTGTCCTTTAATTACTGTTCTTACTTGTGGTTTCATTCATTACTAACCACGCAAGAAGAATTTATTCATTCCTAAACCACTTTCAATTTACTGCGCTACTTATATTGCACAGTTTGAAACCAGGACGGATGGGACTTGGAGGGGATATGCTGGCAGTTTGGTACAGCTGGCACTTTGTTAGTTCTCAATGCCCTCATTAGATTACAGTTTGCAGAGCAGCTTATGCTGCCATCTTTGTAAGATTGATACTAACATTTTATAGTATAAGGTTTATTATTCGATAAGGTTTTCTCCACACAGAAGCAGAAACAACCTAACACTCTTACCATTGAAGGCAGTGCAATCATCCTAGAATGAGGCTTTCACGTGGTGCCGCCAACCAAAACAGTCACCGGAAATAAAGATAAACAGTATGATCCAGTGCCATTCTGGATCTGGCAGTGGGCAAACTGACATCTCAATCTGCAAGTAATGTGCTTTCAGCTTTGCTGACCTATGTAATCCTTTCCCTGACATCAGGGAATTTCCCAGCTAGGCTGCACTAATTGCATGGCCCAGAAATTCCTCAGGGGAGCGATGCCAGCAATTATGCCAGGACCGCACTCGTCGATGACTTGCGCCGCTGTAAAATGCGCTGCCAGTCGAAGCTCACGTTTTATAATGTGGCGGTTGGTGCCGGCTCTACTACCTGCACATCGCGGGTACCTGCCTGTCCTGCAGTGCCACAAAATACAACCATGATGCCCCAAGCTGGGGGGTAGCATGTTAAACATCAAACTGTTAAATGTTCTCTTCTATGTACTCCACTCTTCATTAATGGATGAGCTATCTGAGAAGACTTAAATCAATTAAAATGTTAACCTATTTCATATGTACATGTTAAGGCACTAAGCATAGATGAATCGCTCAATAGGAAAGAGATTGAAAGTTATAAGGATTAATACAATCAGAAATAATGGAACACTGTGGAACTGAAGGCTCCTGAACTCATGGGGTCATGGAAATGTCATGCCAAGGAAGACCGTTAGTCCAGGGTGTGCAATGAAAAATGACTATGTTAAAGGTGCTAGAGAAATGCAAATTATTGCTGTTATTGAAAGATTATATAAGTATTCTAGAATTTAGTTTGAATTATGTTCATGGGGGTAGAAAAACATTTGCAGAATCCTCTCTTATGGGATATGATGGGCAGGGTGGAGTCTATTTTGGAGTAAATTGTTTTTTTTGTATTTGTTTCTGGGATGCGGGCATCACTGGCAAGACCAGCATTTATTGCCCATCCCTAGTTGCCCTTGAAAAGGTGGTGGTGAGCCGCCTTCTTGAACTGCTGCAGTCCATGTGGTGAAGGTACTCCCACAGTGCTGTTAGGGAGGGAGTTCCAGGATTTTGACCCAGTGACGATGAAGGAATGGTGATATATTTCCAAGTCAGAATGGTGTGTAACTTGGAGGAGAACTTGCAGGTGATGGTGTTCCCATGCACCTGCTGCCCTTGTCCTTCTAGGTGGTAGAGGTCGCGGGTTTGGGAGGTGCTGCCGAAGAAGCCTTGTTGAGTTGCTGCAGTGCATCTTGTAGCTGGTACACACTGCAGCCACAGTGCGCCGGTGGTGGAGGGAGTAAATGTTTAAGATAGTGGATGGTGTGCCAATCAAGCGTGTTGCTTTGTTCTGGATGCTGTCGAGCTTCTTGAGTGTTGTTGGAGCTGCACTCATCCAGGCAAGTGGAGAGTATTCCATCACACTCCTGACTTGTGCCTTGTAGATGGTGGAAAGGCTTTGGGGAGTCAGGAGGTGAGACACTCACCACAGAATATACAGCCTCTGACCTGCTCTTTTTGCCACAGTATTTATGTGGCTGGTCCAGTTAAGTTTCTGGTGAATGGTGACCCCCAGGATGTTGATAGTTGGGGGATTCGGCTATAGTAATGCTGTTGAATTTCAAGGGGTGGTGGTCAGACTCTCATTTGTTGGGGATACTCATTGCCTGGCACTTGTGTGGCGTGAATGTTACTTGCCACTTATCAGCCTAAGCCTGAATGTCATCCAGGTCTTGCTGCATGCGGGCATGAACTGCTTCATTATCTGAGGAGTTGCTAATGGAACTGTGCAATCATCAGTGAACATCCACACTTCTGACCTTATGATAGAGAGAAGGTCATTGATGAAGCAGCTGAAGATGGTTGGTGTTGTGTATGTACCTTTAAGAGAGAACTGATTTTATACTGTAGTACCGGCAGTGACCACACCTGTATATAAAGCCATAGCAGGCTTCTGTACTTTCAGTTTCAGCATACCCTCTGTTCAGTAAACAACTGTTATTATTGTTCTCCTGCAGTCCGTGTGTTATTGATACGCGGACACTACACTGGCGACGAGCAGGTTCGAACTCAGCTGCAGTACTGCATCACCTCACAGGGATCTTTCCCTGAAAAGAAGCTTCTTGGAGGTCGAAGTCAGAGCAACGGGCGTCGACCGCGGGCAACCGCCCAGTGATCCATCGGAGTTCAGAGAATCGCAGGGGAGGCTGTGGAGAGCTGGGCTTGGCTCCCCAGTCAAGGTGTTCCAGCAAATCGTGTTGGTAGCAGGTAGTGCGCTGACCCTTCCGGACTGCGGCAGGCTCGAGCTCGATCGAGCGGCTCTGCAAAGGGGCCGTGCAGCGTCGTCGGGAGGAAAAGCGAGAGAGGGTGGAGCGCACAGGGCGCGGTCAGTGCTCAAGAACAGGGCAGCGTAGAGAAAATAAAACGAGGGGAAGGAAAAGAGAGACGCGCCGAAGCCGCGGGGCGCGGCCACGACCCTTTAGAACGCTAGGAGCAGCGTTGGCAGCAAGGGGAAGAAGGAAAAGCGCGGGAGGCGCCATTTTATTCCATTGGGGAAGAAGGAAAAGTGCGGGAGGCGCCATTTTAAACCACCCAAGATGCCGAAGAGTGGCAGTATCACTGTTTTCGACAACGAAATAGAGGACTGGACCACGTATGTGGAAAGAATTGAAGTGTACTGCAAGGCAAATGAGGTGGCCGATGGAAAGAAGGCGTCAGCATTATTAAATTTGATGGGCGCGAGAACGTACGGCCTATTGCGGAATTTAATTACCCCAGCTAAACCAATGGAGAAAAGTTTTGAAGAGATTGTTAATATCTTACAGGAACATCTAAACCCTACACCGCTGCTGATAGCAGAAAGATTCAAGTTCCATAAAAGAAACCAGCACAAAGATGAGAGCAATGCTGACTATCTTACGGAACTACACAAGTTATCGAAGCACTGCCAGTTCAGAGCAGGACTGGCAGATGTGCGGGTTAGGATGATTGGCTATGATAAATTGACGCTTAGTGTTAGGGGGATTAAATACGTGGGGTTACGGGGATAGGGTGGGATATGTGTTGGTGTAGGGGTTGCGGGGATCGGGTGGGATATGTGTCGGTGCAGGCTCGATGGGCCGAAATGGCCTCTATCTGCACTGTGGGGTTTCTGTGATTCTGTGAATACAGTGCTAACGAAATGGCATATGGAGCAGAAAAGTGCTATCGCTGCGGCAGAACAACCCATGATCAGAAGGACTGCTGGTTTAAGGACAAAGTATGCAGGCAATGTGGGAAAGTGGGACACATAGCAAGAGTCTGCAGGTCGGGAAAGAAAACCAACACTAAAAGAACTACTAAGGAAAAGTACAAGAAAGTAAAAAAAATGACAGACAGTAGTTCAGAAGATCAGGAGAGTGATAATGACTCCGGGAGCAGGAGACTAAGTTGTTTGAAGTTACACAACGTGATCGCAAAGGAGGATCACCGAACCATTTGGGTCACCCTCATGATAGCAGGGTCCCAAGTAAAGATGGAATTGGACACAGGATCAGCCCTAACTGTCATGAATCGATGAGACTATGAGCGGCTATTTTCACACATACCCTTGAAGGACACGTCCATTGTATTGAAGACATACACGGGGCAAAAAGTCTACCCCAGAGGAAAATTAAGGGTGCCAGTTAAATACAACGGCAAGGAAACACAGAAACTGTATCGGTATATACTACAAGATGAAGGACCACCATTATTGGGACGTGAATGGATCCGTAAAATACAATTGGATTGGCATTCCATTCAAGCGCTAACTGTGACTGACAAAAAGGATGACGACGTCACACCTGGACGACTGTCAAAAATTCTAACTGACGCGAAAGAGGTGTTCCAACAAGGACTTGGGACTCTAAAAGGAGTAACGGCAACGATAAAAATCGAAGATAACGCAAACCCAAAATTTTTTAAGGCCAGACCGGTACCGTACGCGATCCGCCCAGCCGTTGAAGCAGAGCTGGAAAGTCTGGAGCATTCGGGTGTGCTGTTCAAGGTGGACTGGAGCGAGTGGGCCACACCCATCGTTCCTGTAATGAAGAAATCATTGAGCTGCACGCCTGGGGAGCCGAAGAAGGTTCGCATCTGTGGGAACTTCAAGGTAACTGTGAACCCAGTCCTGCACACAGTACAATATCCACTTCCACGGATAGAAGATATTTTCGCCTCACTATCTGGAGGGAAACGCTTTACGAAGATTGATCTGGCCCAAGCGTATCTACAAATGGAGGTGGAAGAAGCATCTAGGAAATAACTCACGATAAACACTCACAGAGGTCTTTACCAGTACAACCGACTGGTATTCGGGGTAGCATCAGCCCCGGCTATTTGGCAGAGGGCGATGGAACAAGTCCTGCAAGGGATCCCGGGGACCCAGTGTTATTTGGACGACATCCTGGTTACGGGCGAAAATGACAGTGAACACCTTGCCAACCTGGAGCAGGTGCTCACTAGATTACAAGAATATGGGCTATGAGCCAACCGCCCCAAATACGAGTTTTTCAGCAGACAAATCTCGGATTGTGGCCACATGATTGATGAGGAGGGGTTACATAAGTCCCCAGACAAGATTGAGGCAGTAGTCAAGGCTCCAGCACCGGAAAATGTGTCGCAACTGAGGTCGTTCCTCGGGTTGGTGAACTACTACCATAAGTTCTTGCCGAATTTATCTACAATTCTGCACCCACTGAACGCCCTACTGCAAACTGGAGTAACATGGAAATGGAGTGATGAGTGTAAGCGTGACTTTCAGAAATGTAAATGCCTAATCACTTCAAAAGAAGTATTGGCCCACTACAATCCAACACTACCGATTCGGTTGGCATGTGATGTGTCTCCCTACGGCATTGGAGCGGTGCTGTCACACAAATTCCTTGACGGTTCAGAGAGGCCAATAGCCTTTGCGTCGCGCTCGTTAACCTCAGCCGAGCGTAACTACGCTCAGATTGACAGGGAGGACCTCAGCCTGGTGTGGGGGGTGAAGAAGTTCAATCACTATCTGCACGGGCAGAAATTCACCCTACTGACTGATCATCAGCCTCTGGTCTCCATTTTTAACCCAAAGAAGGGCGTTCCGGTGATGACGGCGCAACGGCTGCAAAGCTGGTGCCTTTTTCTAGGGGCACATCAATACAACATAGAGTACAAGGGTACGAAACAGCATGGGAACGCTGATGGGCTGTCGCGCCTACCGTTGCCTACGGTGGAGGAAGCACCTGCAGTGGACCCTGTTGAGATATTCCATTCGACCATAGTCGAATGTCTACCTATTATAAACTCAAGTATAGAGAAGGAAACCCGAAATGACCCGACACTCTCTCGGGTCTATGATTTGACGGTGAAGGGATGGCCAGCACATGGCGACTCACTGTTGCCAGCATTCTCGCCAAGGAGAGAACAGCTGTCAGTGTGCCGGGGGACCTTGATGTGTGGATCCCGAGTGGTAATTCCACCCAAGTTGAGAGATAGAGTGCTCAATGAGCTTCATGAGGGTCACCTGGGAGGGTTAAAAATGAAGAGCCTAGCCAGGGCGTTTGTGTGGTGGCCGGGAATCAATAAAGAAATCGAGGATATGACCAAGAGATGCATAGGATGCCAGAAGGTCCAAAACGCTCCACCACAGGCCCCGCTACACCCATGGGAGTGGCCTTCATCTCCATGGCAACGGGTACACATTGATTTTGCTGGTCCATTTATGGACTCAATGTTTTTAATCGCCGTGGATGCCCATTCGAAATGGCCAGAGGTCATCAAAATGTCCTCCACCACCATGGAGAAAACTATTGCAGTCCTACGGATCATCTTCGCCAGGAATGGCTTGCCAGAACAGATTTGCTCCGACAATGGACCACAGTTTGTGTCCGAGGATTTCCGGAGGTTTCTAAGGAATAATGAGCTAAAACATTACACATCTGCCCCATATCATCCAGCCACAAATGGATTGGCTGAGAGGTTTGTACAGACCTTTAAAAAGGCAATAAAGGTGATGTATAATGACGACACACCACTACAACAGAAGGTGGATAATTTCTTGTTTGCTTACCAGAATGCGACACATGCAGTCACCAACCAAGCTCCAGCCATAATGTTCTTCAACCGAAGGCTAAGATGTCACCTGGATTTGCTCAAACCAAACAGAAGACGAGATGTTGAGGATAAGCAATTCCAGCACATCAATGAGAAGCCAACCAGGAGCTTCAAGATAGGGCAACCAGTCTTGGCCCGCGACTACCGAACAGAAAAATGGCAGCCAGGAACGATATGCACAGTGGACGTTGGAGAGAGCATCGTGAGATGCCATGCTGACCAGATTCTAGAGTCACAGGAACAAGCCAAACCCATACCACGAGCATGCGCACCTGGTAATGAACCCAAAGTACAGATTGCGTCTACCTCAGGATCAGTGGTATTGGAAGCTGACGAACCAACCAATGACAATGAGCCAGAATCAACTCCGCCGCAAGAACAGGATACTCGAGAAAGGCGCTATCCAGTCAGGATCAGGAAGCCTCCTCAAAGACTGAATTTATAAATGATTACTTCAGTTGATGTATATAGTACAGAGAAAATTTTAATTGTAATTAGTTATTATTTAATTGTTAAATGAAAGTTATGTACTGTTTATCTAAAAGGGGAGGAATTGTTGTGTATGTACCTTTAAGAGAGAACTGATTTTATACTGTAGTACCGGCAGTGACCACACCTGTATATAAAGCCATAGCAGGCTTCTGTACTTTCAATTTCAGCATACCCTCTGTTCAGTAAACACCTGTTATTATTGTTCTCCTGCAGTCCGTGTGTTATTGATACGCGGACACTACAGTTGGGCCTAGGATGCTGCCCTGAGGAACTCCTGCAGCGATGTCCTGAGATGATTGACCTCCAACAACCACAGCCATCTTCCTTTGGGCTAAATATGACTCCAGCCAGCGGAGAGATTTCCCCTTAATTCCCATTGACTTCAATATTACTAGGGCTCCTTAGTGCCACACTTGGTCAAATGCTGCCTTGATGTCAAGGGCAGCCACTCTCACTGCACCTCTGGAATTCACCTCTTGTGTCCATGTTTGGACCAAGGCTGTAATGAGGTCTGGAGCTGAGTGCATGGATTGTGGAAGGTGCAAGCTTGATCTGCCAAATGGTTTCCTCATTTATTGCTTTCTTAGGTTTTTATAATTTAGAGTCTCCTTCAGGCCACTCTTGCACATCTCCTGGTGAAGAGAAGAATAAAACTGTTGTCCAACTGGTCAGCATTGGTGACATGTACTGAATGAAGGGTCAGCTCTGCACCCTCCTGCATCACCCTCACCTCCCAATATAGGAAGCGCATAACGATCAGTCCTCAGCAAAGGCCTCAGCTTCATCCCCTTATTTCCAGGAATGCCCACCTAGGAAGCACCTTACCTGGGTCCAACTAATGAGGTGAAAACAATGGATGAAAAGAGAGGGCCCGTGTCCTTCTTGCATCTGCTCCTCCTCCCCGCAACAGGCCTTACCTACTGGCCAACTGCGTCCAGTAGCCGAACGATTTTCCACCACAGGAAACTGGTGAGCTGCAGTGGGCTGCCAGTTTGGCGGCCGCAGCTCATCAACAAAATGTTAATGAAGCCGAACCTGAAAGTGGTTCAGGACTCATGACTACCTCGTTGGGTTGGCGTCTTGGGCATCGCCCGTTCAGCCCCCAAGCCGAAAGTCTCCTCCTTGGTGTTTCAGGAAAAAAGAGACATTAATGTTTCCAATATCCCTGCAACTTTGTGCTTGAAACCAATGCCAGAGAGCCTGGGGCCTGCATTTTGTTATATTCGTTCTCGGGATGTGGGTGATGCTGGCAAGGCCGTGTTTATTGCCCATCCCTAGCTGGCCTGAGTAGGTGGTGGTGGTGGGCCTTCTCCTTGAACAGCTGCAATCATTGTGGTGATGTGGTTCCCACAATGGTGTTAGGTAGGGAATTCTGGGATATTGACCCCGTGACAAGGAAGGAACAATGATATATGTCCAAAATCTGAATGGTGTGTGACTTGAAGCAGAATTTGGAGGTGATGGTGCTCCCACAACATTGCTGCTCTTGTTGTTCTCAGTGATAGAGGTTACAGGAGAGGCAAATGTAACATTAGTGAGTTGCGGTGGTGCATGCTATAGGTAATACATTGTGCGTCACAAATGGAGGGGATGGATATGGAGCTGTTCTGTCCTGGATGGTGTTTGAGTTGCTTGAGTTTCATTGCACTGCACCCATCCCCAGCAAGTGATGAATATTCCATCATGAGTTAACAGCATGGGCTGCAAAAATTGTTTGATGCTGGGATGACACTGAGAATGCATTGCATCTGTCATGATTGTGATCCAAATATCCTGTGAGTAGCTTAAGTCTTTGTTATGTTAGGAATGCTTGCTGTTCTGTCATAACCTGCTTTTATTTATCTGGAATTTCCTTTTCCACCCATCACCTCATAACCAGTTAGCTTTGATGTTAATTTGTTTTAAGTTAGGTAAAAGCTCAGCAAGCTAACAGCAGGCTTTTATAAAAGAAAAATGATCAAGTAAATTAAAATAACAGTCATAAGAGCATTAAATCTATAAGCTATGATATAACTGATTAAAATGTCAGTATGGTTCACCTCACTTAAGTGTTCTACTTGTTAAGTGTACAGTGTCTTAAAAGCCCAAATTCTCCCATTCATCTCTACTGAAGTGTTTCACAGTGTAATGTTGTTTTCATTTTCTGGTTTTAGGTTCAATTCTTTTGATTTGTTCAGCAAAACATAATACCAAAAGAAGCAGCCTAGATTGTTTGTAACAAATGCTCTTTTTCTCGTATGCCATTTGCACGGAAACTTAAATAAGAATAATGTAAAAAAAACAGATCAATTACTATTTCTTCACAATACAAAACATTATTCATTTCTTTATAGTTATTCATATTCTACCCCATCCTTTCTATGGTACTCTGTACAGATAGTGTAGATTTAACCACTGCACAGTGCAGATTAGTTGGTAACTGGAAAACATTTTCAATGCAATATTATATGTAAAGATCAAGGCCGAGCGGGGGGGGCATGGGGGATGATGAATACCTGGATCCAGATGGAGAGGGGAAAGGGGATAGAGCAGATGGGAGGGGAAGGGTAGGAGTTGGGGAGAGGAGAAAGGAGCAGGGTGGTGGAGGGAGGTGGAGGATGGGGATGGGAGATGAATGGGGATGTGGACAGGGGAGCGGGTAAGAGGACGGGACAATTGGAGGAGAGGGGGCAATGGGGGCGGGGAAGGGAACAGGGAGGAGAAGACAGAAGACAACAAACCTATTCAGAGTGGAGAAGGCCTGAAAAACTGCTTGGTTTGGGGGTGACTTGGTTGGATTCTCAACGTTGCACATCTTGGGCAGGTAAACAGATCACAAGAAAGAACCCAGAGTGAGTTCAGGTGTGGGTGAATCTGAATCTGGATTCAGTAGACTGCGATTATCAGACAGAAGGGCCGTTAACGTGTGGATGGACTAGGAATCAATAGGTCGGTATGGTCAGCCTAGATGGTGGCTGCGATAAACAGCAGGCGTATGTTCAAGGTGCCTGGGGAAGCAGTGGTAAAGAAAGAAACATTTGCAGTTATATAATGCCTTTCATGACCTTAGGATGTCCCAAAGTGCTTTACAGCCAATTAAGTATTTTTTGACGTGTAGTCACTGTTGTAATGTAGAAAACACGGCAGACAATTTGCGTACAGCAAGGTCCCACAAACAGTAATGTGATAATAACCAGATCATTTGTTTTTAGGTGTTGGTTGTGGGAAAAATATTAACAAGCATCTCACCTGCCAATAGCATATTTCAGAAGTTTGGGTCCATGCTGCCTACAATTCTAACCATTGGTTGAGAAACCATGGGCAGTGAATGGCCAAATTTCTGGTATGTGCTCTTGGTGGGCAAGGCTCTCCACTGGCAGCAAAGGTCAGAAAATGACTCCTACGTTTTAAATCTATATATCTGTTATTAAAAAAATGTAAATATCCTGTGACTTTGTGTCATTCAGTGAAGCAAAACCTCATTGCCCAGTATTAATGCTGTTCAGCTGGTAAATGTAGGGCAATTATTTCCATTTCAACCCAAGTGACATGGGTAATTTAACATTTTCTTTACATTACTTTGCAACTGGCATTAAGTCAAAGCATTGAATGGAATGTTACTCTGGATTTATATTGGTGCACTGCCTCCTGAGGCAGCCACCATCAAGGCAGCAGTGCTGTGATATAAATGAGACAGCAGCTTGTCCCTATGGTGTGAGTAGCAAACATAAATGGTCACCATGAGCAGATGCCACACAAGGCTGTTATTAGCGCCAGGATGTGGTCTTCATCTACTGTACAGTGCCAGCAATCGGCTTATTTGTAATTGTGACTGTTAAATAGGCGTAAATTACTTCCGCACTGTTATGATCTGACACAGCTCTGTAATTGATTGTGCGACTATAAGAGAACAATTAAACCTGGCTTGAGCAGTTGGTTAAGGGTTTGCTACTGTTGCTTTGAAATTTACCCTGTGTTGTAAATGGCAGCAGATTCAAGAGCACCAGCAGACAAAAGCACAGATCAGATTAGAAAAAAAGTGTTCACTCTGTGCATTCATCTGCATTCTATAAATAACAGTTTCTGCAAAAGTCTTTAAAAAGAAAGCTCTTTAAATCTAGCAGAATTTAAAGAGACAATCTCATAACTTATATGTTGATAGCTATATAGATGACTTGTCATCACCCTACACCATGCCTCTTTACTTAACTGTTTCTTAAGAGTTGACCTACCTTTTCTCTTCCTCCCCCCGCCCCCAACACCCCCCCCCCACACCTCTTGCCACCGCCCCCTGCCCCCTCTCCAAGCAGGGGAGCTCTCACCAGTGTCTTGGCCAATATTTATTCCTCAACCAACATCACTAAAACAGATTATCTGGTCACCATCACATTGCTGTGCAGAAATTGGCTGCCACGTTTCCTGCCTTACAACAGTGACTACACTTCAACAGTACTTAATTGACTGTAAAGTGCTGAGGTCATGAAAGGTGCTATATAAATGCAAGTCTTTCTTTCTTTCTGAAGAAACTATTATCACCACATTAGAAGAAAAGGATGAGATGAGAGAAGCAGGGGAAATAAGAGTGCGTGGCAATGTGGAATGTCACCCTGAAGAAAAAGGCGAGGGCTTGGAGGATAGTACAAGGATACACAAGCATAGGATCCTCCATTGGGTCACTTTGCAGCGGAAGAGTTCCTTTCCTTGTTAGACCAGAAAACCATGAAAAGAACACTGTTGTGTATGTAATATGTGTGCTACTTTGAACCTATGGACAGGACTGCACTACTTGTTGGGCATAGTGATACGCAGTACCACTCCTGGCCATAGGGGTATAAATAGTACTGTGGGTACTGATCTCCCCTCAGTTCCCGCCTGTGGGCATGAAGTAAAGACCTATGTATAGTCCCTACCTCCAACCAGTAAAGACCTGTTTGAGTTATACGTTTAAGTCTTTGTGTTAATTGTTCAATACAATACACATACTTAACACTGGCGACGAGTCAGGTTCTTACCCTGCGGCAGTTGAAGAGAGGTTTCAAACATCACCACCCCACTAGAAGCGACAGGCTTTAGGACTCTGAAGCCTCCATCAGCGACTGAGCACTGGAGTGCAGCAAACATCCTGACAGCTTCCAGCGACTGACAGAAGTCTTTCTGCAGTTTCCTTGTTCAACCTAGGTGGTGGGGTAAGCCGTGCAGTGTTGGCTGCAAAGACAGGGCTGGGGAAGTTGGAGAAGATAAGGGCGATCGCAATCCCTGATAAGAGCCGCGGTGAAACGCGCGAGCGGGTAAGCCAGAGCCCGGGAGGGAGCAAGCAAGCAAGAGCCGCGCGAGCGGGTGAGCCAGAGGCCGGGAGCCGCTTCAAGTGCGAGGCGCAGCGCGGGCCAGCGATCGGAACCAAAGATAAGGGCCGCACTCGGGGGCTGAAGGGAGACGGCGTCGGGGGACGGGTGAAGACCGCCAAGCGCGGGAAAACCGCCATTTTGTGGGCGGAGGACGACGGCAAGAGCGGGAAGCCGCCATCTTTGATAACAAGTAAACAAAATAAAATCTGAGAAATTGCAAATCTACAATGCCTAAACACGGGAATATTAGCACCTTTGATAGTGACCTCGAAGATTGGGCCATATATGTTGAAAGAGTAAAAAATTATTGCAAGGCCAATAAAATTCATGACCAAGATAAAGCTTTAACATTATTAAATTTAATGGGTGCGAAGACATACGGGCAATTGAAACACCTGTTATCACCAGATGAACCGGCGGATAAGACGTTCGATGAGATTGTTACTGTCCTGAAAGATCATCTAAACCCCACGCCGCTGATGCTAGCGGAACGATTTAAATTTTACGACAGAAGGCAGCTACAGCATGAAAGCAATGCTGATTATTTGCTGGAATTGCGTAAATTAGCGAAATATTGCCAGTTTGGAACGGGACTGACAGAGGCACTTCGAGACAAATTTGTGTGTGGTTTATTTAAACAGGATACACAAAAGCGACTGCTCAAGGAGAATGAGCTGACGCTTGAGAAGGCGGTCACTATGGCAACAGCACACGAAGCCGCAGCGAGAGGCATGGCAGTAATGCAGCTACGGTCACCGAAGCTCAGTGCACACAAATTGGGTGTGAGTTCTGGCAAATGTTATCGTTGTGGAAAGACAACGCATGATCAGAACCAGTGTTGGTTTAAAAACCAAGAATGTAGAACTTGTGGTAGGCTTGGACATATAGCTAGAGTATGCAGGTCAGGGAAGAAGACCAGCAACAAGAAGTCACCGCAAGGAAAATACGCAAAGGTACACAAGGTGACCGAACAGGAGTCCGATTCAGACGCTAGCAGTAATGAACTGGCTAGCTTAAGCTGTAATGAACTGGCTAGCTTAAGAGTACTCAACGCTGGTAAGGGTGCAGACCTCCAGACAATTTGGGTCACTCTTCAGATAGAAGGAGTCCAAGTAAAACTGGAATTGGACACTGGATCGGCATTGACGGTCATAAATAAGAAAGATTACGGAAAGTTATTCCAACATATTCCCCTACAGGATACGGGGATTATATTGAAAACATACACGGGGCAAAGAGTGTACCCCATCGGGAAAATAGAGGTTGCAGTGGTCCACAAGGGCGAAGACAGTCAAATAATGGACTTATATGTGATATCTGAAGGAGGTTCTCCACTACTAGGACGGGAGTGGATTAGGAAAATGAATATGGACTGGCATTTCCTACAAACAATAACGAGTGAGAACTCGGTGAAGATAGTCGGCCCAGACTCTGGAACGGATGATGGTAAGCCCAACTCAGGTGCAAAAGACAAAGTTTCAGCACAGAATTCCACTGAGCAACAACAACATAGTTTAACTGTGGATTCTGAGTCTGGCAAGTCTACTGATGTGCCCATTTCTGAGGGACACCGGGCTCGAACTCAACTCCATTTCAAACTACAACAGCAATTAGAACAAATGCTTCGCCGTTGTGAGCAAGAGTTGAATGCAACGAAAGAGTTCTTTGATATAGAGTTGGAGAATCTGGAAAGACAACAGAAGCAGCTGATGGAGAAAATGGAGCAGGAGCACACAAAACGTCTGATGTCAGAGGAGTTAACGGTCAGCCAACTCCTGCATATGCTGAAGGACAGGACTCTGAAATGGGAAAAACTTGAACACGAACTTCAATATTCAAACGAAAGGGGTTCGGAGCTCTCAAAGGTTATTGGAAGAGCTGAGGTGGCAACACAGACTGAGATGACTGCAACAGAGCAGCCCTTGGATGCCAAAAGTGCGCTGACTCACGTCAACGTAGAACAACAGACCGCTGAAACAGCTGCTCCGGTAGAGGGATTGAATAGTCCGATCAATCAATCTCCAAAAGAAGTTGAAGTAGTAAAATCTCAAATGAGGTCATTAGTAAATGACTTGCTGAAAGCCCAGAAAAAGCTGGATGAAGAGGTACGCATGAAGAAGTCTCTTCAGGAAAGATGTCTGGACTTGGAACAAAAGCTGGCTAACGCCCAGCTGGGTATGGAGGAAATAGAAGACCCTCTCGCTGGCCTAGATCAGGACGACACCGAATATTACTATGTCCTGTCCTGCCCAACTTGTAACTTCGACTCCCACCATACAGAAATCATGGAGGAGCACCGAAAGTCTACGGAACATCGGGAGAAGGTGGCTCTACTACGGAAAAAGGAGGGAGAGAAGGAGGAACTGTGCATGCAGCTGGCAGCTGACAGTGGAGCCCAGAGAGTCTCCAAGAAGCAGAAAAGGAAAAGTCGAAACAGAAGATGACCCATCTGAACCATTATTACCTCTACCAGATCACACACGTGGTCCCTCCGAACGGAGCCAATTCAGTTCGGAAGTTCAAACTGTTAAATCCATGGAAGGACTATTGAATGAGTCACTCCAGCAACGTGAACCGACTCCACCACAGAGATTGAATCTGTGAACTGTTTTCCGCAGAGACTGAATCTGTGATCTGTTTTGACATGAAGTTATCTATGTATCTATGTTATTCTGTTATGTAAACCTGAAGTTATATATGTATATATGTTATTACGTTATGTTAAATGGGGAGATGACTGTAAAGCTAGGAAGGGAGGAATGTTGTGTATGTAATATGTGTGCTACTTTGAACCTATGGACAGGACTGCACTACTTGTTGGGCGTAGTGATACGCAGTACCACTCCTGGCCATAGGGGTATAAATAGTACTGTGGGTACTGATCTCCCCTCAGTTCCCGCCTGTGGGCATGAAGTAAAGACCTATGTATAGTCCCTACCTCCAACCAGTAAAGACCTGTTTGAGTTATATGTTTAAGTCTTTGTGTTAATTGTTCAATACAATACACATACTTAACAAACACCAGACAGAGGCTTTAGATGCTGCACCTTGGACACCCCAGGCCTGTTTCCACACAGCAGGAGCTAGGGACTGCTCAAGAGCTCAGTGCATATAAAGTGGAAACTGCATATTGACATTGGACATGATGATCGGACACAGTTATCTGACCAGATTGACTCTCTCATCAATCTTCTGACTACACTACAGCTGCTACCCTCCTCCATGCAATGCAAGCAGTCAGACATTCTCAGAGTCCTCTGGCAGAATTGTTGGAGCAGCTTTGAGTCTCAAAGCACTTTTACATTTCAGGTTGAGTTCCTAGAGTAACAATGTTCAAACGGAGGTCCACAATCATTGTGCCCACTAAGCCTGCCTCTTTATTTCCTGCTGCCGCTCCAAGGAGGCCCATGAATTATTGGTAAAAGAAAATCAGGCTCTGAACATTTAGTTTTAAGTGAAGACCTAATAGCAGCTTGCAACACCCATGAAAATGTAAATCTCCAATGCTGTCTAGTCTTCAAAGTTCCTGTTTTATATTTCACAGTCTCAGCAAACGTCTACACTAGTGGATGGGCCTCTCTTATCAGTACAATCATTAGGAGCTGTGATTGTATAAATACATGCATCGCAGGAGGGAAGAACCATGTGTGAATGTATTAGAAGTTTCTTTGGCACCATAAACAGCTGTTCTAGTAAGATAAATCTCCAACCCACAATAAACTCCTCCATTCTAAACTATTCTGGAAGCTATGGCACAGGCCAATTCCTTCAACTTTTGACCTAAAATGTGCATACCAAATTGAAGAAATTATTCTCTGGTACTTATAATTGGAGTCTGAAATGCTGCAGAGGTGTAACGTTTTTTAATTTGAACGCAAGGTCATCTATTCTGGTTTGGGGTACTCCTTCCTGTGAAATTACTTTAATACAGTGGCTGCCTTGGCTCAGTGGCCCTCTTGTATCTGAATCATGAAGGTTGTGAGTTCATAGCCCCACTCCAGAAACTTGAGCACATAATCTAGGCTGGCACGTCAGTGTAGCACTGAGGGAGTACTGCATGGTTGGAGGTGCTATCTTTTGGATAAGATTTAAATCAAGATGCCATTTACCCTCTCAGGTGGACATAGAAGATCCCATGGCACTATTCGAAGAAGAGCATTAAGTTTCTCCCAGTGTCCTGGCCAACATTTATCCCTCAACCAACACCTAAAACAGATGATCTGGTCATTTATTTCATTGTTGTTTGTGGGACCTTGCTGTGTGAAAATTAGCTGCTGTGTTTCCTACTTTGCAATAGTGACTACACTGCAAAAGTAATTCATTGGCTCTAAAGCACATTGGGATGTCCTGAAGGCATGAAAGGTACTGTATAAATTCAAGTTTTTTCTTCTCTATTATTCCAATTCTTTTTCGACCCTCTAATGCTATAATGGGGGTCCTCAGACAGGCTATGTTAAATCTTTATGTGGTAAAAATTGGGTAGCGCCCCCTTTGGGGCGCTGAGAGGGAGGAGGAACGCTACTGGAAGTGCCCCGCATCCCTCTTGGGGTGCTGCGAGCCAATATCGTGGCATGGCGCTGCGGCACATCGCGCCGCGGTACTGCAGGCCTTCCTTTATTAAAAGGAAGGGACCTGGCGCAGCGCGTCCCGGTGCCCAGCTGGGCCACCAGGGATTGGGAGCCAGGCACTCGCTCACAGAGAGCAGCTGGCACCCCGCGGGGGTGCGTCATGGGGGCCGGGGACATCAACGGGGGCAAGTGCTGGCAGGCGGCCAGCAACAAAAATGGCCGCCCGCCACCTCCCCTTTAACTAGCACCTCTCCGGCTGCAGGTAGGCCCCCCCGACCCCGGCGGATATAGCGTCCGGCGGTAAGTCAGGGAGTGCCACCCAATATTACAGCCGGGGCGTGAGCGGGGCCCTGTGCAGGGCAATGACGCCATCGCCGGCGGTACAGCGCCACACGGCGCTAACGGTTAGCGCTGCTGCTAACCTCCCGCTGAATTTTGCGGGAGGCATTAGCGGTGCCACGCCCGAGTGCTAGTTGATTTGCGCATCAATGCCCCCTATGTCTCATGTTCAATATTGACCTTTCACCCAAATTTGAATAGAGTGCATGACACTGTAATCTGAAACAATATTGCTGACTTCCTGCTCCACTGCAAGAAGTGCAGTAAGGTTGGGACTTGGGTACTTGTCTCTGTTGTGTCGGTACCTTTCTACCTAGACACAATTTAGGACTCAGAACTCAGAGGTTAAAACATGAAGTGCTTTATTGGAAGGAAAGGAAGTTCTGGAAAGTTCCAAACAAAGAGAGCTAAACTTAACAGAGAACACCCAACCATTTATCTCCTGTGACAGCGCCACCACAGGTGGGAGGAGAACACACAATAGAACACACAATACATAACATTTCCTCCCCTCTTAAATGGAAGGTCCACATTATTCCTCAACAGGTAAGTTACTTTCAATGCACTCAACGAACCTAGGGTAGAGGTAGACTGCCTCAAACCCTGACTTTACCTTGGGATTTATTCTGCCCCAGTCTTGTGGGTAAGTCACTAAGCCTACAGATCCAAGCGTCTTGGAGGCCGCCGCTCTCTGACAGGATACCGGCGGTCATCGCTGGCTTCCACAGCAGTAGGCATTGACACAGGCCTGGATGGAGAAGGTGCCTGTGTCAGCCGAAAGTCAGGAGTTTGCACAGGTGGAACAGTCTCTTTGACTTCCTGTGTTGGAGAAGAGCACTGTGGCAAAGGATGCTGGTTTGCGGTATCATCCGGAAACAGTTCAGGCCAACCAGCCATTGAAGCCTCTGTGGCTGTCTCTGCTCCTAGCAACAGTTGATCTGTGTGTCTTCTCCAGACGACGTCCTCAGCAGTCTCAACCGTGTAAGACACAGGGCCCGTCTGCGCGATCACCGTAGCTGTTAAGTCTGTGTGTTCCAGTTATGGTTAATATGAATCACTGCACACAGACCACAAGAATAACTTTAACAGGTCTTTACTAGTCGAAGGTCAGGGCTGAACTAAAAGATACAAGACGCTATACAGGCTTATATACCCGAGTGGTCACTACCGGTATTACAGTACACAGGGGCTCTTAAAGGTACATACACTACAATTCCTCCCCTTTTAGATAATTAGTACATAACATTTTAAGTAATCATTAATTAACATGTTTACAAGAACAATAATCTACACATTTGCTGCAGTTAATCAATTATAAGTCAGTCTCTCTGGAGGCTTCCTGACTCGGTCCGGATAACGCCTCGGTGGTGTAGTAGTTTTCGGTGGTGTAGTAGGTTCTTTTGGCAAGGTCGATTCGGCTTGAATGCCAGTGTCGGGTTCATCTGGTTCCAGTATCACCGGATCGGAGGTAGATACTATGGGTATCTCTGCTTCATCATTAGGCGTATAGAGTTGTGGTGTAGGTTGTCCCTTTTTGGATGACTCTATGATCTGGTCAGCATGGCGCCTTATTATACTTTCACCAATGTCCACGGTATACATCAGCGGTCCTAGTCGTGTGCAAATAGTTCCAGGCTGCCATTTCTCGGTACGGTAGTCCCGGGCCAAAACTTGTTGACCTATCTGGAAGGTTCTAGTTGGCCTTTCATTCATGCCTTGAAATTGCCGGTTCTCTACGTCCCTTCTGATGTTTGGCTTGATCAAATCCAGCCGGCATCTTAGTCTTCTATTGAAAAACATCATGGCGGGAGTTTGGTTTGTAACCATATGTGTTGCATTCCTGTACGCAAACAAGAAGTTATCTAACTTATGTTGTAGATTTATGTCTTCATTACCCATGGCCTTTATGGCCTTCTTGAAGGTCTGGACAAACCTTTCAGCTAATCCATTGGTGGCGGGATGGTATGGGGCGGACGTGTAGTGCTTAACCCCATTGTTTTTTAAGAACTTCCTGAATTCTTCGGACACAAATTGTGGTCCATTATCAGAACAGATCTGTTCCGGCAGCCCATTCCTGGCAAACATAGTCCTTAATACTGTGATGGTTTTTTCCGTGGTGGTGGAGGACATCTTTATTACCTCCGGCCACTTGGAGTGTGCATCCACCGCGATTAAGAACATTGAGTCCATAAATGGACCAGCAAAGTCGATGTGTACCCTTTGCCATGGAGATGAGGGCCACTCCCATGGACGTAGAGGGGCTTGTGGTGGGGCATTTTGGACCTTCTGGCATCCTAGACAGCTCTTGGTCATTTCTTCGATGTCTCCATCGATACCTGGCCACCACACAAACGCTCTGGCTAGGTTCTTAATTTTCACTCCACCCAGATGCCCCTCGTGAAGCTCCTTTAGCACTTTATACTGGAGTTTGGGTGGAATCACCACTCTGGATCCACACATCAAGGTTCCTCGGCACACTGACAGCTGTTCTCTTCTTTGCGAGAATGCTGGCAACAGTGGTTCGCCATGTGCTGGCCACCCCTTCACCGTTAAATCGTAGACTCGTGAGAGAGTCGGGTCATTTCTCGTTTCCTTTTCAATGGTAGAATTTGTTACTGGTAGACATTCCACTATGGTTGAGTGGAACATCTCCACTGGGTCCACTGTAGGCGCCTCTTCTACCGTTGGCAACGGTAGGCGCGATAAACCGTCAGCATTCCCATGCTGTTTTGATCCTTTGTATTCTATGTCATATTGGTGTGCCCCTAGGAAAAGGGACCACCTCTGTAGCCTTTGCGCTGTCATAATGGGAACGCCCTTTTTAGGGTTGAATATGGATACCAACGGCTGGTGGTCTGTCAGCAGTGTAAACTTCTGGCCCTGCAGGTAATGATTAAACTTCTTTACTCCCCACACAAGGCTGAGAGCCTCCCTATCTATCTGAGCATAGTTACGCTCAGCGGAGGTCAATGATCTGGATGCAAATGCGACTGGCCTTTCCAAGCCATTTGGCAACTTGTGTGAGAGTACTGCTCCAATACCATAAGGAGAAGCATCACAAGCTAAATGAATAGGTAGCGTTGGGTTGAAGTGAGCCAACACTTCCTCTGAGGTGATCAATGCCTTGCTTTTGCGAAAGGCCTTCTTACAGTCCTCGCTCCACTTCCATGGTACTTCTTTCTGCAAAAGAGCATTCAGCGGGTGCAGCACCGTGGATAGATTTGGCAGAAACTTATGGTAATAGTTAATCAACCCTAGGAACGACCTCAACTGGGATACATTTTCCGGAGCGGGAGCCTTCACAACAGCTTCGATCTTGTCAGGTGACTTGTGCAGGCCCTCCTGGTCAATGACATGACCACAGTACGAGATCCGTTTCTGAAAGAACTCACATTTCTGGCGATTAACTCGAAGTCCATATTCCTTCAACCTGGTGAGCACCAGTTTCAAATTTGCAAGGTGTTCCTCATCGTCATCTCCTGTAATCAGGATATCATCCAAGTAACATTGAGTGCTTGGAATTCCCTGTAATACCTGCTCCATGGCCCTCTGCCAAATTGCTGGAGCCGAAGCCACTTCAAAAACCAGTCTATTATATCGATACAAGCCTCTGTGCGTGTTGATTGTGAGATACTGGCGCGACTCTTCCTCAACTTCCATCTGTAAGTACGCTTGCGCCAGGTCTATCTTGGTGAAGTGTTTCCCGCCAGACAATGAAGCAAAGATATCCTCAATCCGCGGAAGCGGATATTGCACCATGTGAAGCACCGGATTAACTGTGATCTTGAAGTCTCCACAGATGCGGACCTTCCCCGGTTCCCCTAGCTTGTTACTCGATGAACGCTTCATGACGGGAACAATGGGCGTGGCCCACTCACTCCAGTCCACCTTAGACAGTACTCCTGAATGTTCAAGCCCTTCCAGTTCAGCTTCCACAGCAGGTCGTATCGCATAAGGTACCGGTTTGGCTTTGAAAAATTTTGGGTTTGCATGTTCTGCAATCTTGATTTTTGCCTTAATTCCTCTCAGTGTTCTCAGTCCCTGTTGGAACACCTCTTTAGCCTCATCCAATATTCTGGACAATCGTTCAGGTTTGACATCTTTTTTTCCGGAATCTACCGTTATTGCTTTTAGGGAGTGCCAGTCCATATTTATTTTCCTGATCCACTCCCGTCCCAGAAGTGGTGGACCTCCCTCAGGTAGTACATATAAGTCCATTCCTTGGTGTTCTTTGCCCTTGTGTATCACCTTGACTTTTATCTTTCCGATGGGGTATACTCTTTGCCCCATGTATGTCTGCAATACTATCTCCGTATCCCGTAGGGGAATATGTGTGAATAACCTTTTGTAATCTTGCTTATTCATGACCGTCAACGCCGATCCGGTGTCCAATTCCATCTTCACTTGGACTCCTGCTATCTGCAGTGTGACCCAGATAGTTTGTAGGTCAGCTTCCTTACTCACATTGTGAATTCTCAGACTACCCAGTTCCTTGCTGTTGGAGTCTGAATCCGAATTCTGTTCATCCGAACTCTTCTCAGCCACCTTATGTACCTTTCTGCACTTTTCCTGCGGTGACTTTTTGTTGCTGGTCTTCTTTCCTGACCGGCATACTTTAGCTATGTGACCAAGCTTGCCACATTTTCTACATTCCTGGTTTTTAAACCAGCATTGGTTCTGATCGTGTGTTGTCTTTCCACAACGATAACATTTCGTTGTGCCCAAAGCCATTTGATCTACGCTGAGTACCGCTGCCTTCAGCTGCATTTCCACAGTGCCTCTCGCTGCAGCTTCGTGCGATGCTGCAACAGTGACAGCCTTATCAAGTGTAAGATCATTCTCTTCAAGCAGCCACTTTTGTGTTCCTTCTTTCGACAATCCACACACGAATTTGTCTCTCAGTGCCTCTGTCAGTCTTTCCCCAAACTGACAGTATTTCGCTAGCTTACGCAGTTCAATTAAATACTCCGCGTTGCTTTCCTCTTTCAGTTGCGTTCTCGCATAAAATTTAAATCGTTCCGCTAACATCAGCAGTGTGGGGTTCAAATGATTTCTCAGGACAGCAACAATATTAGCGAAAGCCTGATCTGCCGGTTTAGCTGGTGATAGAAGATGCTTCAATAGCCCGTATGTCTTCGCACCCATTGAGTTTAGTAAGGTTAGTGCTTTATCTTCATCGGATATTTTATTTGCCTTACAATAAATCTCTATGCGTTCTACATACGTGGCCCAATCTTCAACATCGGGATCGAAATCGTTGATGCTACCACGCTTAGGCATCCTCGCAATCTTCTTGAGAAACAAAAAGAAATTTTTCTTTAATTTTTTTTCAAAATGGCGGTTTCCAGCGCTTGTCTTCTTCCCCCGCCTACGAAAATGGCGGCTTCCCGCGTTTGCCTTTCTCCCCCGTTGGCTGTAATGGCGATTGCCATATTGCTGTGTTCGTCCTCCCCAGCGGTTCTCAAATCGTGCCTCCCAGCCCCTCTTGCAGTCCGGTCCTTTCCCCCGGCTGCGGCTGAGTTCTCCGCGGTTTTTAAAAAAAAAATTTCTCCCGCGCCTTACGCTGTCCCGGTCGCTGTGCCTCACGGCCTCGGTAGCTGCCCGGCCTTTTTCACCGGTCGCGGTCGAGCTCTCTCTCGACGCTGTTGCGTCTCCCAGCCCGCTTGCAGCCCAGTCTTTTACACCGGCTGCGTTTGCATTCACCGCGGCTCCCGTGCCTTACGCTGCCCCAGTCTCAGCGCCTCTGGCCCCGACTTCTGTCCGGCTCTTTTCCCCGGCCGTGGTCGAGTTCTCCGCCCTTATATCCTCCGTTTTTCCCTCCCCTACTTCACAGCCAACGTGGCCGACTTGCTGCTCGTCGCTGATCGGCTTACCCACCACCGTGATAGAAGGGATGATCACTGCCTGTTGCTGATGGAAGGCTTCGTGTCAGGATTCTTCCTTGCTCTTCAGACCCGAGTCTTATCTCAGCAGGATGATGAGAGCGGATGCCTCTTCTCGACGCCCGTTAAACTGCCTTGGATATGTCTCTGCCGCAGGGTAAGATCGTACTCGTCGCCACTGTTAAGTCTGTGTGTTCTAGTTATGGTTAATATGAATCACTGTACACAGACCACAAGAATAACTTTAACAGGTCTTTACTAGTCGAAGGTCAGGGCTGAACTAAAAGATACAAGACGCTATACAGGCTTATATACCCGAGTGGTCACTACCGGTATTACAGTACACAGGGGCTCTTAAAGGTACATATACAGTAGCAGGAACCCATTTCGGTCCAGTGTTGTAGTTTCGAGCTAGGACGTGCTCTCCAGGGTGAAACCGTCTCTCCTTGGCTCTTTTCTCTCTCTTTTCAACTTGAGCTTGTCGTTGACAATGGACAACCTGTTCTGCCCTTGGAGGTTTGAGTAAGTCAAAGCTTGTCCGCAACTGCCTCTTCATCATGAGCGAAGCGGGGGAAGTTTTGGTTGTGGCATGCGGCTCGTTCCTGCAGGACAACAGACGTTGGTGGATTGAGCCCTGACCTTGCGATGCCTTCAAGGCGTGCTTCAAAGCTTGCACAAACCTTTCTGCCTGGCCGTTAGTAGAGGGATGATAGGGCGCAGACCTGATGTGTTGGACACCATTCACATGCAGGAAGGTTGCAAACTCCTGTGATACAAATTGTGGACCGTTGTCACTTATGAGTTGTTCCGGTGAGCCATAACGGCTGAACATCTCACCAAGTTTCTCAATTGTTTTCTCTGCCGTGGTAGACCTCATCACAGCGACCTCTGGCCACTTGCTACGAGCGTCCACAACCACCATAAACATCTTCTCTTCGAAAGGACCGGCGAAGTCCACATGTACTCGCTGCCACACTTCTGCAGGCCAATCCCAGGGGTGTAGGGTTGCCAGCTGTGGAACATTCCAGACCCTTTGACATGGGGAACATGTTTTGACTTTCTCCTCAATATTCCCATCGAGACCTGGCCACCAGAAGTAGCTTCTTGCCATTTCCTTCATCCGAACCATCCCACTGTGGCCTGTATGAAGTTGTTGCAGTATAGTTTAGTTCCTGGCTTATCTGGTTGCACGAGGCTGCGAAGTAAATTGAATGTCTTCGGCCCGATTACACTCAAAAAGGTAGGCACGACCTTTTCATTTGCCACCGCATTTGCCAATACAAAATAGTCAAAACGTTCTGTATAAGCGCTCCATTGCTCCACATTTTCATCAAAATCACCGATGTTTCCTAATATAGTAGCCATCTCACGTTTCAAATTAAATTTTCTGTTTACTCACTGCATCCGTAACTTACGCAGATTCATCCGCTCCTCGTTGCCACTTGTTGTGTCGGTACCTTTCTACCTAAACACAATTTAGGACTCAGAACTCAGAGATTCAAACATGAAGTGCTTTATTGGAAGGAAAGGAAGTTCTGGAAAGTTCCGAACAAAGAGCGCTAAACTTAACAGAGAACACCCAACCATTTATCTCCTGTGACAGCGCCACCACAGGTGGGAGGAGAACACACAATAGAACACACAATACATAACAGTCTCACCCACTGTGAAGATTGTTGACCCAGTTCCAAATTCTAGTCAGTTTAATATTTGAGGAGAAAGCAAAATATTGCAGATGCTAGAAATCTGAAATAAAAACAGAAAATGCTGGAAATACTCAGCAGGTCAGGCAGCATCTGTGGAGAGAGAAACAGAGTTAACGTTTCAGCTCAATGACCTTTCGTCAACCTGAAACTTTAATTCTGTTTCTCTCTCCACAGATGCTGCCTGACCTACTGAGTAGTTCCAGCATTTTCTGTTTTTATTTAGTATTTGAGGCAGATGGCTCACAGCTGCAGAAACAACAGGTGGTGGAGGGGTCCGCCCCAGGTGCCCTGCAGAAAATTGTAGCAGCACCCTGCCAATCTGATGCAGGAGGCCAGAAGTCTTTAACGAGCTGAAGAGGTTATTGAACATTTTTTTAATTCCCTATAGCAAAACAAGGGACTGTACTCAGAGGTAGTCGATCCTCTCTTGGGTAGATGATTTGTGTGCTGCAACATCTTTGAGGCATTTGGAAGGCCCAAAATGAACCTCAGCAGATGTGGAATCTTCTGGACCTAAGAGTGGTGCCCTGCGCTGAATATTGGGAAGACTAAAGCTATGACTCTATGGCCTAGAAATTTGGTGGAGCTCCAAACGGGGCGCCAAGCTCGCCTGGGCGCCGGAATTACCGCAGCGAGCGGAGCAGTTGCGCCCGCCGGAAATTCAGCTTGAGCGCCCCAAGAGGGACACGGGGTGCTGCTCGAGGCGCCCCGCGTCCCTCTTGGGGCGCTGAAACTGAATATCACAGCGTAATGTGCTGCAGCGCCACACGCTGCGGCACGGTGTGCTGCGGTACTGCAGGCCTTCCTCCCCTTCTTAAGGGGGAGGGGCCTGAACCAGCACGATCACCGATCGCGAGTGCCGGCAAAAGAGCCCGGCACCGAGGAGAAGTGCCGGGCTCTCGGGACACAGCCGGCACTGCCCGGCGGGGGGGATCACGAGGCCGGGGACGGAGGTGCTGGCAGGCGGCCACCGAAAAAATGGCCGCCCCGCACCTCCACCTTAATTTGCGCCACTACCGCCACAGGTAGGCCCCGTGAACTGGGCGCAATTTGCAATCGGCGTTACAGAGGCGGGCACGAACAAATATCGCGATCGGGGCGGTAGCGGGGCGCTGCGCACACCGATGACGTCATCGGTGGTGGCGCAGCGCTACAGGCTAACGCCGCCATTAGCGCCCTGCTAAATATCGCGGGAGGCATGGCCAATGGCGCTAAAGCCACTGAGTGCCCTCTTTAGGCGCTAACTGGTGGCGCAACCCACTGAATTTCTAGGCCTATGACTCTATTGCCTTCGGTCCGCACCACAAACTCTGTTCCCTAGCCACTGACTCCATCCCCATCCCTAGCCACTATCTGAGGCTGAATCAGACGCAACCTCAGCATCCTATTTGACCCTGAGCTAACCTTCCGACCCCATATCCTCACCATCACCAAGACCTCCTAGTACCACCTCCATAATATCAACCACCTCCCCCTCTGCCTCAGCCCATCCACTGCTGAAACCCTCCTCCATGCCTTTGTTACCTCCAGACTCAACTATTCCAATGCTCTCTAGGCCGGCCTCCCACCTTCCACCCTCTGTAAACTTCAACTCATCCAGAACTCTGCTGCCCGTATCCTAACTCGTGCCAAGTTACATTCACCCATCACCCCTTTGCTTGCTAACCTACAATCGCTCTCAGTCTGGCAATGCCTCAAATTTAAAATTCTCATCCTTGTGTTCAAATCCCTCCATGGCCTCACCCCCTCCCTATCTTTGGAACCTCTTCCAGCCCTACAATCAATGTTCCTTGTAATTTTGTTTGGGCCGCGTGGCCCCTTTAACGGGCTGCGTGGCCCACTCAAACTTCTGCGCATGCACAGTTTTTTCAATTTAAAACCCGGTTCACTGGCTGCGTGGGAGCTCAAGAGCGCTGCGCAGCCGCACAGTTTAAAGGGAATGTTGCCTACAACCCTCCAAGATCTCTGCACTCCTCCAATTCTTGCCTTTTGTGCATCCCCGATTTCCATCGCCTCACATTTGTCAGCCGTGCCTTCAGCTGCCTTGGCCTTAAGTTCTGGAATTCCCTCCCTAAACTTCTCCGCTTCTCTACCTCTCTCTCCTCCATTAAGACGCTCCTTAAAACCTACCTCTTTGACCAAGCTTTTGATCACCTGTCCTAATATTTCTTTATGTGGTTTGGTGTCAAATTTAGTTTGAAAGCGCTCCTGTGAAGTGCTTTGGGTCGTTTACTATGTTAAGGCACCATATGGAAGCAATTTGTTGTTGTTTATCTTATTGCTGTTTGTGGGACCATGCTGTGAGCAAATTGGCTGCCACATTTGTCTACATATCTACAGTGGCTGCACTTTAATAATTAATTCATTGGATTGAAACTCTTTCAGATATTGGGGCAGAAATTTGGGTCTCCATGCAGGAAACTGGCACTTCCATTGGGCCTACGGGTGAGTACGCACTGGGTACTCACCCGTAGGCCCAATGGAAGTGCCAGTTTCCTGCATGCACTGATCAGGCCATCTTAGACTGGGTATTATGTAATAAGAAAAGATTGATTAGCAATCTTGTTGTGCGAGGACCCTTGGGGAGGGGCGATCATAATATGACAGAATTCTTCATTAAGATGGAGAATGAAGTAGTTGACTCAGAGACTAGGGTCCTGAATTTAAATAAAGGAAACTATGATGGCATGAGGCACGAGTTGGCTAGGATGGATTGGGGAACGTTACTTAAAGGGTTGATGGTGGATAGGCAATGGCAAACATTTAAAGAACGCATGGATGAACTACAGAATTTGTTCATCTCTGTTTGGCATAAAAATAAAACAAAAAAGGTGGTGCAACCATGGCTAACAAGGGAAATTAGGGATAGCATAAGATCCAAGGAGAGGAAATATAAATTGGCCAGAAAAAGCAGCAAACCTGAGGATTGGGAGCAGTTTAGGATTCAGCAAAGGAGGAAAAAGGATTAATTAAGAGAGGAAAATAGAGTATGAGAGTAAGCTTGCTGGGAACATAAAAACTGACTGTAAAAGCTTCTATAGATATGAGAAGAGAAAAAGATTGGTGAAGTCAAGCGTAGGTCCCTTGCAGTCAAAATCAGGGGAATTTATAATGGGGAACAAAGAAATGGCAGACCAATTAAATACATACTTTGGTTCTGTCTTCACAAAGGAGGACACAAATAACCTCCTAGAGATGTCGGGGAACATAGGGTCTAATGAGAGGGAGGAACTGAATGAAATCAGTATGTATAGGGAAATGGTGTTAGGGAAATTGATGGGATTGAAGGGCAATAAATCCCCAGGGCCTGATAATCTACATCCTAGGGTACTTAAGGAAGTGGCCCTAGAAATAGTAGATGCATTGCTGGTCATCTTCCAAAATTCTATAGACTCTGGCACAGTTCCCATGGATTGGAGGGTAGCTAATGTTACCCCACTATTTAAAAAAGGTAGTGGAGAGAAAACGGGGAATTACAGACCGGTAAGCCTGACATCGGTAGTGGGGAAAATGCTAGAGTCCATTATAAAAGATGTAATAGCAGAGCACTTGGAAAACAGTGACAGGATCGGACAAAGTCAACATGGATTTACGAAAGGTAAATCGTGCTTGACTAATCTACTGCAATTTTTTGAGGATGTAACTGGTAGAATAGATAAGGGAGAACCAGTGGATGTGGTGTATTTGGACTTTCAAAAGGCTTTCGATAAAGTCCCGCATAAGAGATTAGCATGTAAAGTTAGAGCACATGGGATTGGGGGTAAGGTACTGACTTGGATAGAGAACTGGTTGGCAGACAGGAAGCAAAGAGTTGGAATAATGGGTCTTTTTCCGAGTGGCAGGCAGTGACTAGTGGGGTACCGCAGGGATCGGTTCTAGGACCCCAGCTATTCACAATATGTATTAATGATCTAGACAAGGCAACTAGATGTAATATCTCCAAGTTTGCAGATGACACAAAGCTGAGTGGACGTGTGTGCTGTGAGGAGGATGCTGAGAAACTCCAGTATGATTTGGACAGGTTGGGTGATTGGGCAGATGCATGGCAGATGCAGTATAATGTGGATAAATGCGAGGTTATCCACTTTGGTGGCAAAAACAGGAAGGCAGGTTATTATCTGAATGGCAATAGATTTGGAGATGGGGAAGTGCAACGAGACCTGGGTGTCCTTGTGCACCAGTCTCTGAAGGTGAGCATGCAGGTGCAGCAGGCGGTTAAGAAGGCAAATGGTATGTTGGCCTTCATAGCGAGAGGATTCAAGTACAGGAGCAGGGATGTCTTGCTGCAGTTGCACAGGGCCTTGGTGAGACCACACCTTGAGTATTGTGTGCAGTTTTGGTCGCCTTATCTAAGGAAGGATGTTCTTGCCATGGAGGGAGTGCAGCGAAGATTCACCAGACTGATACCTGGGATGGCAGGAATGACGTATGTGGAGAGATTGGGTCGATTGAGCTTATATTCGCTGGAGTTTAGAAGAATGAGAGGGGATCTCATTGAAACTTATAAAATTCGAACAGGACTAAGCAGACTAGATGCAGGAAGGATGTTCCCGATGGCAGGGGAGTCCAGAGCCAGGGGTCACAGTCTAAAGATAAGGGGTAAGCCATTTAGAACAGAGATGAGGGGAATTTATTCACCCAGAGAGTGGTGAACCTGTGGAATTCTCTACCAAAAAAGGCAGTTGAGGCCAATTCATTAAATATATTCAAGAAGGAGTTAGATATATTTCTTAAGGCTAAAGGGATCAATGGTGAGACCGCACCTGGAATACTGCGTACAGTTTTGGTGTCCATACTTAAGAAAGGACATACTTGCTCTCGAGTCAGTACAAAGAAGGTTCACTCGGTTAATCCCGGGGATGAGGGGATGGACATATGAGGAGAGGTTGAGTAGATTGGGACTCTACTCATTGGAGTTCAGAAGAATGAGAGGCGATCTTATTGAAACATATAAGATTGTGAAGGGGTTGGATCGGGTGGATGCAGGGAGGATGTTCCCGATGATGGGTGAAACTAGAACTAGGGGGCATAGTCTTAGAATAAGGGGCTGCTCTTTCAAAACTGAGATGAGGAGGAACTACTTCACTCAGAGGGTGGTAGGTCCATGGAATATGCTGCCCCAAAAAGCTGTAGAAGCTACATCATTACATAAATTTAAAACAGAAATAGACAGTTTCCTAGAAGTAAAGGGAATTAAGGGTTACGGGGAGCGGGCAGGAATTTGGACATGAGTCTAGGTTCGGATCGGTCATGGCCCTGTGGGTAGCGGAGCGGGCCCAGGGGCCGTTTAGCCTGATCCTGCTCCTATTTCGTGTGTCTAATTCTGTTAGATTCAGGAGATGGTTCTGTGATAACGGATTGGCGGTTAGGATCAGATCAGCCATGATCTTATTGAATGGCGGAGCAGGCTCGAGGGGCCGCTTGGACTACTCCTGCTCCTATTTCTTATGTTCTTATGTTCTTATGATATGGGGAGAAAGCAGGGACAGGGTACTGAATTTGGATGATCAGCCATAATCTCATTAAATGGCGGAGCAGGCTCGAGGGGCCGAATGGCCTACTCCTGCTCCTATCTTCTATGTTTCTATGACATCCTGAGAGACGTGTTAAGGCAGTATTTAAAAGCAAGTGGTATCTTTCTTTATACTGCATATCATTTATGCTTAACATAACCTTTTACCTCCAAGTTCAGTGGAAGCACAGGACAATGACACAGAAACTAGTTTATTATATAACAACAACTTGTATTTATATAGCGCCTTTAACGTAGTAAAACGCCCCAAGGTGCTTCACAGGAGTATTTTACGGCCAAAAATTTGACACCGATTCACGTAAGGATAAATTAGGGCAGGTGACCAAAAGCTTGGTCAAAGAGGTAGTTTTTAAGGAGTGTCTTAAAGGAGGAAAGAGGGGGAGCGAGGCAGAGAGGTTTAGGCAGGGAATTCCAGAGCTTAGGGCCTAGACAACAGAAGGCACGGCCACCAAATGTTGAGCAATTATAATCAGGGATGCTCAAGAGGGCAGAATTAGAGGAGCGCAGATAGAGAACATTAGTAAAGAATTTGGTGGACCATATAATGTATAATTAACTAATTGCCAATGTGTATGTTACTGTATGTTAAATATGCATTTAGTTATGTAACAGTTTTAAGGATTCACCTCTACAAATGGTCAGTCTCTTCATTTCAGAATTTATCAATCGCTACTTTTTATCAGGAGCAACTTTTCAGAAGATTTTCCAAATAAGAACCATCTGTATCAATGTACCATGTTAACCCTAAATGTGGAAATTCTATAATTTTGTTACAAGTGTTCTGTGACTGAAATATTGCAAACTATATCACATACCAAAAGGAGATGCAACAATGTTGCAGGAAAAATATATATAAGTTTGTAAAAATGGATCCGATGTCTTTGCATTTTAGAGATTTTAGTCTGTGCTGAGGGATATGCTGCTTTAATCCCATTTACATGGCAGCCGCTAATTGAATTTTGTTCTGCATTTGCAGCTGTTACAAATCAATTGAGGATGATTAAATTATGCAAATTTATGTGAGGCCACAGAACAAAAACAAATCCCAGGTAGGAGTTAGATTTAATTTTGCTCCATGAAGAAGTAGTTTGATCTGTGGCTATGCAAACATCACAGAGCCGCTGAATCGTTCACCCTATAATACACTGAGGTGGAGTCGGAAGATTTCTTCAACCTGTTTATATCACAAACACAGTCCATTTAAAGTGGTTTCACTGTGTACCGAGGCTGCTGACTGTCTGGAATCTGCCCCATTTTCTTTGCGCCAGCGGCAACAATTCTTCGTATTGAAGATTGTGCATGCGTAGTTGGTGAAAAATGTCATTTTAACTCACTGACACTAGGGCTTCCCTGAGGTCGGAGGAAGATCTGTAGAGGTGAACAACCCAAACAAAGAAGCTCACTGCTGGCTGGTACAAGCTGACACTTCAGCCTGTCAGAGGCCAAGCAATGTTGGCTGTCTGTGGCATCCAGTGATGGTGCCAGTGACCAGTAATGTTCACTGTTGATAACACTGGGGGAGAAAAAGGAACTCTAGAGATTGTTTGTGCTACCAGCGGCACTGCCACTGCCTGATTTATGTAAAAGCACTGCCATCAAGTTGAGATTGTCTCTCGCAATACCATATAAACGCAACATTATTTCTGCTCACAACATCCCAATATAAAGTTGTGCATGATGTTGTGTCTCCACCTTACAGGCATTGTTCTGTTACAGGAATTGGTTTATTTATCTCAGTAGGATACAAATTAATTTCCAGCAGGAAATGATGGTTGAGTAATTTTTCCTATTGACTATTCAATTACTAAAGCGTACTGTTGTTATGCTTTACTCTTCTGAAGATCCTTTGGAGCATTTGAATTTACTGTGCTGAGGGACCTTACATTGCACTGTTAACATTATTGAGAACATTTAGTTTTCCAGTCAATGAAAAAAGGTAAATATTTCATTCATGATCACTTCATGCATCTGTGGTAATGGCTTCTGTTCAATTGTTAATGAGCAATCACAAAGAGCCTGTTCAGACCATTAAAGCCTATCTACAATTCCTGCCCTAACAATTCTGAAAGAAAAAAGTACATAAATTAATTACATTAATGCATAAAATTGGCAAAAAGGCATTTCCAGCAGTTGAATTTAAACATAACTCTAGTGATTGTGTGATCAGATTTGTTGACAATAACTGAGCACAGCAGGGTACTTCCTAAATGTGTGACAGAATCTATGGGCTGGATTTTTACTCAAAGGCGGGGGGGGAGGTAGGTCTGGAAACCCAGAAGAGTGGGTTTCCCTCAGGCCCCGCCAAATGGGGGCGGGGGGGGGTCAGAGGCTGGAGGGGGAATCGGAGATCAGAGGCCCCAGGGAAAGGGGGGTGAGATCGGACGTTTTGTGGGGAGGTCAGGGGAGATCAGAAGGGTCGGTAGGGTGTCCGATCGCGGGGTGTTGTTAAGCAATGTTCCCGTTAGTTTTCTTTTGGGTGCGTGGCCCCTTTAAAGGGCTGTGCAGCCCATGCACAGTCACGCATGCGTGAAACTTAACATTGGAAAAGCCGGTTCCAGGCTGTGCAGGACCGGCAGAGAGCTGTGCGGCCATGTGGCCGCGCAGCATAGAGGGAACGTTGTTGCTGAGGAAGGGTGCACTGGATCCAGCAGGTAAGTGGAAAGGCACTTACCTCCTGGATCCAGCAGTCCTCGCCTCCCTTTAGCCGGTGGGTTTCCCGAGGCCTGGGAAACCCGGCCGGCCAGAATTCAATTTGAAATAGTGGATCACTGTGAGGCACGCAGCCTCATTATAATATTTAAATTGCCAACCCACCTCCTGGGCATGGGTTTGTTGCCCACGCCCAACGCTGCCGCCCCTCCCCCCCCGCCCACATCCCCCAACATCCCGCCTCTATGGACGAGTTAGGATGGGATTCAGATTTTTAACACTTTAACCACCCAACCAGCCCAAACCAGCCCATTTTTGGAGGTTAAAATTTCCCCTCCCATATGTTCCTGACTGATTAAAAATTGATGCCAACAAAGTTTTTCCTAAATTTATGTTCTTCCAAGAAAACTGCTAGTGGTGCTTAAGCCTTACACTGGGGAGATTTATATCTAAGCCTTAACTAATTTGAAATAAAATACCTAAAATGGGTGAGTGCTATGATATAAGCTGTTAGAGTGAATGCCTCATAAATGCAGAGAGTCTCATCTCACATTTTTATTTATGACATTTATTACTTTACCTGCAAATAGTTGTTAGTGACAGCCTTGGCTTGTGAGTCTTTGCCATAATCCTTAAAAACAACACAGCTGCAATCTACAATGTTGCGAGGTTTCCTTTCTTGGTCTAATTTTGCACAGCCTTACCCACTCACCAAGTTTCTTGTTTTCATCAACTTTAATCAGGTTGATCTGATGCTCAGCACAAAGTGCCTCTACCAGCTTAACATACCGTGACTCATCACAGTTGCCTCATGTTACTTTTACATTCTATGAAACTATTTCAGATAGAAGTAGACACTGTTCTCTGCAGCCAGGAGTGTGAATCCCGAAGGCTATGTTGCCTACTGGTGCCAGGGTAAAGGACATTTCCTCCGGGCTGGAGAAGAACTTGGAGTGGGAGGGGGAGGATCCAGTTGTTGTGGTCCACATAGGTACCAACGACATAGGTAGGACAAAGAAAGAGGTTCTGCTGAGAGAGTTTGAGCAGCTAGGGTCTAAATTAAAAAGCAGAACCACAAAGGTCATAATCTCTGGATTATTACCGGATCCACAAGCAAATTGGCATAGGATCAATAGGATCAGGGAGATGAATGCGTGGCTCAAAGATTGGTGTGGGAGAAGTGGGTTTCCATTCGTGGGGCACTGGCACCAGTACTGGGGAAAGAGAGGGCTGTTCCGTTGGGACGGACTACAACTGAACCATGCTTAGACCAGAGTTCTAGCAAATCGAATAACTAGGGAGGTAGATAGGGCTTTAAACTAAAGGGGGATGGGGTGGGGAGAGTCCCAGTGGAGAGAAATCTAGAATGCTAAAGAGAAAAGACAAGGAAGCAGTGCAGGAAAGTGATTGGGGTGAGGATAACCAGATTGTGTCAGGAAGGGACAGAGCGTACAAACAAAGGAGTGCACTAACAAATAGGGTCCGGGTAAGAAAAAATGGTAAGACAAATAGGGCCATAGTACAAAAAAATGTCAAGATGTCTAAAAATGTTAATAAGACAAATCTAAAGGCATTGGCCTAGAAATTGAGTGGGGTCAGCGCCCATTTAGAGGCGCTAGAGGGCCTAGCGCCGCAATTATAGCCGCTTCTGAAATTGACTAGGGCCCTACCATCGGCGTTACACCGGTTGCGCTGCACCGGCACCGATGACGTCATCGGTGTGCGCAGCGTCCCGGTTGCCATGGTAACGCGCCCGAACGCCGAAATTCAGTTGCGGCCGCCTCGCCCGTGGCAGCCGCAACCAACGATTTTTCAGAAGTGCCTTCATGGTCCTAGCGCCGGCGCATTAAGGTGGCGCGGCGGCCGGCCGCTTTCCCGGCGGCCGCCTGCCCGCACCTCCCTCCCCGGACTCCTCCACCACCCCCCCGCGGCACAGATGTGTGTGGGCCGAGAGCCCGGCACTTCTCTGAGGTGCCGGGCTCATTTTTTCCCCGAATCCAACGGCCAGCGGGCGGCTGCAGGCAGCTCCTCCTTAACAGAAGGAGGAGGCCTGCAGTACCCCAGCCTGCCGCACCGCATCGGGTGCCGCAGCGGGGGATTAGCACCGCAATCCTGCAGTCAGCGCCCATTGGGAGGCGCTGACACCCTCCAGTAGCGCCTGCAGCCGTCTGGGCGCGGCGCTACTGAATTTTTGGCGCGCGCAGCGGGACTTAGCGCCGGCGTAAAATTTCCGGCGCTAAAGCCCTGGCGCGGGCCCAACTCAATTTCTAGGCCATTGTATCTGAATGCATGAAGCATTCATAATAAGGTAAATTAACAGCGCAAATAGGTGTAAACGGATACGATATAATTGCAATTACGGAGACATGGCTGCAGGGTGACCAAGGCTGGGAGCTGAATATCCAAGGATGTTCGATATTTAGGAAGGACAGGCGAAAAGGAAAAGGAGGTGGGATGGCATTGTTAGTAAAGGATGAAATCAGAGCAATAGTGAGAAAGGATATTGGCTCAGAAAATCAAGATGTAGAATCAGTCTGGGTGGGGCTAAGAAGCACCAAGGGGCAGAAAACATTGGTGGGAGTTGTCTATAGGCCTCCAAACAGTAGTGGTAATGTAGGGGATGGCATCAAACAGGAAATTAGAGATGCATGTAACAAGGGTACTACAGTAGTCATGGGTGATTTTAATCTACATATAGACTGGCCAAGCCAAATTAGCAATAATACTGTGGAGGATGAATTCCTGGAGTGTGTACGAGATGGTTTTTAGACCGGTACATTGAGGAGCCAACTAGAGAACAGGCTATCCTAGATTGGGTATTGTGCAATGAGAAGGGGTTAATTAATAACCTTGTTGTGCGGGATCTTTTAGGGCAGAGTGACCATAACATGAAGAATTCTTCATTAGGATGGAAAGTGAAGAAGTCCAATCTGAAACTAGGGTCCTAAATCTAAACAAAGGAAACTATGAAGGTATGAGGAGTGAGATGGCTTTGATAGATTGGGGAGCTTCATTAAACGGCATGATGGTGGATAGGCAATGGCTAACATTTAAGGATCGAATGCATGAATTACAACAGTTATATATTCATTTCTGGTGCAAAAATACAAAACGAAAAGCGGCCCAACCATGGCTAATAAAAGAAATTAAGGATAGTATTAGATCCAAAGAGGAGTCATATGAAGTTGCCAGAAAAAGTAGCAAGCCTGAGGATTGGGAGCAGTTTAGAGTTCAGCAAAAAAGGACCAAGAGATTGATTAAGAGGGGAAAATAGAGTATGAGAGTAAACTTGCAAGGAACATAAAAGCAGACTGTAAAAGCTTCTACAAGTATGTAAAAAGAAAAAGATTAGTGAAGACAAATGTAGGTCCCTTACAGTCAGAAACGGGAGAATTTATAATGGGGAACAAGGAAATGGCAGAGCTATTAAACAAATACTTTGGTTCTGTTTTCACAGAAGAGGACACAAATAACTTCCCAGAAATGCTAGGGAACCAAGGATCTAGCGAGAAGGAGGAATTAAAGGAAATTAGTATTAGTAAAAAAATAGTGCTGGAGAAATTAATGGGACTGAAAACCGATAAATCCCCAGGGCCTGATAATCTGCATCCCAGAGTACTAAAAGAGGTAGCCATGGAAATAGTGGATGCATTGGTTGTCATCTTCCAAAATTCTATAGATTATGGAACAGTTCCTGCAGATTGGAGGATGGCAAATGTAACCCCACTATTTAAAAAAGGAGGGAGAGAGAAAACAGGGAACTACAGACCGGTTAGCCTATCATCATTAGTAGGGAAAATGCTAGAGTCTATTATAAAGGATGTGATAACAGGACACTTAGAAAATATCAACGGGATTAGACAAAGTCAACATGAATTTATGAAAGGGAAATCGTGTTTGACAAATCTACTGGAGTTTTTTGAGGATGTAACTGGTAGAATAGATAAGGGAGAACCAGTGGATGTGGTGTATTTGGATTTTCAGAAGGCCTTTGATAAAGTCCCACATAAGAGGTTAGTGTGCAAAATTAAAGCACATGGGATTGGGGGTAATATACTGGCATGGATTGAAAATTGGTTAACAGATAGGAAACAGAGAGTAGGAATAAATGGGTCTTTTTCAGGGTGGCAGGCAGTGACTAGTGGGGTACCGCAGGGATCAGTGCTTGGGCCCCAGCTAGTCACAATATATAGCAATAATTTGGATGAGGGAACCAAATGTAATATTTCCAAGTTTGCTGATGACACAAAACTAGGTGGGATTGAAAGTTGTGAGGAGGATGTAAAGAGGCTTCAAGGAGATTTAGACAAGTTGAGTGAGTGGGCAAATACATGACAGATGCAGTATAATGTGGATAAATGTGAAGTTATCCACTTCGGTAGGAAAAACAGAAAGGCAGAGTATTATTTAAATGGTGATAGATTGAGAAATGTTGATGTACAGAGGGACCTAGGTGTCCTTGTACACCAGTCACTGAAAGCAAACATGCAGGTGCAGCAAGCAGTTAGGAAGGCAAATAGTATGTTGGCCTTCATTGCAAGAGGATTTGAGTACAGGAGCAAGGATGTCTTGCTACAGTTATACAGGGCCTTGGTGAGACCACACCTGGAGTACTGTGTGCAGTTGTGGACTCCTTACCTAAGAAAGGATATACTTGCCATAGAGGGAGTGCAGCGAAGGTTCACCAGACTGATTCCTGGGATGGCAGGACTGTCGTATGAGGGGAGATTGGGTCGACTAGGTCTGTATTCACTAGAGTTTAGAAGAATGAGAGGGGATCTCATTAAAACGTATAAAATTCTGACAGGACTAGACAGACTGGATGCAGGGAGGATGTTTCCCCTGGCTGGAGGGTCTAGAACATTTAGGACTGAGATGAGGAGAAATTTCTTCACTCAGAGGGTGGAGATCCTGTGGAATTCTCTACCACAGAAGGCTGTGGAGGCCAATTCACTGAATATATTTAAGAAGGAGATAGTTAGACTTCTAGACACAAAAGACATCAAGGGGTATGGGGAGAGAGTGGGAATATGGTATTGAGATAGAGAATCAGCCATGATCATATTGAATGGCGGAGCAGGCTCGAAGGGCCGAATGGCCTACTCCTGCTCCTATTTTTCTATGTTTCTATGTTTTCCTGGCTGCCAGTGCTGTGGAATCTGACTTAGTCCACCGCAGTGGCATCACCTCCATTACTCCTACCAGCAAGGTCAACTGGCACTGGATGACTGATCTGCCACTGATCCGCCAACTCAGCTCACCCATGCACACGTCACTGACTGCAGCAGCCAGATCAACAACAGACCCTGAGACAGCCAGGTAAAAAAGTGCATCCCACCACCTCCCCACCGTCAATTAGGGTTCCCAGCTATAGAAGTGAGCGCTAAAGGCAGTATAAGCTCAACTCTAGTGATCATGTAAGTAGGTCTAACAACAGAAAATGCTGGAAAAACTCAGCAGGCCAGCAACATCCGTGGAGAGAAATTAGAGTTGACGTTTCGGGTCGAAACCCTTTTTCAAAACTGGAAAGGAAATAAAATAGATCGAAGTCAGGGCTGCGATAGAACAAAAGAAGTAAAAGAGACATTAAGAGGTATTCAAAACCAGACGAGATGCTAATAGGACAGTGGAGACAAAAGATGGCTGAGATTAGGTGTGAAGTGTACTGGCTGGATGAGAAACAGCTGCCATGTGGGAGAGAGAAGAGAGGAAAAAAAAGGAAAGGTGGGGGGGAAGGGAAGACCCAAAACAAAGGGGTGGAAAAAAATATAAGTAAAAATGTAATGGGGGCCGAGGTTATGATCTGAAATTGTTGAACTCGATATTGAGTCCGGAAGGCTGCAAAGTGCCGAATCGGAAGATGATGTGCTGTTCCTCGAGTTTACGTTGAGCTTCCGTGGAACAATGCAAGAGGCCAAGGACGGTGAGGTCCGAGTGGGAATGGAGCGGTGAATTAAAATGACAGGCGACCGGAAGCTCGGGGTCACCCTTACGGACTGAACGGAGGTGTTCCGCAAAGCGGTCACCCAATCTGCGTTTGGTCTCCCCAATGTAGAGGAGACCGCATCGTGAGCAGCGAATACAGTGTACTAGATTGCAAGAAGTACAAGTAAATCGCTGTTTCACCTGGAAGGGGTGTTTGGGGCCCTGGACAGTGGGAAGGGGGGAGGTATAGGGGCAGGTGTTACATCTCCTGCGCTTGCACGGAAAGGTGCCAGGCGAAAGGGAAGGGCTGTTGGGGGTGATAGAGGAGTGGACTAGGGTGTCTCGGAGGGAGTGATCCCTACGGAATGCTGAAAGGGGAGGGGAGGGGAAGATGCGTTTGGTGGTGGGATCACTTTGGAGGTAGCGGAAATGGCGGAGGATGATCCGTTGAATGTGGAGGCTGGTGGGGTGAAAGGTGAGGACAAGGGGAACCCTATCATGGTTCTGGGAGGGAGGGGCAGGGGTGAGGCCAGAAGTGCGGGAGATAGAACAGACACGGTCGAGAGCCGTGTCAACCACAGTAGAGGGGAATACTCGGTTGCGGAAAAAGGAAGACATGTCAGAAGCACTGGTGTGGAAGGTGGCATCGTCGGAGCAGATACGGCGGAGACAGAGAAACTGGGAGAATGGAATAGAGTCCTTACAGGAGGCGGGGTGGGAGGAAGTGTAGTCCAGGCAGCTGTGGGAGTCAGTGGGCTTGTAGTGAATATTGGTCGATAACCTATCCCCAGAGATGGAGACGGAGAAGTCAAGGAAGGGAAGGGAAGAGTCAGAGATGGACCATGTGAAGGAGAGGGAAGGGTGGAAATTGGAGGCAAAGTGAATGAAATTGTCTAGTTCGGGGCGAGAGCAGGAAATGGCACCGATACAGTCATCAATGTATCGGAAAAAGAGGTGAGGGAGGGGACCTGAGTAGGACTGGAACACAGAGTGTTCCACATATCCCACGAAAAGGCAGGCATAGCTAGGACCCATGCGGGTACCCATAGCAACACCTTTGATTTGGAGGAAATGAGTGGAGTTAAAGGAGAAGTTGTTCAATGTAAGAACAAGTTCAGCCAGGCGGAGGAGGGTGGTGGTGAATGGGGACTGGACGGGCATCTGTTCAAGGAAGAAGCGGAGTGCCCTCAGGCCATCCTGGTGGGGGATGGAGGCGTAGAGGGATTGTACATCCATGGTGAAAAGGAAGCGGTTGGGGCCAGGAAGCTGGAAACTGTTAAAGTGGCAGAGGACGTCCGAAGAGTCGCAGATGTAGGTCGGAAGAGACTGGACAAGGGGAGAAAAGATAGAGTCGAGATAGGAAGAGATAAGTTCCATGGGGCAAGAACAGGCTGAAACGATGGGTCTACCAGGGCAGTCCTGCTTGTGGATCTTGGGAAGGAGGTAGAAGCGGGCTGTGCGGGGTTGGGGAACTATGAGGTTGGTGGCCGCGGGGGGAAGATCTCCAGAGGAGAGGAGGTCAGTGACAGTCGTGGAAACGGTGGTTTGATGTTCGGTAGTGGGGTCATGGTCCAGGTGGAGGTAGGAGGAGGTGTCGGAGAGTTGGCATTCAGCTTCCGCTAGGTAGAAGTCCATTCGCCAAACAACAACAGCACCACCCTTGTCAGTGGGTTTAATGACAATGTCAGGGTTGGATCTAAGGGAATGGAGTGCTGCAAGTTCAGAGGGAGGGAGGTTGGAGTGAGTGAGGGGAGCAGAGAAATGGAGACGGCCGATGTCACGGCGGCAGTTAGCGATGAAAAGATCTAGAGAGGGTAAGAGGCCAGGGGGAGGGGTCCGGGTAGAACGGGAATTCTGCAAGCGGGAGCATGCATCTGCAGTATTTTGCTATCGTTCATGTAAGTAGGTCTGTTGTGCTGAACTGAGCAGATACCACCAATTAATACAGAGACTGTCTGTTTACATATACCCCTTTGCTGATGTTTTGATTTTAAAGCTCTGTTGAGATTGGCTACAAGAAGGCCGCCAATGGGATTGCTGGAGGTGAGTGGATTGCCTTTAGCACTCATCTCTGTAGCTGGGTGGCTGAGGTTTGTGTCCGAGATGCATGTTTGACAATACCATCTTCCTCCTCTACCTCTCCTCCATGGTCTAGCTCTTGCAGGGTTCCATTCCCAGCTAACCAATGTAGCCAGAGTATCTCCAGGAATAGCTTCTTCTCCTGCCCCTGCCTGGTCACTTTTGGAGTTCCCCAAGGAATCATCCTTGGTCCTCTCCTCTTCCTCATCTACATGCTGCCCTTCGGTGATGCCATCCATAGACATGGCGTCAGCTCCCATATGTGTTCTGACAACACTTGGCGCTCTCACTGTACCACTTTCCTTAATTGCCTCTGTACCATCAGACTCCCTGTCCTCCGATTCTGATGTCCTGTGTATCCCACCCTCCATTTTAGATTGGTTGCAGAACCGTCAGCCATCTTGGCACTGGAACTCCCTCCCTAAACCTTTCCCTCTCTCTCCATTTTTAAAAGCCTTTTTGTTGACCAGCTGTTGGCCACCTTTCTTAACTCTCCCACAAATGTTCAGCTTCTGTTGCTTTCTACTCCTGTTGCAACAATTGTAGTGCTGTAACTGCTGCCCTAGGCAATAACTGAGCACTGGCCAGGAATCAAATCCAAGACTTTTTGGTCTGCATTGCTTGGTGCTGTAACACATATTCACTAAGTTATCGAGAGAGCTTTAAAGGCTATTTAAATTTGACTGCAATCAACCCAATTACTTAGTTCAAAGATGATTTACCTTGAAATATATGCAGTTCCTCCTCAGTGGGTTACTGCAGCCTTTTCTTTCCCAAAGTAAATGTTAAAATTAATTTCACTGTAATAGCACAGGAGGAAAAGCAGGACCCTTGCATGTAGACAGATGCTCTCAGCATCTGCAGATCTGCAGAATTAACAAGAGACTTAATAGATACATACAACTGCTCTCATATTTCATAACACATGTAGTAATTTGTGCTAAATGCGTTCTGGCCAGTTGTCTTCAGACAAGTGGTTGCAAGTCTGGTACATCTGTTATGCTCATATTCCTTCAACATATAACAACCTGAGCGGCACTAAGCAGACCTGGATTTAAGATGCAAATTACTGGCAATGGTATTGACTGGCGCAGCAAACCTTTAATTCTATGATTTATTTATCTACATTCAAACTTTCCATTAGGATTAATCTTAAATACATGAAATTTCTTTCAATTTAATCCCTCTATTATAATGTAAAGACAGCGCAGGGGATTGTTTCTGCTAAGAAATGGGAGATAGCTTAAAATATTTTTGGGTTACAATGTTTGAAAATATAGCACCCTCATTTACTGAATGCTCTGCCCTTAATACCCCGTTTACTATTCCATACCGGCTTCAGATTTACATGAATCCAATGTGTATTTGGAATAGCAAGTATGCTGGAACCCTGCCAGGATTGTAAATTAACCCAGACTTACCTCAGACCTCAGCCTAAGACTTGTGCTGACTCAGAGTCTTGGGGACATATTTTTCTCTGCATATTAATTCAAACAAAAAAGAAAATGTGAGGAAACAGGTGAGCGAGGCTGGTAGAAAGTAGTAACAGGTTTTGTGTCCATTTATACCATTGCTCCAAGTCTTGCTCCCACCATAAAACGGGCAAAATAAAATTAGTGGGATAAAAGAAAAAAACATTTGCTTGTTAAGAAATGTCCAAGAAGATTGACCCTCTCGGTCATGGGCAGATTTATTTACAAGATAATTCCAGGTGAAGAAGGCCATAGTGTCCATCTTAATTCGTCCATTCAAAGAGATCTTAACAACACCCGCTCCACCACACTACCCCACCCCCAGAATAGCATTCAAATGTTTCTCATACAATTCCAGAGCTTTTGCCTCCATTGCTCTATATGGCAGTTTAGTCCACATGTTAAGCACTTTTTGTGTGAAGAAAAATATCTTGATGTCAGTCCTAAAATTACCTTTTACTAATTTGAACATATGTCCCCCTCATTCTACTTCTGAAGTTTAATTTAAAGGAATATTCTGATTAACTTTTTCTACACCTTTAACAATTTTATATTTCTCTATCTTGCCTGGATGAGTGCAGCTCCAGCAACACTCAAGAAGCTCGACACCATCCAGGACAAAGCAGCCCGCTTGATTGGCACCCCATCCACCACCTTAAACATTCACTCCCTCCACCACCGGCATACCTTGGCTGCAGTGTGTACCATCTACAAGATGCATGGCAGCAACTCGCCAAGGCTTCTTCGATAACACCTCCCAAACCCGCGACCTCTACCACCTAGAAGGACAAGGGCAGCAGGCGTTTGGGAACACCACCACCTCCAAGTTCCCCTTCAAGTCTCACACCATCCTGACTTGGAAGTATATCGCCGATCCTTCATCGTCGCTGGGTCAGAATCCTGGAACTTCCTCCCTAACAGCACTGTGGGAGTACCTTCACCACACGGACTGCAGCGGTTCAAGAAGGCGGCTCACCACCGCCTTCTCAAGGGCAATTACTGATGGGCAATAACTGCTGGCCTTGCCAGCGACGCCCACATCCTATGAATGAATAATAAAAATAAGATTACCACTCAGACACCTTGGGGGTCATTTGGACTTTGTGCGATGGTGTAAACGGGTGAGAACAATAAGGCAGCCCAGTTTACATCTCTCCCCATTGTTATTCCCTCCAATTCCGGCCTCTTGAGCAGCCCTGATTTTAATCATTCCACCACTGGCGGCTGTGCCTTCAGCTGCCTAGGCCCTAATCTCTGGAATTCCCTCCCTAAACCTCTCTGCCTCTCTACCTTTTCTCCTTTAAGACACTCCTTAAATCCTACCTATTTGACCAAGCTTTTGGTCATCTGCCCTAATATCTCCTTATGTGGCTCAGTGTCAAATTTTGTTTGATACTACTCCTGTGAAGCTCTTTGGGACATTTTACTACATTAAAGGCGCTATATAAATACAAGTTGTTCTGAAGTCACATTGATTTTCCTTTCCCTAATCTGGGGTGCTGGGACCAATTGTAGAACTTCATCTGCTACCCCAAATTGAACTCAACAGTTCCAAATCTGTATAGCTCAGTTCTCACTGCTTTAACTGGGGAGCGGTAGAGAAAGGGAAGTTAAATCTTAAAGAGTCACTTTGCCTAGTGCAATTGATGGCAGAGTGATTGATTACACAAGGCTGAGCATGAATTTTAAAAATCATTGAGGCAGCATTTCCTTTGCCTTTCCACCCAACGTTGGACATAACCTGAGTGTGTGGGGAAGGAAAATCAGGCAAGGAGCCATTCCACCTGCTCCCCAACACCACCAATGACACTTCTATGATTTTCTGCCAGAAATTACATTTGGCATATAATACATCCACCCAAATAATAGCAGGCATGGTATAATTAGAGGCAAATTATAGGATTATGATTAATGGCATACACACAAAAGAGGCAGAAAAAGGTCCATCCAGCCTGTCCCATTCAGTTATGTTGCAACCAAGCATCATGACCCTCAGTGCTCCCCACTCACCAGCAGTAATCTCCTGAGAGATGCAAACAAAACAGATCAACAAAACGCTACACCAATTTCGGTAAAAACGATTCTGGGAAGTTACCCTCCGACCCCCAAAGGTGATCAAATACAAATTCTGGGAGATAATCATGACCATGAAGTACATTACCCGACATCCCATCTCCTTTTGTACGCAGCGATATCATCTTCCTTCAGGAACCCGTCCAGCTCTCTTCTAAATGTTTGCAGTGAATCCGCACTCAATGTACGAGCCAGCAACTTATTCTAATGGTCAATGACCTACAGGGAAAAGAAAATCCCCCTCCTGACATCTAACCTAGTTCTTTGCTTATGTAACTTATACACATGTCTACTCGTTCTCCCTAACCTAGCTAATTCAAGTAATCTGTCCACATGGACACAGTCTAGTCCCGTCATCATTTTAAATACTTCAATCCCATCACCCGAAGTCTGTGTGTTTCTGGAGTTAAAAGAGCCAGCTCTCTGAGCCAATCATGAGAACTAAGGGGGAAAAATTGAGTCATGCCCCTTTTGGGGTGCTAACTTCGCTGGGGCTCTACTTTTAGTGCCCTGAAAAAATTAGCGCCCCCACGGTCAAAATTCATCGGTAGCACCCCAAGAGGGAAGCGGGGCACTACTGGAAGCACCCCGCCTCCCTCTTGGGGCACTGCGAGGGAATATCGTGGCGCTGCGGCATGTTGCGCCACAGTATTGCAGGCCTTCCTCCCCTTCTGAAAGGGGAGGGGCCTTGTGCAGCGCGGCTCCGGGGCCCAGCTGGGCCACCAGGATCGGAGTGTCGGCAAAAGGTGCTCAGGAGGCCAGGGACGGCAATGGGGGCAGGTGCTGGCAGGCGGCCAGCAACAAAAATGGCCACCCGGCACCTCGCCTTTAATTAGCGGCGCCCTGGCCGCAGGTAGGCACCCCTGACCCCGTTGGACATAGCGTCCGGCAGTGAGTCAGGGGGCGCTACCGAAGTTCGTAGCCAGGGCGCGAGTGGGGCGCTGCGCACGGCGATGATGTCATCGCTGGCGGCGCAGCGCCGCGGGGCGCTAACGGTTACCACCACCACTAACCTCCCGCTGAATTTCACGGGAGGCGTTGTCGGCGCCGCGCCCAGGCGCTAGTTGCTTTGCGCCCCGTTAGCACCCTCTTAATGGGAGGCGCAAAGCAACCGAATTTTTCCCCCTAAGGCTTTTTTAATTAATTTTTTCCAGGTATTAATCTTTCGCTCTACTGTGCACCTAGCTATATTTTGTCATCCAATATAGTACAGGAGGTGTTCCTCTTAATTATAATGTCATTTTGAAATGTATTTAATGTCTATTATTACCATTAATCATACAAACCATCTTGTATCTTACTTATTATGTACTTTATTTGTTGACCATTTACCTCCCAAGAATGTAATGGTTTCCGTGTAACCTGCCGGAAATGTGCCAGAAAAGGGTGGAGCTGTCCCACTGGGGCCAAAATCGTTTCCTAGGACAACCAGAATCAGTCAGCTCCGTAAACACAGCTGAAGCAGCACTTGGACAGCTGTCAGGGGCCGCTCGTGCCATAACATTTACCATACCTGCTGCAGCATGAACAATTGCAATTGGTTTCTACAGTAACATACACAGTTAGAGCAAACAACATTTAAAAAATAAATAATGCCAGGTCTGATCAATGAAGTGTTCAAATTATCATACCACCAATCTATCTTTGTATGTGCACTCAATGAGACAACTGATGAATTATGTGGGAAGACAATTTAACGGATGAAAATGCTCCGTTAATAAAACTGGCATGACTGCTTCAGGTATGTGACAAAACACAAGGCCCGATTTCAACCCGGAATGGGAATTTGTACTCCTTACTGTCCTTCCTAAACCCCAGGATTGTTCATTTAATTATATCACTTTTGAAAACCTGAATTTGTTTCTCAGTGACTGAAAAAAGCATTACAAAACAGAATCACAAATAGATTGGAACGCAAGCGTGACAAACCATACAATGTCTGTGATGTGCTTAATATCAGTATAATGTGGCCTTTTAATCCTTCAGCTGCTGTTACTGTTTTGGCACCTCTCCAGTTGATATCAGCACCTATTTTATTGTCAAATCACGAACACAGTACTAATTTAAAGTAACTATCAAATTCAAAACACAAAATCCATTACTAATACTAGCTCACTGCTAAACCTGTAGGTGCCTTTAAACTTCATTGTACACACACTAAAATGCAATCTACATATGTGTACCATGAGAGTGCCATATATGAGTAAAATACAAGACCAAAAGTTAGACCACTATGTTATATCAGCTACTTTCCATAACCACAGTTAGTCTAGTATTTGTCCACTTTGCTGGAAATAAGAAAATGCAACATTGGAGCTTTAAGGGCCAGTACTGCTCAAATGCAGTTGGCAAAGCTTTCATTTCTATACATAAGCAAACACACCCATTCTCTGCTTGGAAAACAGGACTTGAGCACATAACTAGGCTGACATTTCAGTGCAGTCTTTGGATGAGATGTTAAACTGGGGTCCTGTCTGCCCTCTCAGGTGGACACATACGATCCCACGGGGGAAAAATTCGGTTGGTTTGCGCCTCCCGCTAGCGCCCTAAGAGGGCCTTAATGGGGTGCAAAGTAACTAGCGCCCGGGCACGGCGATGTTTGTGCTGCTCGCGAAATTGACCAGACATTTTGCGGCGGCGCTAAACACTACCGCCATGATCTCCTGCACCTGCAGATCATGACGTCAGTCGAGCGTGCAACGCCCCGGTAGCGCCCTGGACCGAATATTGAGTGGCGCCCCCTGCCTTACTGCCTGCCGCTAGCAACGACAGGTTGAGGGGAGCGTTTTGCAGTCAGGAAGGGACTGGGGAGCGCTATTTAAAGGCGACCGCTTCCTGCCTTTTTTTGTTGGCAACATTTTTGCACCACGCATTCTGAGAGAGAGAGAGACAGAGACTTCTGGAGAGATTCAACGCTGTGTGAAGGAGTTTTGGGTACTGAACAGCACTTTGCAGATTCATTTTGATTTGACCTTCCTTGCATCGATTTAGAAAAGACTATGGGGGCTGCACTCTGAGCTCTATCCCTGGGCCTCTCCATTGTTCTTTCCAGCAGACTTGACGTATAGGTGGGTCTCTTCAGGCTGAGATTCAAGGCTGCAATGAGTAGGGTGTGGATGGAGAGCAAGATCGACCCTCCTCTTTAAGAACTGGCCGGCGCCAGTGTGTCTGTGTTCCATTGCTGTCTGGCATCACACGAGCTTCGCCAGCGCTCTGAGGTAGCGTCTTGCTCCTCGGCGTTAGCGCCTTAAGAGAGGTATGTAGTGCCTGATTTAGCACTCCAATCACCTCCAGGGGCAATAGAAACATAGAAGGTAGGAGCAGGAGTAGGCCATTCGGCCCCTCGAGCCTGCTCCGCCATTTAATGAGATCATGGCTGATCATCCAAATTCAGTACCCTGTCCCTGCTTTCTCCCCATATCCCTTGATCCCTTTAGCCTTAAGAAATATATCTAACTCCTTCTTGAATATATTTAATAAGTTGGCCTCAACTGCGTTCTGTGGTAGAGAATTCCACAGGTTCACCACTCTCTGGGTGAAGAAATTCCTCCTCATCTCAGTCCTAAATGGCTTACCCCTTATCCTTAGACTGTGACGCCTGGTTCTGGACTCCCCCACCATCGGGAACATCCTTCCTGCATCTAGTCTGTCTAGTCCTGTTAGAATTTTATAAGTTTCAATGAGATCCCCTCTCATTCTTCTAAACTCTAGTGTATATAAGCCTAATCGACCCAATCTCTCTTCATACGTCATTCCTGCCATCCCAGGTATCAGTCTGGTGAATCTTCGCTGCACTCCCTCCATGGCAAGAACATCCTTCCTCAGATAAGGTGATCAAAACTGCACACAGTACTCAAGGTGTGGTCTCACCAAGGCCCTGTACAACTGCAGCAAGACATCCTTGCTCCTGTACTCGAATCCTCTCGCTATGAAGGCCAACATACCATTTGCCTTCTAAACCGCCTGCTGCACCTGCAGGCTTACCTTCAGAGACTGATGCACAAGGGCACCCAGGTCTTGTTGCACTTCCCCTTTTCCCAATCTATTGCCATTCAGATAATGATCTGTCTTCCTTTTTTTGCCACCAAAGTTGATAACCTTGCATTTATCCACATTATACTGCATCTGCCATGCATCTGCCCAATCACCCAACCTGTCCAAATCATACTGGAGTTTCTCGGCATCCTCCTCACAGCACACACGCCCACCCAGCTTTGTGTCGTCTGCAAACTTGGAGATATTACATCTAGTTCCCTCGTCTAGATCATGAATATATATTGTGAATAGCTGGGGTCCTAGCACTGATCCCTGCGGTACCACACTAGTCACTGCCTGCCACTCGGAAAAAGACCTGTTTATTCCAACTCTTTGCTTCCTGTCTGCCAACCAGTTCTCTATCCAAGTCAGTACCTTACCCACAATCCCATGTGCTTTAACTTTGCACGCCAATCTCTTATTCGGGACCTTATCGAAAGCCTTCTGAAAATCCAAATACACCACATCCGCTGGTTCTCCCTTATCTATTCTACCAGTTACATCCTCAAAAAATTCCAGTAGATTAGTCAAGCATGATTTACCTTTTGTAAATCCATGTTGACTTTGTCCGATCCTGTCACTGTTTTCCAAGTGCTCTGCTATTACATCTTTTATAAGCCAAGTTTGCAGTCGGAAGCGATAATTAGCGCCAGGTGCTAAACTTTGCACCTGGCCGATAATTGCGCCCCAAACGGGCCGATACCGAATTTCTCCCCTCATAGCTCTATTTTGAAGAAGAACAGTGCAGTTCTCTCTGGTGTCCTGGTCAATATTTATCCCTCAACAAATATCACTAAAGCAGATAATCTGGTCGTTATCACATTGCTGTTTGTGGGACTTTGGTGTGCGCAAATTGGCTGCCATGTGTCCTAGATTACAACAATGACTACACATCAAAAATACTTAATTGGCTGTAAAGCATTTTGAGAATTCCTGAGATCATGAAATGCATTATATAAGTGCAAGTCTTACTTTCTTTTATAATGCTGAACAGCATTTTCAAAGTGAACATGCATTGTGTTAATATATTTGTTTTGTGAAAATGCCATTACGTACTTGTCATGGCTGCCTCATGCACTGATCCTTCGCAAAGCAGTAATGATTCTGCATTTAATAGCCACCGGAATATTAAACATGCAGAGGCAATGTATAATACTTCATTATATGTGCAAGTATCATGCAATTTGCAATGTGGGATGCAATCTGTTATATACCTTGACTTATGATCTACTCAATAAACTGGGACTTAAATAATGCCAAAATACACTGGTGCTGTATCATTAGACAGTTGTCATCTAAATGAGAGCAATGCTCACTGCTTTCAGTGTGTTTTTATTTGATAAAATTGTCCTCAAATGAACATTTATTACCAGAAAGACAAACAATACTTAAAAATCGAAATTCATTCAATTTGATGCATGAAACCCAAAGCCAGGAAATTGGGACGCGAGGGGGTGGGGTGTAATACAATAGCATCACGATATGGCTGTAATGATAGCTCAGCTGTGGCTGCAGTGGTTAGTCCTTTGAACCTGAAACTTACTTTTGTGTAAACAGGTTCAGATGGGAAGAGTGAACCAAAAAATGTCTTGTGGGAGCCATTCACTTTACTTTGTGTAAGAGGGCTTTTAGACCTCTTTTTCACACTAGGTCACTAGCTTTTTAATAAGTTCAAATCAATTGAAACTATATCTGGAAGCAGATGGCAATAAGTCAAGCAGGACTTCAGCAAGGTCACTGTATCTTAGTCAACTTTCTATTGATCATCAAACCTTTGGCCAACTAGTCACTATCCTTCTTGCAGGAAGAAAATGGAGTCTCTTTGAGGTCGTCAACTCCAAGATGATATGGCTGGCAATGGCAGATTGGAATTGAGTTGATACACTGTGGCAGATTTGGTAATCTGATACCCCAAGACAGGCATTCTGCAGTACCCCAGTTAGTGATTGACCAGCCAGGTTGACTCACTAGGATTTGGAGGAGTAGCCTTATTATTGAGGGCTGACATTTTTCCCTTTCAGTTCAGATATCCCTGTCCTAATGTCCTAATGAGATAGGATGGTGCTAGCTGAGCAAGCAAGACCACAATTCTTTATAACAACAGAAAAATGCTGGAAACATTTAGCCAGGTCTGTGACCCTTCATCAGAACTGGAAAAAGTTAGAGATGGAACCAGTTTTAAGCAGGTGTAGAGGCAGGGAAAGGGGGAGGGGAAAGAACAAAAGGGATGGTCTGTGATAGGTTCTGATGAAGGGTCACAGAACTGAAACGTTAACTTTGTTTTTCTCAGCACGATGCTGCCTGGCCTGCTGAGTGTTTCCAGCATTTTCTGTTGTTATTTCAGATTTCCAGCATCCGCAGTATTTTGCCACAATTCTTTATAATTGGTTAAACCTCACCAGTATGCCACTGCACACTTGAGAGTTCCTAAGCCTTAACTCTCGACTTAGGTAAGTTTTAATTTGTTTTCAGAACATCACTGGAAAAGCCACATTTTTATTGCCTATCCCTAGATGTCCCGAGACGATGGTTGTGGGGCCTTCGCTTCAAACCACTGCAGTCCTTGTGCTGATGGTGCTCCCACAATGGTGTTGGAATAAAATTAAGATCACCACCAAAGGGACAGAGGGAGCGATTAGGAGAATTTATTTTTAGTGCAGGTGATTTCTAAAACATGGCATGTCCTACCAGAAACAGTGGTGGAAGCAGAATCCATTACAGCTTTTAGAAGGTAAATATTTGAAAAGAGAAATTTATAAGGGTATGGGGAAAAGGTCAGGCAAATGGGACTAATTGCATAACTCTTTCAGAGAGCTGGCACAGGCGCGATGACTGAATATCCTCCTTCTCTGCTGTATGGGGAGAGAGCGAGAATATGGTATTGAGATAGAGGATCAGCCATGATCATATTGAATGGTGGAGCAGACTCGAAGGGCCGAATGGCCTACTCCTGCTCCTATTTTTCTATGTTTCTATGTAACATTCTACGATGCTATGAAAACAATTGGGTCACTGCTGTTGGTGCACATGCAATATTTGTGCGCTCCAGCAACTTGCTCAGCAAAGAATACCAAAACAAATTCACTTACAGAGCAATCAGTCACTCATTCTGGTGACTGTCATGTCCTTTGGTGCCTCTTTCACCTCCTCATAGAAAAGATCTACTCCAGACTGTAAACAAAACAGGTTTAACAGTTTCAAAGACACAGTCTATTTCACCGAACATTCTTTTTGAAGCTACTTGGTGCTGTAAACACTCCATTAGGCAATGTCAGGGTGCCGTAGTGTAGCGATTATGGTGGTAAACTCGCAATCTAACTGTCAGGAGTTCTAATCTCACCATAGCAAGTTGCAAAATTCATTAACAAGTTCTGAAACTGGAAATAGAGGATTAATGTCTCAAAGTAGTAGGAAAGGTTTTGGCTTAGAAATTGGATAAGGCCCGAAAACGAGCGTGGGGATCCCAATGCACTATCAACCCATGCCCATTTGGGGGACTTCAGATAGCACACAAACTTTATGCTACCTGCTAATTTTCATGATAGTAGCATTCAGCCCAGCGCTGAATGCACTGGTGAGTGGCAGAACGCTCAGCGGGGGCCCAAGTTCGTGCGAGGCTAGCTCCAATTAATGCTAGCCTCCACTTCTTAAAGGCAGTCTGCACTTCTTAAAGGGGAGGTCCATTCTGCCTGCAGCAGATGCTGGAACTGGTTGTGGAGGCTAAGGTAAGAAAGAAGAAGACTGAATAATGACTCAATGGGCCAGAGAAAGGGCTCCAACGTTCTCGGATGCAGCCCTGAAGGCCTTGGTCTGGGAGGTAAACTCCAGGAGAGAGGTCCTCTTTCCACAGGGGGCCAGGAGGCCCTCCAGGCAACAGATCAGACTGCAGTGGGAGCAGATAGCCACTGTGGTAAATGCCAGCAGTTTAGCCCCGAGGACATGGTCTCAGTGCAGGAAGAATGTTAATAACCTCACACGAGTGGTCAAGGTCAGTGAATTCATCTCCAAATGCCATATCCCACTGATGGAGTTCTGACAAAGGGTCATCGACCTGAAACATTAACTCTGTTCTTCTCTCTCCACGGATGCTGCCTGACCTGCAGAGTGTTTCCAGCATTTTCTGTTGTTATTTCAGATTTCTAGCATCTGTAGTATTTTGCTATTGTATCCCACTACCTGCACCACTAGCCTCACACACTGCTCAATGCACCACACCCCCATTACTCACCTACCAACAATCTCTACCAAACACGACTCATACCTCACCTCCCCTTCATAGCTTCACCTCACAAACACACACTTAACACTACTGCAAGCCTCACACCCACATCTCGCAGCTTGAACATACTGTCAGCTATTCATCCATGACAGGTACAGCATCCAAACACATTGCATCACACTCACTGACACCCTTCCCTTTTTCTTGCAGGATAAGGTGGCACATAACCAGAGGCAGCAGGACTTAACCGGCGGGGGACAGGCTCACCTGCATCACCTCACCCCCTTGGAGGAGATGGTGCTGGCCATTTTTGGCAGGGGAATGGCTGATCCCGTGATCAGCAGCAGGGCTGAAAAAATAGAAGATGCTGGTATCCTCATAGTTTATCCTCCTTCTCACATCCTACTTCCCCCTCATCCCACAATCTCTTCTGATTTACAATCTGCACGTGGTGTAAGCATGCACCTTCTGCATTCCCCCCTCCCCTCACCACAACCCTATCCTTGTGCCTTCCTCATTTCAGACACCCAAGAAATGCAGCCTGCCCAGCCAATGGGTCAACATGAAGAGGGAGAGGAGAGTGAAGAAGAAGAAGAAGAAATGCCATTACTCGATTCCACACTCCCAGCCACTAGCGCAGATACTGACACTCCGCGTACTTTAGAGGCTAGGTTAGACGCAGGATTTGCTATGGTGAGACACCGGGCATGAGTGGCCTGCAGCCAGGGTGAGGGGAAAGGGTAGCTCAAGTGCCAGCTCCCCGGAGGGTGAGGTTGCACACGAGTTCTGCTGCATGGGACTCAGATGGAGATTTCGATGGGGCGGCCTACAGAAGAATGCTGATGGGTATGCACAATGAAATGCTGGGTGCATTGGCAGGCTTGCTAGAAAGCCTGACTACAACATCAAGGAGCATGGAGATGTCCAGCTCCAGCTTTGCACAGGGCTTTCAGCAGAGAATGGAGCCCATCCTTTCCAGTGTGGAAGGGGTGGGCAGATCCATTAACGCACTTGTAGACCCAACCGTCATGCCGCGTCTGATGGCCGATGTCTCAGCTTCCATTGCAGCACAAGCAGAAGCGACCCAACGTCTGAGTGCTGCAATAGTAGCTCAGACTGAAACCATGCAAGCTCAACTTGCTGCCATGCAAGCACAGACTGCTGCCATCATGGCTGGGTTTACCACTGTTGAAAGGGGCTTGCAGGATATCACAGCAGTCTAGCAATCTGTCCTCCAACAGATTCCTAGGACTGGTGAGGCGCCGCCCCGGGCGGGTGAGGCGGGGGGGGGCGGGTGGAGGTTGCAGTGGCTCCGTGGAGCAAGAACCTGCTGTCCTCTCTCAGGATGACAGTATTCGCTCTCCCACAACTGCCACTCCACCAGTGCCCTTGCTATTGCCTGCCAGCCCTGACTGCTGCCACCCATGCTGAGGTCCAAAGCTGGGCCCACTAAGCCCAGAGGTCCTCGAGGTCGTGCTGGAAGGCCACCTGCAGTCTCCCCCACTGAAAGTCAGCAGCCTTCCACCAGCCATGCTGCAGCCACTGGGGTCGCACTTCATGACATCAGTAGGATAGGCAAAGGCACATGCAAGACAGTCACTAAGGGAATGCAGAAGGGTGATTAATTGATTTTTTATGTAATATTGGATGGATAGATGTATAAAGTTGGATTGGAAAGTATGCTTTGTGGTGGCTTTTATTTCAGCATTTTGGCCAAGAGGACGATGCCACTGTATTATTGGTGGAAATAGATAACAGAAATATGTGTATTATAATATTAGATACAGAATACACAAGACAAGACAAGAATGCTGGAACTAGATTGTAGCCACTGGTGATTCATCTCATTGTACTTAAGCAATCAATTTTCAGTAACCATTGCCTGTTAGTCAAAATATAATGTAACTAATATATTTTTTTAATCAGGGCTATCATCATTTATTTCCGTAATGAAACATATCTCATACATATTGTAATTAATTCTTTCTTAATCACGAATATTACCATGCATTTTCAAATGAAACATATCTCATACATAATGTAATGAATTATTTTTTAATCAGGGATATCACCGTGCATCTTCAAATGAAAACATATATCACTACTTTCTTTTTGAGCATGCTCCTAAATAAGAATATGGATAATACTGTTCATGTGCTACACACTGATTAAAAATACAGAAATGTAGGGTTCATAACATCAGGATGCTAAATCCAATGTAGGGACTTACACAAAGACACTGCAGTTTTCTGTAATTAGTGAAAAATTTTGCGTAGTACCATAATTTAATTATTGTAAAGATATTGCCCAAATGTTCTCAAACACACATGATTACTTGGTATGATAAGGCCTTGGCTATTTGGTACTGTACAACCTCATTTGGAGTACTGTATCCAGCTTTGGTCTACACCACCCTCAGGAAGGACATTGTGGGGGTAATTTTAACACCCAAAAAAGGGTGGTTTTTGGTCAGTAGGGAGTTTAAAAGGTTAAAAATCTGAAACAGGAACCCAATCTGCCTCGAACCTGCCCACATCCGCTTTTAACGGAGGCAGGACAGGGGTTGGATGACCAATCCGCTCTCAGGAGGCAGGAGGGTCATTGAAACCTTTTAAGGAGGCTGCATGCCTTCATTTTTGAAATGATATCAGCAAATAGTGATGGTATTTGCCTGTTTGATTATTTATGCCTTACCAGCATATTTGCCTGATTGATTATTTATGCCTGACCAGCAGAGGGCATGTGAGACAGAGAGAGAGAGTTTAGTTTTAGTTTCGTTTTAGATGGATCTCTAAGATGGTGTCTCCTGTAATGCTGTTAACTGAGTTGAACAAACTTTAGATTAAAAGACATTCTCTTTCATCATGTGTCGTCATTGAACCCACATAGAAATCGATACATGGTGTCAGAAGTGATTGAAAGAGATGAAGAGGAAAAATCTGAAGTTAAATCAGCTCTCCACATATTAGCAAGCCAAAAGAGAACATCGTTACTTACCATTGGAGAATAGCTAACGAAGTGAAAAAATGGAAGGTTTACACCCACCGGCGAAGCTTCAGTTGACAGGTAATGTGGCTGAAAATTGGAGGAGGTTCAAACAACGTTTGGAGTTATATTTAGCGGCAATCGGAGCTGACGAGAAAAGTGATAAAATGAAAGCATCAGTGTTCTTACATGTCGTGGGTGATGAAGCGCTGGAGGTGTATAATAACTTCACATTCGCTGCTGATGGAGACAAAATGAAGTTGGATAAAATAATGGAACAGTTTGAGGCCTACTGTATACCTAAACGTAACGTGACGTTTGAGAGGCACAGATTTTTCACATGTGTACAGAAAACGGGAGAGACAATTGATCAGTATATGACTGAACTGAGAAACCGAAGCAAAACATGTAAATTTGGGGGACTGACAGACTCGCTGATAAAAGACAGCCTGGTGTGTGGTATTCCAGATAATGGTCTAACGGAAAGACTGCTAAGAGAGCAAGATCTAGACCTGGGAAAAGCCATAGCACTGTGTAGGGCTACAGAGACTGTGAAGTCGCAGGCAAAAGAGCTGTTCAGTGACAGTAGCTGCAACGTGGATGCAGTGAGTAAGAACAGACACAAACCGTTTAACAAAAAGAGCGCCAATGTGAAAAAAGAGGCGTGGCCAGCGAACAAAAATGAAAGGGGCAATCGAAAGTCATGTAGTCGATGCAGTACACAGCATCCACCAAAAAAGTGTCCAGCATATGGTAAAACATGCAATAGTTGCAACAAAAACAACCATTATGCCCGTTGCTGCAAGAACCAAGCGCAACAAAGCAAGGTCCATGCAGTAGATGAAAGCGAGATAGAGGAGTTCTATGTAGATGTTGTGTCTGAAAACAAAAAAGAAAAAAGAGACTGGATGTTGACACTAAAAGTGAATGACATACACATTCCATTTAAATTGGATACTGGAGCACAAGTTAATGTGATATCAGAGACTGATTTTAAGAAAATTAGACCCAGACCAAAGATACATGGAATAAAAGTGAAAGTGACAGGATACTCAGGTACTGATATACCAGTGAAAGGAAGATGCATTGTCAAAGTAACACACAAGGACAGAGAGCACACGCTAGCATTAATCATGGTGCCAAAGGATGTGCAGGCCATACTAGGCTTAAAAGCCTGTGAGAGACTGAACCTGGTAAAGAGAATCCTCGTTGTGGAAAGCGAAGGAGAGACAATCTATGATGAACTCATGAAAGAGTACAATGACCTATTTAAGGGTCTAGGCTGCCTTCCAGGAGAATACACGATCAGAGTAGATAAAAGTATGCCAACGGTCATACATCCATGCAGAAAAGTTCCGTTTGCTCTTCAAAAGCAACTGAAGGCAGAGTTGGACAGGATGGAAAGCCTGAAAGTGATTCAGAAGATAGATGAGCCAACTGAGTGGGTGAGTTCCCTCGTCATTGTGGACAAAAAGAACGGAAAGCTCAGAATTTGCCTGGATCCAAGAGATCTAAACAGAGCAATAAAGAGAGAGCACTTCAAGCTTCCTACACGTGAGGAAATCATGTCACAGTTTGCAAATGCAAAGTATTTCAGCAAGTTAGATGCATCATCAGGATTTTGGCAGATGAAACTGGACGAGGCAAGTTCAAGACTGTGCACGTTCAACAGTCCATTTGGCAGATACAGATTCCTAAGGTTACCATTTGGCATTGCCTCAGCTCCTGAAGTGTATCACAAAACTATCCATATGGTCTATGAGCACCTGGAGGGAGTTGATACATCAATGGATGACATCATAGTATGGGGAACCACGAGAACTGAGCATGACGAGAGACTGAAAAAAGTGCTGGAAGCAACAAGGAAAACAAACCTGAAACTGAATAGAGAGAAATGCCAGCTCGGGGTGACAGAACTGACATTCGTGGGAGATATCCTTAGCAGTGAGGGCATCAGACCAGATCCCAGAAAGGTGTCCGCCATTGAGAATATGCCAAAGCCACAATGCAAAAAGGACGTGCAGAGGTTTAATGGAATGATCAACTACATGGGTAAATTCATATCCAACCTCTCAGAAAAGATGGCGCCACTGAGAAGACTAACTGAAAAGAACATAGAATGGGAATGGAATCATGAGCATGAGAAGTCATGGAGCGATCTAAAGAAACTGCTCACAGAGGAACCAGTTCTGAGGTTTTATGACCCAGCGAGACCCATCAAGATATCATCAGATGCATCACAGAGTGGGCTCGGTGCCGTTCTTCTGCAAAAATATGACTACTGGCAACCTATTGCATATGCATCGCGCTCAATGACAGACGTGGAGACGCGATATGCTCAAATAGAAAAGGAGCTGCTCAGCATCACATACGCCTGTGAAAGATTTCACCAGTTTGTGTCAGGACAAGCAATCAGTGTAGAGACTGACCATAAGCCCTTGATTGCATTGTTCCAAAAGCCACTAAATAGCTGTCCGCTTAGAATACAAAGAATGATGATCAGGCTGCAACGCTATACACTGAATGTTGCGTACACACCGGGTAAGCTGATGTATACAGCAGACACGTTGTCCCGAACTGTTGACCCAAGTGAGCCCGCAAACACCAAAATGGATGAAAAAGTGAACGCCTACGTGGACATGATCACAAGTGCACTGCCCATAGCAGATGCAAAAATGGAGCTCATAAAGACTGAGACAAACAAAGATGAAACAATGAGACGACTGAGGAAAAGCATCTTGGATGGATGGCCCAACATGAAGCAAGACTGCTCACCTGACATGGCAGAGTACTGGAACTGCAGGGCGGAACTATCAGTGGTCAAAGACATCATCTACAAAGGAAGTAAAATAGTTATCCCAAAGAGTCTGAGAAAAGAGATGCTAAAAAGGATCCATGGAGGACATCTGGGAATCGAAAAGTGTAACAAAAGAGCACAAGAGGTGATGTACTGGCCACGAATCAACCAAGATGTGACAAATGAGGTGTCAAACTGCACAATATGCCTGAAATATCGAGCAAGCAATCCGGTAGAACCACTAAAGCCACACCCAGCGCCAGACAGACCTTACCAGAAGGTAGGCGCTGACCTATTCGTATGTCAAGGGAAGGACTATCTTGTAGTCACAGACTATTACTCCCTGTATCCAGAGGTTTGTAGACTGTACACCACCACTGCAGATGCTGTGATAACATGTATGAAAGCCATATTCTCCAGACATGGCGTGGCAAGCGAGGTCTTCACAGACAACAGACCCCAGTTTTACAATGCAAGTTTCCGACACTTTGCCAAAGAGTGGGACTTTGTCCACACAACATCAAGTCCTCACTTTCCACAGTCCAATGGACTAGTGGAAAAATCGGTCCAGACAGTGAAAAGACTGATGTACAAGGCAAAAGACAGTGGAACTGACTTCTACCAGAGCATGCTTGTATACCGCACAACGCCGCTCGAGTGTGGTATGTCACCAGCCCAACTCCGACGTCTGCTAAGGTCAAACCTACCCATCCCGGAGAACCTCCTGAAAACAAAAGAGGGGGAGAAAGTGAGGAAGTTCAAAGAACAGCAGAAAGAAAAGCAAAAGTACTACTATGACAGAGGAACACAAAACCTACCTGAACTCCACACTGGTGACCAAGTAAGGTTCAAAGACAAAACAAACATATGGACTCAGAAGGGAACTGTCCTGAGTGAAGTCCAACCAAGATCATACACCATTCAGACAGATGAGGGTGCTGTTCTGCGAAGAAATCGTCGAGATCTTCTCATGGGACCAGCCACAGCAAGTCAAAAGACTGATACTGTTGAACAACCTGATCACACAGCAGGTCAAAAGACTGATACTGTTGAACAACCTGATCACACAGCTGAGAAACCATCATCTGAGGCAACAACTCAGATTCAAGGACAATCAATCAGAAAATCCTCAAGACACGTGAAGCCTCCTGAGAGACTCATTGAGCAAGTTTAAGGACTCTTGTTATAGAAGGAAGTAATGTTATCTTATTCTCTCTTCAAGTTCTAGTGTATTTACCTATTTCATGTGAACACACAAAACAAGGTTAACTAACCTTGATAATGATAATGATAATGTAAGTTCATTAAGTGTTACAGTTAAAATGCAGAGTAATACAAAGAAAACATGTTGTTAGATAAAAGTAAAATACTTTTGTTTTAAGAAAGGGAGATGTAATGATATCAGCAAATAGTGATGGTATTTGCCTGTTTGATTATTTATGCCTTACCAGCATATTTGCCTGATTGATTATTTATGCCTGACCAGCAGAGGGCATGTGAGACAGAGAGAGAGAGTTTAGTTTTAGTTTCGTTTTAGATGGATCTCTAAGATGGTGTCTCCTGTAATGCTGTTAACTGAGTTGAACAAACTTTAGATTAAAAGACACTCTCTTTCATCATGTGTCGTCATTGAACCCACATAGAAATCAATACAATTTTAACAGCGCTTTTATTTTTAACCCATGATGGACAGTTTTCCCATGCCCCGGGGAACCCGGCAGGTAAAAAGAGGCAAGAAGGGCTGGATCCATAAGGCAAGTGCCTTTACAGCACTGCTTCTGGGCCAAGAGGAGCAGGAGTGTTTCCTTAAGGCCCAACAAGCCACCCTGTAAACCCCCTGCGATCTGTCTGCAAGTACCCCCCACCCCCTCACCGGCAATCAGACACCCCCACCCGACTACCATCGCCACCTCCCTGCGATCTCTCGGCACCCCCCCCCCCCAACTAGACCCACCTGACCACAATCTTTCCCTGCCGCCCTACCTGCTCCTTCACTGCATCCTTCTGCTGCAGACTTTCCCACCTGACAAGCAGCCAGAATATCAGGCTGGCTGTTGGGTGCAAAACTTGCAGAAAAATTTAAAAGACGTCGTTCTGGAAACCCAAACTTTTGGGTTTCCCATCCTTAACCCTACCCACCCGCCACCGCCCACCCCCCCCGCCCCGCTCCCCACACCAATTCTGAACAGGCGGCCCTATAAATATCGGGGCCATTGAATCTGCAGAAGGTGCAAAGAAGGGCAGCAAGAATGATCCCTGGCCTGAGATCATTTAGCAATGCAAAACAGACAAGGGGCTGGATTTTCCACTGGGGCAGGTTCGACACCAGAGGGGGGCCAGGGCAGGACTTCTGCCTTGACCCCGTCATTACCTCGACCTATTTTCCTGTGTCAGGGCTCATTACAGATGCAAGGCAGGCTCTTGGCGGGAACCGCTGCAGTCCGTGTGGTGAAGGTACTCCCACAGTGCTGTTAGGGAGGGAGGTCCAGGATTTTGACCCACGGCGATGAAGGAAAGCTAGCAGCGAGCACGTACGGGCCCATTGGCTGTTTTTACAGCCTGGATTTGTAAAGATAAACAAAGTTAGGTGGTGTGTTCCTTAAATTGCAAAATTGCCATGGCAACTGATGAGGTCAGAAAGAAAATAACAAATCGCACAGGGAACCAGATAACCTAATTTTAAAATAAAAACAGAAATGTTGGAAACACACAGCAAGCGCGTCAGCATCTGAAAAGATAAAGAACAGGTTAACGTTTTAGAGGGAGCTGCTCTGTCAGAAACTGGTGCTAATGGTTGATGACCTCAGTAAAATTGGGCAGATCTGCCAAAAAGTCACTGTGGTCTTTCAATCAAATGAAGATGGGCAACTTGAAGCAGTGCTTCAATGAGCACCTGGCCAAAATACACAGGCTGTCTGCCTAAGACATGCTCACCCAGGGGGAGCAGAGAGTGAGTGTAAGAGGTTTATGTGCCCTCAGGAATGAAGTCAGGTTACAGGAATGATTTTACACATCACACAGCACCTGCATACTCATGGTTTGAAACCATTTTCAAAGTGGTGGCCACGTGTAAAGGATTTGTCCCCATATATTCTGCTGTTTGGTAAAAAGTCTTGAGTGATCTGTGCTGACTTCTGACTGCGGGAAATATATATAAAGATCTATTCTAATATGAATACTGACCATTTGAGGCATACGATGCAAAATTAATGCCTGGTTGATTCTGAATATGTATTATGCAGCAGTGGTACTCAAAATAAAGACGAGCGACCATTTGCGTACCCTCCCCATGGCACCTTCCCGTGCAAGCGCAGGAGATGCAACACCTGCCCTTTTACCTCCTCCTTTCTCACTGTCCAGGGCCCCAAACACTCCTTCCAGGTGATTTACTTGTACTTCTTTTGTTGTGTATGTACCTTTAAGAGAAGAACTGATTTTATACTGCAGTACCGGCAGTGACCACCCCTGTATAAAAGGCCCCAGCAGGCTTCTGTACTTCAGTATGTTTGTTCAGACCTTTAAAAAGGCAATAAAGGCGATGTATAACGATGACATACCACTGCAACACATGTGCACCTGGTAATGAGCCCGAAGTACAGATTGCGTCTACCTCAGAAGCAGTGGTATTGGAAGCTGACGAACCAACCAATGACAATGAGCCAGAATCGACTCCACCGCAAGAACAGGATACTCGAGAAAGGCGCTATCCAGTCAAGATCAGGAAGCCTCCTCAAAGACTGAACTTATAAATGATTATTTCAGTTGCTGTATATAGTACCGAGAAAATTGTAATTGTAATTAGTTATTATTTAGTTGTTAAATGAATGTTATGTACTGTTTATCTAAAAGGGGAGGAATTGTTGTGTATGTACCTTTAAGAGAAGAACTGATTTTATACTGCAGTACCGGCAGTAACCACCCCTGTATAAAAGGCCCTAGCAGGCTTCTGTACTTCAGTCTGACGTTACCCTCTGTTCCATACCTCATTCTCAGCATTGCTGGCTGTGCAGCTGCCTCAGTCAGCAGGAGGAGAAGGAGCAGCCAAACCAGGAGAGTGGAGAGTGGAAAGTTGTGGTCTCCTGACCAGGAAGAGGAGGACAACGATAGGCCACCACCACCACCTCCACCATCATCATCACATCAACAAGGGTGCCTGGAGAGAGAGGACAGAGGAGGAGAAGGAGAAAGGAGGCCAGCAACAACATCAACCAGGGGAGAGGCCATTCCTATCACTGCCTCCCCAAATTGGCCTCCACTTCAGGAGAGGGAGAGAGGGGAGAGAAACCACCATCAACAGAAAAAAACCAACTGTTTGGAAGGAGGGAAGGAGAACATCTTTCTGAACATCTACAGGTGGGTGTTATTTGGGGCACTCTCCCAAAGACTTTGTATTTCAGGTTGGGGGAGAAAAGAAGAAACAAGGCCGGATCATCAAGGGGTGTCTGTGTGTGTGTGTGGCTCTTGTTAAAAACTAGGCCACACACACCACTAATAAGCACCCCTTCTATTGCCTGACCTGGGACAGCTGGAGCTGCCTAGGTGAAATCCAATTTCATTAATTACATCGTTAAGACCTGGTGTGGGACTGAGCCTGGGGCATCTCCAGCTTTCCCAGGTGAAGACATCTTCTCCCCCTGCCAGAAGACCACCACCATCAAAGACTTTAATTTTCCATCAGGAGAGTGCACCCCTGCCAACACCCACCCACCCACCATCCTGAGTGGCAACTCTGCCCTTGTGACCTCTCTCCTTCCCACCCCCCTCTCTCTCTCTCTTTGTCTCTCTCTGCCTCTTTCTCCAGGCACTTCAATTTCATTTCATCTTTATTGATTAATTGCCTATTGAGCAGAGGGGAGAAGGCCCCTTTCCCAACTTCAATCAATAAGGGGAGAGGAGTGCCTTCATTTTAAACAGCTTCCTCTGCTCAATAGAGGACCAAAAAGATACCTGAGGCCATTAACACCTTCAGGTCTGTGACTTGGGGTGAGTGTAGCCCTTATAAAAACACCCCATAATGGTGACTGCATCTTCGCCGGTGGCGGGGCCAGCCAGGACTTATGCGGGAGTGGCAGCTACAGCCACAGCTGCTCCCGCTACTTCTGCTGCCCCGTCACCTTTTAAACTTATGACAAAAAAGCTTGGGGTGAAGAGCTGCACTCACCCCACTATGACCATTGAGGCCTGCGTTAAAGCCATGGCTGGGGTTGTCGGCCCCTCAGCCATCGTCGCGGCCTCAAAAATGTACGGGAAGGCTGTGTTCTTCCTGGGGTCGGAGCGGGCGGTGTCCCTGGCCGTCGCCAAGGGGCTCACCATGGGCGGGACCTTCCTGCTGGTGGATCCTCTCATAATCATAATCATAATCAACTTTATTGTCATTGTTAGTGCACAAGTGCAGTACAACGAAATGTAGGCTTGCAGATCCCGAGAGTGTACATTTAGATTAAGACATTTAAACAACGCGCAGAGGATCGTCATCTCGAACGTCCCGCCCTATGTTCCTGGTGAGCTCCTCCTCCCCCATTTATGCCAACTTGGGGAGGTGAGGTCGGGGATCACGCCCATCCCGCTCGGCTTCCGGGAAGCCAGCTTTCGCCACGTCTTCTCCTTCCGGCGCCAGCTGTTTATCCAGCTGGCGCGGGAGGAGGACACCGACGGGGCGTTCGTCGTCCTCCACGAGGGGACCGCCTATCGCACCTTTTGGACATCGGACGGAGTGCGGTGCCACGCCTGCAAGGAGGTGGGGCACATCAGGAAAAACTGCCCCGCCTCCAAGGCCGCCGGATCATCTCGTGCGGCCGAGGCTGGCGCCGCCACCGCTCCTCCCCCCGGATCTGCCCGCGCGTCGGGAACATCTGATGCGCGGTCGACGTCGGGGGCCGATGCCACCAAGGCCTCCGGCGGGGGGGAGGGAGCGCGTCCGGCCGGAAAGAAGGTGCGGAAAAAAACTAAACACCTTGGGGCGGGTCCCCCCGTGGAGGGCCACCCCTTTCCCCTTGCGCTTCTTACACCCGCGCTCCTCGCGGAGTTGATCGGGGCAGACACGAGAGGGAGGGGCTTCGTGCCCGAGCCTGTGGCCGCAACCGCCGTAGCGGTAACGCCAATACCTGCGGCCGGGCTCGGGCCCGTGGAACCCGACAAACCTGCTCCGCCGGAGGGAGCAGAGGAGGAGGCCTCTGCAGACATGGAGGTCTCCCTCGCTCCCTCCGTGCTAAAACGAAGGCGCGACCCCCTGGAAGAGGAGGAGGACCGGGAGGAGGAAGGTCCCTCCGAGCAGGGGGAGTCGTCGCCCGCCGCGGGTACTGCGCCCCCCTCCCCCCCCACTGTCATCATCACCAGCGATCGGCAGTGGTCGCCTGTCTCTCGGGAGGCTGAGGCAGATGGGTCAGTCCGGCATGTGCCTCCCGGGGATGGGGATGAGACCCTGCCCGTGGGGGGGGTCGCGGATCAACCCACGGAAATTGACATTTTAACGTACCGTTACCCCTCGCCGGGTCGGGCAGCCTGGGGTCCGGGTCGGGCAAGCTCGAGGAAAATGAGCTCGCCCAATGCGACCCGGACATCTCCCAGGGGCTGCTCGTCCCGGTCGAGGTTTTAATTCAAGACACCCCATCCGCTGGGTCGGAGGTTGGTGGCGGGGAGGAGGATGGCCCCCTGGCTGCGTGTCTGGTGCCGGACGTACTGGAGGAGCTGGGAATTGTTCTCTCCCCAGTTTCTCCGGTCGTTCTGGCGTCTGAGGCAGGGGGGGGACTCCGAACCGCCGCCGTCTTCTGGCCCGGCGCCCCTAGAGGAGCCCAGGGAGGAATCCTCTGCCGCCAATCCTGGGGGTGGGATCTGGGCGGAGGCGGGGCCGGCTGGTGCGGTCGAGCCGTTCGCTGCGCACTGCGCGACGGACGGGTCGGCCGCTGGTGACGACGCCCTGGAGGAGGATGGGGACTCAGTGATGGGCACGGAGGACGATTTGGACTCCACCGTCAACGAGGCGCTGGGTGACCTCGTGCCCCTCGCCGAGTCTCTCCTCATTCCCGTAAGGGAACTCCGGGACTTTATGGCCACGTGCCAGGGTCGGCACAATAAGATCCGGCTGGCCCTCGACAGGTGGTCGGAGCTGGCGCTGCTCATCGTGTCCGTCCGCGCTGCCGTTAAAATCATGGGCGCGGACAAGGGCGTGGACCCGCTCGAGCTGCGTCGGCTCAGAACGTTTCTCACTGGGCTGCTGAGGAAGTGGCGGCTGACCAGCGGCTGCGCTCCCTCCCCCCGTTAGGTGTAGGTAGAGGTTGCACTATGCTTCTGACATGAAGATAACCATAGCCAGCCTCAACATCAACGGCAGCAGGGAGGCGCGCCGCAGATTCAATAACTTCTCGGTCCTTCGGGACGGGAAGTATGCGGTGTGCTTCCTGCAAGAAACCCACACCGTTCCGGGAGACGAAGCCACATGGCTCCTGGAGTGGCAAGGAGGGGCCAGCATGAGTCACCTCTCCAACAATTCCAGCGGGGTGGCTATCTTGCTGGCCCCGCATTTTCAGCCGGAGATCTTGGGGGTCAAGGAGCACGTGCCGGGCCGCTTGCTCCAGGTCACTGTTCGCCTGGGGGGCGTGCCGCTCCATCTAGTGAACGTGTACGCCCCTCAGACCGGTGCACAGCAAGTGCGCTTCTTCGAAGAAGTGTCCGCTTTTTTGGGCTCCGTCAACGCGGGCGAGTGCGTCATCCTCGGGGGGGATTTTAACTGCACCCTCGAGGCGAGGGACCGTTCGGGTCCCCTGCGAAGCCCGGCAGCGATGGAGAAGTTGAGGGACCTGGTCGGGTCCTTCGACTTGGTGGACGTCTGGCGAAATCTCCACCACGACTCCAGCGCCTTCACTAGTGTGAGGTCTGGGGGAGAAAGGTCCAGAATCGACCGCCTCTACATTTCCCGGGCGTACGTCTCCTGCATTCCAGCGGCTTCCATGCGGCCGGTGCCATGCACGGACCACCACCTGGTGTGGGCGGAGCTCGCTCCGCTGCGCGCTCGGGGGGAGTCCGCGTACTGGCAATTTAACAACCTGCTGCTGGAGGACAACCTGTTCCGGGATTCGTTTCGTCGGTTCTGGGCCGACTGGAGAAGGAAGCAGGGGGGCTTCCCCTCCTTGAGGCTATGGTGGGGCGTGGGCAAGGCTCACATCCATCTCTTCTGTCAGGAGTACGTGAAGGGGTCGACCAAGAGGCGGGAGGCCCGGGTCGGGCGGTTGGAGAAGGAGGTGCTCGACCTGGAGTCCCGCCTCGGTCAGGTCGTCGAGGACCTGGCCCTGCGGAAGGTGTATGAAGAGAAGAAGGGTGCGCTGAAGGACCTGCAGCTCGTCGGGTCCCGAGGCGCATACGTGAGGTCGCGGATCCAGCTCCTGTGGGACCTGGACCGCGGCTCCCCCTTCTTCTACTCGCTGGAAAAAAGACGGGGGGGTCCGTAAGCAGCTCTTGGGGCTGCTGGCCGATGACGGATCTCTGGTCTCGGGTCTGGAGGGAATCAGCGCGGAGACCCACGCCTATTACGGGGCTCTGTTCTCTCCGGATCCGTCCAGCGAGGATGCATGCAGAGTTTTGTGGGAGCACGGTGGCATAGTGGTTAGCACTGTTGCCTCACAGCACCAGGGACCCGGGTTCAAATCTGGCCTCGGGCGACTGTCTGTGTGGAGTTTGCACATTCTCCCTGTGTCTGCGTGGGTTTCCTCCGGGTGCTCCAGTTTCCTCCCATAGTCCAAAGATGTGCGGGTTAGATTGATTTGGCGATGATAAATTGACCCTTAGTGTTAGGGGATTAAATACGTGGGGTTACGGGGATAGGGTGGGATATGTGTCGGTGCAGGCTCGATGGGCCGAAATGGCCTCTATCTGCACTGTGAGGATTCTGTGATTCTGTGTGTGTGACCTGCCGAAGGTCAGCCCGGAGGACGCTGAAAAATTGGACGCTCCGCTAAGCCTGGCGGAGCTGACCAGCGCCCTCCGCCAGCTCTCCGGGAGAAAGTCCCCGGGGCTGGACGGGCTGACCGTGGAGTTCCACAGGGCATTCTGGGACGTCTTGGGGGGCGACTACGCGCGGGTCCTGGGGGAAAGTTTGGCGACCGGGGAGTTGCCCCTCTCTTGGCGCAGGGCGGTCATTGTCCTGCTGCCTAAGAAGGGCGACCTCCGCCTCCTTAAGAACTGGCGCCCGGTCTCCCTCCTCAGCACGGACTATAAAATCTTTGCCAGGGCCATGTCTGCTCGCCTTGGCACCGTGCTGGCCCACATGATCCACCCCGACCAGTCCTACACGGTCCCGGGCCGGACCATCCATGATAACATCCATCTGGTCCGGGACCTGGTCCACCACTCCCAGAGGGCTGGTCTGTCGGTCGCCTTCCTTTCCCTGGATCAGGAGAAGGCGTTCGACAGGGTGGATCACGAGTATCTCTTCGGGACTCTGCGCGCATTCGGGTTTGGGACGCATTTCGTCGCCCAGGTCCGACTTCTGTACGCCGCCACGGAGTGTCTGATTAAAGTTAACGGGTCCTTGACGGCGCCCCTTCGCTTCGGGAGGGGGGTGCGTCAGGGATGCCCCATGTCCGGTCAGTTATACGCCATTTGCATGGAGCCTTTCCTGCGCCTCTTGCGGAAGAGGTTGACGGGACTGGCTCTGCAAGGGCCGGGCGTGGAGGTGGTCCTCTTGGCTTACGCCGATGACGTGCTCCTCACAGTCACGGATCCCGCTGACTTGCGGAGGATGCGGGAATGCCAGCAGATTTACTTGGACGCATCCTCCGCCAAGATCAACTGGGAGAAATGATCCGGACTCCTGGTGGGTCAGTGGCAGGTGGACTCCCTGCCGGAGGAGTTCAGGCCTTTCGCCTGGAGCACCATGCACCTCCTCTATTTGGGAGTCTACCTTAGCCCTGCCGAGGACGCCTGGCCGGCGAACTGGCAAGAGCTGGAGGCCAAAGTCACCGCTCGCCTAGGACGCTGGACAGGACTGCCCCGAGTGTTGTCCTACAGGGGTCGAGCGCTGGTCATAAACCAGCTGGTGGCCGCCATGTTGTGGTACCGGTTGGTCACTTTGATCCCTCCCCCTGCATTTGTCGCCAAGATGCAGAAGAAGCTCATCGACTTCTTCTGGGACAAAAGGAAGCACTGGGTCTCTGCCGCGGTTCTGAGTCTCCCGCTCAGGGAGGGCGGTCAGGCGCTGGTGTGCCTTCGCACCCAGGCTGCGACTTTCCGTCTTCAGACACTGCAGAGATACCTGTACGTTGAGAATCCTCCGAGATGGTGCACGCTGGCGACGTATTTCTTCCGCCAGCTGCACGGCCTCAATTACGACATGCAGCTCCTGTTTGTGAAAGTGGGCTGCAGGCGTGCCGGCCTGCGGGAGCTGCCTGTCTTCTACCAGGAACTGCTATGGGTTTGGAACTACGTCGCTTCCAGGCGGAACTCTCCCCCGTCAGGTGCGGCGGCTCAGGAATCCGCACCTCCACGACCGCGGGTTCGGGCGGCTGGCGGAGGGCAGGGCTGTGCCTGGCAAGGTGACCAGAGTCGGGGACCTGCTCAATGGCGGAGGAGCGGGCTGGATGGCGCCGGAGGAGCTGGCGCGGTGCCTGTCCTGGGCTAACGTCCGGCTCGCGGTCGAAGCCATCGAGCCGGTGAAAGTGACACTGTGCCCCGACTCCACTAGGTGTATCGAGGCGGCTCAAGCACGTGGGGCGATCCCGTCCGAGCTTACCCCCGTTCGGACGGAATTCCTCATCGGTGCCCGGCCCCGAAACTCCCCTCGGGAACCGGCGCCTCACAACTTGAGCCATCTCGAGGAAACACCCTCCGTGCCTTATTCATTCCGCGTGGAGGCGTTTCCTGTACGGGCTGCTCCTGCACACTCTCCACTTTGCCATCTTCGTCTGCCGTCCGGACACGCCTTGGCGTGGCGTCTTGCCAACCGGCGGAGGCGGAGGTCCCCAATGGAGGGCTCTCTACGTGGGAGTCCTCCCTTGTTCCATCGGGGACTTGGCCTGGAGCGTGTTGCACAGAGCGGTCCCGTGCAATAAGGTTTTAAGTAGGTTCACGGACTCCCAGGCCGCCTGCATTTTTTGCGGCCTGGAGGAGTCCGTGTTTCACGTTTATATGGAGTGTGAGAGGTTGCAGCCCCTCTTTCACTACTTGAAGGGGCTGCTCCTCGATTTTTGGTTGCACTTCAGTCCCACGCTCTTGATCTACGGTCACCCGGTGCGGAGGGGAGCGGGCAGGTTGGAGGACCTCCTTGTAGGCCTGCTCCTGGGCCTGGCTAAAAGAGCCATCAATTGGTCCAGGCAGCGGGCGGTCGAGGGGGTCGTCCGGCCGGATTGCCTGCCTCTCTTCCGCGGCCATGTTCGCGCCCGGGTGGCCCTGGAGATGGAGCACGCGGTGTCCACCGGCACGCTTGAGTATTTCCGCGACTGGTGGGCGCCGCGGGGACTGGAGTGCATCATCAACCCGGAAAACCAAATTTTAATTTGATTTGTTAAGTTTTAGTTGAACTTTTGTTAATTTACAGTCCAATTTGTTTTGGGGTTTTTTTGGGTCCAAACAAAAGAGTACCCTCTGTTCAGTAAAATACCTGTTTAATTCTTCTCCCGCAGTCCGTGTATTATTAAGGCGCGGACTTTACATCTTTCAATTTAGTATGCTGTATTCGCTGCTCACAATGCGGTCTCCTCTACATTGGGGAGACCAAATGCAGATTGGGTGACCGCTTTGCGGAACACCTCCACTCAGTCCGCAAGCCTGACCCCGAGCTTCCGGTCGCCTGTCACTTTAATTCTCCGCTCCACTCTCACTCTGATCTCTCTGTCCTTGGCCTCCTATACTGTTCCAATGAAGCTCAACATAAGCTCGAGGAACAGCACCTGATCTTTCGATTAGGCACTTCACAGCCTTCCGAACTCAACATTTAGTTCAATAATTTCAGATCATAATCTCTGCCCCCATTTCTTCGGACAGCAGCTGCTGGTGATGATTCTGATATTCCCATTTACAGCTCGTCTAGACCCATCTGTTGTTTCTTTACTTGTCCCATTACCATCCCCTTTTGCCTTGCACCATCATCCTTTTTGTCATTTAATCGCTCCTGCTTTCCATCTTATCACAGAGCTTCCCTTTTGTTCTTTCCTCCCCTCCCCGCTTTCCCTGCCTCTGTACTTGTTTAAAACATCTCTAACATTTTCCAGTGGTCACTGATACCGCGGGCGGATGATTCCATCCCAGATATCCCAGCCAGAAAGGGGCTGTCTGGGTTGCATCCTTCCTTCTGCTTCCTCCTCTTCTGCTTCCTCCTCCCTCTGCCAGTGGATGCTGTAAATTTGAAATAAAAGCATAAAATTTTGGAAATACTCGGCAGGTCAGGCAGCATCTCGAACTGAGACATGAACTCTGTTTCTCTCTCCACAGATGCTGCCTGACCTGCTGAGTATTTCCAGCGTTTGCAATTTTTATTGCGTACCTCTTTTACCCGTCTCGTTTACCTGTAGCCCCTTTGTAGCTTTGTTGCTCTATGTTGCCTGTATTCATAGTCTGCTTAGCTGTAAGATGTTGACTGAGCTGGGATTCAGGGCTCTTCCCTCTTTTTTTTGATCACCAGCAAAAATAAACAAGGGACTGTTGTTAGGAGGCAGACTAATCTCAGCTTCCATCAAGCAAAAAAAGCCCTGTCAAAATAGAACTATATAGTGGAACTATTGGTCCTATAGTTTCTTCCTCTACTCTTCTTGTGGGCAGGTGCCATGGTGCACTTTTCCTGAGATACAATATCAAGACAATGGCCCTGAAATTCGGATCGGGAGCTTGCCGCGCGTGCAAGCCCCCGATCTGCACTCACCCTGCGCGCTGACATCTGAAGCCCGGGCCTGCTTGCATTTCCTGTCACTGGCCTGGTTCAGATGTTGGCGCGATGTGCTTGCTTGATCCAGCGGCGTAGTTAGTGCGATGTGCCGGCTGGGATCAGGTGAGCACTCTGCAGCCAATCAGGGGAGGGGAAACTCATTCATGAGTTTGATAGTAAAGACTGTCAAACTCATGAAAAGTACGGGCACCCAAAAGACTAGTTTAACTTCAATTAAAATTTTAAAAAACATCCCAATAATTAAATAAACTATAAATAACTTTAAAAAACTATTTAAAACAATTAATAAAATTTTTGAAATTTTTTTTTTTTTACAAATTCGGGTCTAAAAATAAACTTACCTTACTGTACAGTCCTTAAAAACAATGAAGCTGTGGAAAAAATTTAATAATTTTAAATAATAGACCACTTACCTTCTAGAATCCACTACTTACACCTCCTTTTTTCATTTCCAAAAAGTCCAGGCCCTTGCACACACGCAGACCTGTCAAAACGAAGGAAGTTCAACGCATGCGCGCAGAGTCCTGCGCACACGCGTTGGACCTCTTAGCCCCTTAGTTCGATGGAGAGGAAATTCCGGTTTCCCGCGCATGCGCTGTGCATGCTGGAATCCGGCAACTCCCCCGGCCACACGCGTGAGTGGCATTGGGAACGGAATTACTGGCCCATTGTATGGGTTTGTGGTACACAACATAAAATTAGTGCGTAACACTGCTCTACAGACATATGAAATAAGCCTTTCAAATAAAGATGTTTGACCTTGTACATAGCATTGGTTTGGCCACATTGGGAGTATTGTGTGCAATTTTGAATATCCCATTTTAGAAAGGACATGGCGGCAGAGAAAAAGAGCAAGGTAGATTCACTGGGATAATACTAGGGATGAGAGGATGTAGATATGAAGAAAGAACTGAAAATCTAGGCCAGTATTCACTGGAGCAGAAGAGATTAAGGGGGTGATATAATGGAAGAGATCAAAATTCTAAAAGGGTAAATCGTTCAAAATAAATTGGTAAAATGGGTTAGGTTTAGTACTTCCCAGGTATAGAAACATAGAAACATAGAAGATAGGAGCAGGAGTAGGCCATTCTGCCCCTCGAGCCTGCTCTGCTATTCAATGCGATCATGGCTGATCATCCAAATTCAGTACCCGGTCCCTGCTTTCTCCCCATACCCCTTGATCCCTTTAGCCTTGAGAAATATATCCAACTCCTGCTTGAATATATTTAATGAATTGGCCTCTACTGCCTTCTGTGGTAGAGAATTCCACAGGTTCACCACTCTCTGGGTGAAGAAATTCCTCCTCATTTCTGTCCTAAATGGCTTACCCCTTATCCTTAGACTCTGACCCCTGGTTCTGGACTCCCTGACCATCGGGAACATCCTTCCAGCATTTAGTCTGTCTAGTCCTGTTAGAATTTTATAAGTTTCGATGAGATCCCCTCTCATTCTTCTAAACTCCAGCGAGTACAAGCCCAATCGATCCAATCACTCCTCATACATCATTCCTGCCATCCCAGGTATCAGCCTGGTGAATCTTCGCTGAACTCCTTCCATGGCAAGAACATCCTTCCTCAGATAAGGTGACCAAAACTGCACACAATACTCAAGATGTGGCCCCACCAAGGCCCTGTACAACTGCAGCAAGACATCCTTGTTGCTGTACTCAAACCCTCTCGCTACGAAGGCCAACATACCATTTGCCTTCTTAACCGCCTGCTGCACCTGCATGCTTACCTTCAGAGACTGGTGCACAAGGACACCCAGGTCTCGTTGCACTTCCCCTTCTCCCAATCTATTGCCATTCAGATAATAATCTGCCTTCCTGTTTTTGCAACCAAAGTGGATAACCTCACATTTATCCATGTTATATTGCATCTGCCATGCTTCTGCCCAATCAGCCAACCTGTCCAAATCATCCTGGAGTTTCTCGGCATCCTCCTCACAGCACAAACGCCCACCCAGCTTTGTGTCGTCTGCAAATTTGGAGATATTACATCTAGTTCCCTTGTCTAGATCATTAATATATATTGTGAATAGCTGGGGTCCAAGGACTGATCCCTGCGGTACCCCACTAGTCACTGCCTGCCACTCAGAAAAAGACCCGTTTATTCCAACTCTTTGCTTTCTGTCTGCCAACCAGTTCTCTATCCAAGTCAGTACCTTGCCCCTAATCCCATGTGCCTTAACTTTACATGCTAATCTCTTATGCGGGACCTTATCGAAAGCCTGCTGAAAGTCCAAATACACCACAGCCACTGGTTCTCCCTTATCTATTTTACCAGTTACATCCTCAAAAAATTCCAGTAGATTAGTCTGTTGTGTCGGTAACTTTCTACCTAGACACAATTTAGGACTCAGAACTCAGAGGTTCAAACATGAAGTGCTTTATTGGAAGGAAAGGAAGTTCTGGAAAGTTCCGAACAAAGAGAGCTAAAACTTAACAGAGAACACCCAACCATTTATCTCCTGTGACAGCGCCACCACAGGTGGGAGGAGAACACACAATAGAACACACAATACATAACATTTCCTCCCTTCTTAAATGGAAGGTGCACATTATTCCTCAACAGGTAAGTTACTTTCATTGCACTCAACGAACCTAGGGTAGAAGTAGACTGCCTCAAACCCTGACTTTACCTGGGGTTTATTCTGCCCCAGTCTTGTGGGTAAGTCATTAAGCCTACAGATCCAAGCGTCTTGGAGGCCGCCGTTCTCTGACAGGATACCGGCGGTTATCGCTGGCTTCCACAGCAGTAGGCATTGACACAGGCCTGGATGGAGAAGGTGCCTGTGTCAGTTGAAAGTCAGGAGTTTGCACAGGTGGAACAGTCTCTTTGACTTCCTGTGTTGGAGAAGAGCACTGTGGCAAAGGATGCTGGTTTGCGGTATCATCCGGAAACAGTTCAGGCCAACCAGCCATTGGAGCCTCTGTGGCTGTCTCTGCTCCTAGCAACAGTTGATCTGTGTGTCTTTTCCAGACGACGTCCTCAGCAGTCTCAACCGTGTAAGACACAGGGCCCGTCTGCGCGATCACCGTAGCAGGAACCCATTTCGGTCCAGTGTTGTAGTTTCGAGCTAGGACGTGCTCTCCCGGATGAAACCGTCTCTCCTTGGCTCTTTTCTCTCTCTTTTCAACTTGAGCTTGTTGTTGACAATGGACAACCTGTTCTGCCCTTGGAGGTTTGAGTAAGTCAAAACTTGTCCGCAACTGCCTCTTCATCATGAGCGAAGCGGGGGAAGTTTTGGTTGTGGCATGCGGCTCGTTCCTATAGGACAACAGGAAGCTGTTCAGACGTTGGTGGATTGAGCCCTGACCTTGCGATGCCTTCAAGGCGTGCTTCAAAGTTTGCACGAACCTTTCTGCCTGGCCGTTAGTAGAGGGATGATAGGGCACAGACCTGATGTGTTGGACACCATTCACATGCAGGAAGGTTGCAAAGTCCTGTGATACAAATTGTGGACCGTTGTCACTTATGAGTTGTTCTGGTGAGCCATAACGGCTGAACATCTCACCAAGTTTCTCAATTGTTTTCTCTGCCATGGTAGACCTCATCACAGCGACCTCCGCACTTGCTACGAGCGTCCACAACCACAATAAACATCTTCCCTTCGAAAGGACCGGCGAAGTCCACATGTACTCGCTGCCACACTTCTGCAGGCCAATCCCAGGGGTGTAGGGTTGCCAGCTGTAGAACATTCCGGACCCTTTGACATGGGGAACATGTTTTGGCTTTCTCCTCAATATTCCCATCGAGACCTGGCCACCAGAAGTAGCTTCTTGCCATTTCCTTCATCCGAACCATCCCACTGTGGCCTGTATGAAGTTGTTGCAGTATAGGTTCCCTCAGAGGTGGCGGAATGATGACACGGCGTCCCCAAAGAAGACAACCTGCCTGGACGGAGAGCTCATTTCTTTTTGAAATGTAAGGTTTCAAACTAGGAGAATCTCCTATCGCTCTCCCTCGAATGACATCGTCCATTACCTCAGACAGGACTGGATCGTTGCGGGTGTACCTTCGCAGCTGAACTGCAGTGACAGGTGCTCCCTCCACTTGTCTAAAGTAAAAGATGTCTATCTGACGAGGCTCTGGGGGAGTAACAGGCAAGGGTAGCCTCGAGAGACCGTCTGCATTGCCGTGCAAGTCTGATTTGCGATATTTGATGTTGTATGTGTGTCCTGACAACAGTAAAGCCCACCTTTGCATCCTGCTTGCAGCGAGAGACGGAATTCCGGTGTGGGGCCCGAAGATTGAAGTCAATGGACGGTGGTCCGTCAGGAGTGTGAACCTTCTCCCAAACAGGTACTGATGAAATTTTCGAATTCCAAAAACGATTCCCAAGGCCTCGCGCTCGACCTGCGCATAGTTACTCTCGGCCTTGTTCAAGGTGCGTGATGCGAAGGCGATAGGTTTCTCTTCACCCGAAGGCATGATGTGGGATATGACTGCTCCCACACCATATGGTGATGCATCACATGCTAGCTGCACAGGTAGCTTTGGGTCGAAGTGTGTCAGGAGGACCTCCGAATTCAGCAATGCTTTCTTTGCTTGGGCGAAAGCTTCGCTGCACAGTTCAGTCCATTTCCATGTTTTGCCTTGACATAGCAACTGATGTAACGGCTTCAGCAATGTTGCTAAGTCTGGAATAAACTTCCCATAGTAGTTAAGTAGCCCCAGAAATGAACGTAACTGGCTCACATTCTGGGGTGCTGGGGCCTCCACGATCGCCTTGACCTTTGGCGGCGCCTTATGCAGGCCAGTAGCGTCAAGCACATGCCCCAGGTACTCAACTGAAGACTGAAAGAATTCACATTTGTCTTTACGAATTCTGAGTCCGTACTCTTTCAGTCGTTGTAGTGTCGCATCCAAGTTCAGAAGATGATCATCCTCATTTGTCCCAGTGACAAGGATGTCGTCCAGGTAGCACTGGACTCCTGGCAGTCCACTCAAAATCTGATCCATTGCCCTTTGGAATAGAGCAGGGGCCGACGTAATTCCAAACGGAAGGCGGCAGTACCTGTATAGCCCCTTGTGTGTCACAATTGTCAGCAGCTCCTTTGATTTGTCATCGACATGCATTTGTAGATAAGCCTGGCATAAGTCTATTTTGCTGAACTTTTGCCCTCCGGCCAGGCCCGTAAAAAGATCATCAATGACGGGAAGAGGGTACTGTTCCACAGACAGCACCGGGTTAATAGTCACTTTAAAATCCCCGCAGATTCGAACAGATCCATCCTTTTTCAGGACAGGAACAATGGGTGTGGCCCATTTGCTCACGCTCACAGGCTCCAGGACGCCATTCTCGACTAAGGCCTCCAAGTTAGCCTCAACTTTTGGCCTAATTGCATAGGGTACAGGTCGGGCGTTGTGAAACTTTGGCTTGCTGTCAGGTTTAATGTCCAGTCTCACGCTGATCTTTTTCATGCTCCCAAGTTCCCCATTGAAGAGTTCTGCATGTTTGTTTAACACTGCAGTCAGACCTGACTCCCCTTTTGACATCATGCGGACTGTAGGCCAGTCCAGCGTGATTTTCTCTAGCCACGCACGTCCCAGTAGCAATGGGTAATTTCCCTTTACCACATATAGTGGCAGTTTTGCAGTCTGTCCGTTCAATTTAACTGTCACCTCAATGACGCCTCTCATGGCCACAGGTTCGCCGGTATACGTCTTTAGCACAATGTTTGTTGGCTGAAGGGTAAGATGCTTTAGCATTTTGTTGTAGACAGTGTCTGAAACAAGGGACACAGCCGCGCCTGTGTCCACCTCCATCCGCACTGATTGTCCCTCCACCAGTGGTGACACCCAGTAGCCATTTGAACCACCTGCAACCGTCAGTATGTGCACCTCTTCCTCCTCAGAGGTGTCGCTCCCCTCTGTTTTGCTTGTTCCATCATACTGCACTGAATGAACACTCTTTTTCCTCTCTTGTCCAAATACAGACATTTTGCTTCCATGCTTCCCAGCTCTGTCTGTTCTTTTTTTACCTCTACAGGCGCGTTCAATGTGACCCTTTTTGCCACAATTTCGGCATTCCAGCTCCATACACCAGCAGTCATTAGCGTGATGGCCCGTTTTCCCACAACGGTAACATGAGCCGTTCCGTGCACCGTTAGGCTCAGACAACACCTTGTGAACTCTCCCTGTTGAACTCAACTGGTGAGCCTCCTTTTCCGCCATCTCCATGGAGACACTAACTTCAATGGCCTTTTCAAGAGTAAGGTTGTCCTCAGTAAGAAGGCGCTTCTGTGTGGCTGCATTTTGCAGACCACACACAAGTTTGTCTGTAATGGTGTCATTCAGCACCTCCTTGAACTGGCAGTGTTCCGACAACCTTTTTAAAGCAGCAATAAACATTGCCATTGATTCCCCCTCCTCTTGATTCTGTTTGTGAAATCTAAATCTCTCAGCAACAACCAGAGGTTTTGGTGAAAAATGTGCTCCAAGAATTTTCACTAGTTGCTTATATGTTTTAGTTCCTGGCTTATCTGGCTGCATGAGGCTGCGAAGTAAGTTGAAAGTCTTCGGCCCGATTACACTCAAAAAGGTAGGCACGACCTTTTCATTTGCCACCGCATTCGCCAATACAAAATAGTCAAAACGTTCCATATATGCGCTCCATTGCTCCACATTATCATCAAAATCACCGATGTTTCCTAATATAGTAGCCATCTCACATTTCAAATTAAATTTTCTGTTTACTCACTGCACCCGTAACGTACACAGATTCATCCGCTCCTCGTTGTCACTTGTTGTGTCGGTACCTTTCTACCTAGACACAATTTAGGACTCAGAACTCAGAGATTCAAACATGAAGTGCTTTATTGGAAGGAAAGGAAGTTCTGGAAAGCTCCGAACAAAGAGAGCTAAAATTTAACAGAGAACACCCAATCATTTATCTCCTGTGACAGCGCCACCACAGGTGGGAGGAGAACACACAATAGAACACACAATACATAACATAGTCAAGCACGATTTACCCTTTATAAATCCATGTTGACTTTGTCCGATCCTGTCACTGTTTCCCAAGTGCTCTGCTATTACATCTTTTATAATGGACTCTCGCATTTTCCCCACTACTGATGTCAGGCTTACCGGTCTGTAATTCCCCGTTTTCTCTCTACCACCTTTTTTGAATAGTGGGGTAATATTAGCTACCCTCCAATCCATGGGTACTGTTCCAGATTCCATCGAATGTTGGAAGATGATCAGCAATGCATCTGCTATTTCTAGGGCCACTTCCTTAAGTACCCTAGGATGTAGATTATCAGGCCCTGGGGATTTATCAGCCTTCAATCCCATCAATTTCCTTAACACCATTTCCCTACAAATACTGATTTATTTCAGTTCCTCCCCTTCATCAGACCCTATGTTCCCCGACATCTCTGGGAGGTTATTTGTGTCCTTCTTTGTGAAGACAGAACCAAAATATGTATTTAATTGGTCTGCCATTTCTTTGTTCCCCATTATAAATTCCCCTGATTCTGACTGCAAGGGACCTATGCTTGACTTCACCAATCTTTTTCTCTTCACATATCTATAAAAGCTTTTACAGTCAGTGGCACAAACCTTTCAATGATCGATAAGGGAGTCGAGGGTTATGGGGAGCGGGCAGGAAAGTGGAGTTGAGGCCAAGACCAGATCAGCCATGATCTTATTGAATGGCGGAGCAGGCTCGAGGGGCCAAATGGCCTACTCCTGCTTCTAATTCTTATGTTCTTATCTCAGTACATCATGAAACATTACTGCAAAGCCACACTCAACCTCATCCTGTTGTGCCACTCATCACATCCCCATCACTCTGCCTTCCCTACCGTACTCCTGCACATCCTTACTCACACCAACTTACCTTGCACCTCCACCCATCCCTCTCTATCTACATTATCACTTCCCCATCTCACTAGCCACCCCTCACACTCACCCTCATCCTAGGGCAACATACCAACTAACAACACACAAGGGTAGGCACTTGGGTGTTTTAGCCAATGTTGATGTGAAGTTTCTGTTAATGTGCTGTCAAACATTGAAATCTTTATTTGCAACAATTTGCATTCTTGGACAGATTTGTGTGCACCTTTGGAAGTGGCTTAGTGAGTTGCAGTGAATGGTGAGACATGACGGTACCCCCCTGCAATGCTGATGAGTGTGAAAGGAATGGCTTGGGCATTGCAGAGATGCTTTATGGTGTTGGTCTTGGGCGGTGCCAAACTGGCACATCATGTGGCAGCCAGCAGCCAGGGTATATAGCATCAAGTGAAGTAAATGTAGCCATGGTGAGGCCATCCCTGGCCTCCCAGGCAGCAATGTGGTCAGGTGCTGATGCCCTCTGTCCTGTGCAGCATCAGTTGATTGCGGAGAAGGTTGGTGTTGTTGTTGGTGCTGCTGGTGTGCCTGGTGATGCTGGTGTTGAGCTGATCATGGTGGGATTCTGAGGAAGAAGGTGAGAGAGTTTCAAGGGCACCCATGCTGATGGAATAGATGGCAGGTGAAGTTGAGATAACAGAAGCGATCTGTCAATGGTGGGAGAGGTAATTAGGTCAGACTGGATGGAGACTTGTGTAAAGACTTGCAGCATCCTGAATCTGTAGTGGAAATGCAGTTTAGAGAAACTAATGGTAAAGGAACATGTCTCAATCAGCTTGGAGCTTTGACTTGACATTTGAAGCTGTCAACTCATCAGCTGAAACAATGGCCACTGACCTCCCACCTCAGCTTCACAGACGAGGTCTTGGCACAGTGGGAAACCAGTGGGCGACCTGTCAAATCCAAAAAGCTGGGGGGGAAACCATTGATGAGTGCCTGTAAACAAGCCACTAATAATTTTAATTGCCTCCCCCGCCACTGCCTGTTGGTTCTGCTCAGCGGTGGCAGAGCAGACATCGAAAAAGTGGTTGACTCTTAACTGCCCTCTGAAATGGCCACTCAGTTGTACCAAACCGCTACCTTCACCACACAGGCTGGGGCGGTTCAGAAAGCACTTTGCCACAACCTTCTCAAGGGTAATTAGGGATTGGCATTAAATGTTGGCCTTGCCAGCAATGCCCACATTTCATGAATGAATAAATAAAAAATACATATAGGGAGAGCTAAGAAAGATTTTGTCATGCAATGGGCTATTAGAATATGGAGTGCTTTACCACAAGGCTATTGAAGTCAAGTCAATCATGGCATATAAGCGGGAATTAGATGAACACTTGAAAAGAAAAAAATATTAAAGGAAATGGAGAAAGAACAAAGAAATAGGTTCCAGTTGATATTTCTAATGTAGTACAGACACCTTGGGGTAGATTTTCAACTTGCCACCCGGGTGTAAAACTGGTGTTGTAGATCAGCCGCCCTTTATAGAAACCCCTCATTTTCATTGAAATATATGGAAATGAACATTGGGCAGTTTATATAATGGTTGACTGATCCAGGGCAAGTTGAAAATCTACCCCTCTGGCTCAAATGGTCTTCTTCTGTGCAATAACAATGGCAACAACTTGCATTTATATAGCGACTTCGAAAATTTCCCAAATAATCAAAAAACTGGATGCCGAGCTAAAGAAGTAATTATGCAGAGGGGTGACCAAAAGCTTGGTCAAAGAGGTGGGTTTTAAGGAGAATCTTAAAGGAGCAGAGGGATATCGAGACACAGAGGGATTAAGACAGGAAATTCCAGAGTGTGGGGCCAAGACATCTGAAGGCACAACCAATGGTAGGGCGAAGTGGGGGGGGGAGATATACAAGGCGAGGGTCTCTTAAATGTTGTTGGAGCTGTACTCATCCAGGCAAGTGGAGAGTATTCCATCACACTCCTGACTTGTGCCTTGAAGATGGTGGGAAGGCTTTGGGGAGCCAGGAGGTGAGTCACTCACCACAGAATCTCCAGCCTTTGACCTGCTCTTGTAGCCACAGTATTTCTATGGCTGGTCCAGTTAAGTTTCTGGTCAATGGTGACCCTCCAGGATATTGATGATGGGAGATTCGGCGATGATAATCCCATTGAATGTCAAGGGGAGGTAGCTGGACTCTCTCTTGTTGGCAATGGTCATTGCCTGGCACTTGTGTGGCATGAATGTTGCATGCTCTTAGCAGCCCAAGCCTGAATGTTGTCCAGGTCTTGCTGCTTGTGGGCACAGACTACTTCATTATCTGAGGAGTTGCAAATGGAACTGAACACTGTGCAATCACCAGCGAACATCTGACCTTATGATGGAGGGAAGGTCATTGATGAAGCAGCTGAAGATGGTTGGGCCTAAGACACTGCTATGAGGAACTCTTGTAGCAATGAACTGGGGCTGAGATAATTGACCTCCAATAACCTCAACCATCTTCCTTTATGCTAGGTATGACTTGGAGATGGGCAGTAGTTTTTAAGGACAGAGGGATTGAGGGTGTGTTTTTTTGTGGAGAGAGTGATGATGGTGGTTATAAAAGGGAGGGGTACAGTCCTTAAGGAGAGGGAACCATGTACATTATCAGCTAACATGAGGGCCAGGAGGGAAATTTAGGTAGTCATCAGTTTTGTGGGAATAGGATCAAGGGAGCAGAAGTTGGATCTCTTAGAGGACATGAGTGCAGGGAGGACAAATGGGGAGATGGGGAGAAACTAAAGAGTGTAGATTCAGAGCTAGGGCAGTAAGGAGCCTGGGGGAGGTTTGGCATGGTGGACAAGGGGAAGGAGAGAAGCAACAGAGGCAGTTGAACGGATGGTTTCTATCTTGGTGACAAAGAAATCCATAAGCTCCTTACATTTGTTGTTGGCAGTGAGGGTGGAGATGGTATGTGAGAGGGGTTTAAGGAGGTGGTTGGTGTTAGAAAAAAGCAGCTGGAATTTATCTTTACTCTCTAGAATGGTCCTGGAAGGTTTTAGCAGAGAAGGTTGAAGCCTGATAGTGCTTGATGTGGTCCAGCCAGATCCAGTGATGGATGGTTAAACCAGTTATGCACCAGATATAGTCAAGTCTGTGCCCCTTGGACTTGAGAGAGTAAAGATTTTGCTGAAGAGCATCAAAGGTGGAGGTGAGGGAGTTTGTCTTGTACTACCTCAATAATATAGCAAATACTTTCTAATCAACTTAATGTCTGATTAATTCATGCCTAGGTGAGCTTCCCTTTCTTAGGGCTAGAATGTTATAAACAGAATGGGTGCTAATTCTCTATAATTAATTCTCATTTTCATACTGTTCAAAGATAGTTGCTGAGAGCTGGAGGCCCTTATATTTCCATTTGCCAATTTGTGGGTATGTACCAGCAAAATACTATTGTACGTGCCAAACCTTTAAATGAATACTGATAGTGAAATATTGAACAAAAATTCATTAAAAACTGAGCACTAGAAGAAGAAACACATTTTATGTATCTATATAAGCTTTGTCCCTGGAGCCCTTAGGTTGTCTTATTCACAATTATTCACTCATTTATTCTGGAATGCTGTAACACCCAGGCAGGATTTAATTTGCAGACAGCATCCTGAGTTCATGCCTCAGGTTTCTAACATACTGTTTTAGCAAGCCTTGCAGTTGTATTAACCAAACCTTACACTGGTGCTTGAGTTTGCTAGAGTGATGTTATAATAGCATCAAGTTTATGCACGACAGGTGACAGCCGTGGCTCAGTTGGTAGCAGTCTAGCCCCTGAGTCAGAAGGTTGTGGGTTCCACTCCAGAGCCTTGGGCACAAAATCTAGGCTGACACTCCAGTGAAATACTGTGGAGTGCTGCACTGTCAAAGGTGCTGTCTTGTGGATGAGATATTAAACTGTCTGCTCTCTGAGGTGGACGTAAAAGATCCAGCGGCATTATTTGAAGAAGAGCAGGGGAGTTCACCTCGGTGTCCTGGCCAATATTTATCCCTCAACCAACATCACTAAAACAAATGATCTGATCATTATCACATTGCTGTTTGTGGGGCTTTGCTGTGCAGAAATTAACTGCTGTGTTTCCTATATTACTATACTTCAAAAGTACTTCATTGGCTGTAAAGCGCCTTGAGGTTGTGAAAGGTGCGATATAAACGCAAGTCTTTCTTTCTTTAAGATATAGTTTGTGTTTGGTTGTTTTGTTGAGATACCGCGGCTACGTGGGAGTCGAGACCAGAGTTAGTGAAACACAACTGCTTTAATCAACCTCATGGCAAAGAGAAACTGGAAAAGCCCGCGCAACCACTTAAATACTCCCCAGACATGAAGTGCTCCCGGCAGCCTGTCCCTGCGGGAAACAAGTTGCTGGAGGAAAGGGCCCCCGGCTGGGGGAGTCTGCTTAAACTGTCCGTGCCGCCGTGAGCGGATTATGTCCAGTAGTGGCGTGTCGCCACAGAGCTCCCCCCAGAATCCGCTTAGGAGGAGTGGACGAGTCGTGACGGTGGTCTAATGGTTCTGCCGGAGCGGCTCTGAGTGGTCGCCGGTCTAGTTGGTGGGGCCGGGCGGTTCGCCGCCGGCTGTGCTGGCTTGCTGGCGGGGCGGCCCCTAGTTGGAGGTCGGGCCACGGGGACCTGTTCCCCTGGTTCTGTGTGTGCTGGTTTGAGCCGGTCGATGGAGACGGTGTCGACCCTGTCGCCGAGTCGCAGCTTGAAGACCTTGTCCCCTGTTTGTAGTACCTCGTACGGTCCGTCGTACGGGGGTCGCAGGGGTCCGCGGTGCGCGTCGTGTCGCACGAAGACGAAGCGTGCCTGCTGTAAGTTTGGCGGGACGTGAGGTGCGAGTTCGCCGTGTCGGCTGACCGGAAGTGGGGCGAACTGTTGAGCGGAAGAGAAAGAGTTGAGCCGCTGCTGTTCGGCCGACCAAGGCGTGGTAGCCTCCGGAAGGAATTCGCCTGGGACACGCAGCGGTTGTCCGTAGGCTAACTCCGCTGCCGAGGACTGGAGGTCTTCCTTGACCATGGTGCGTAGGCCTAGTAGCACCCACGGTAGGCGGTCAGTCCAGGTACTGTCCTGCAGGCTGGTGCGGAGTGAGGCCTTGAGTGACCTGTGGAAGCATTCACACAGCTCATTGGCCTGCGGGTGGTACGCCGTGGTTCAGTGGAGCGCCACCCCGAGGTTGCGTGCTGTGGCCGTCCAGAGTTCGGAGGTGAACTGGGCGCCTCTGTCGGAGGTTATGTCGGCTGGTACGCCGAACCTTGCGACCCAGGTGTTAACGAACGCCCTGGCGATGTCGGCTGTGGTGGTGGAGGGCAGCGGCACTGCCTCAGGCCAGCGTGTGTAGTGGTAAACCATCGTGAGGAGATAAGTTTGGCCTTGCGATGGCGGCAGAGGACCGACGATGTCGACGTATACGTGGTCGAAGCGGCGGCTGGGTACCTCGAAGTCTCCCAGGGGTGCTTTTGTGTGTAGCTGTACCTTAGCCCGTTGGCAGGCGAGGCAGGAAGTGGCCCAAGTCCGAACATCTTTGTTGAGGCCGCGCCAGACGAAATGCTGGGAGAGGAGTTTGACGGATGCGCGGGCACCCGGATGGGAGAGCGCGTGTAGCGCATCGAAGATGCGGCGGCGCCAGGTTGCAGGGACGACCGGCCTGGGTTGGCCGAGTGAGACGTCGCAAGTGACTGCCGTGGCTTCGGGCCCGTGCGCGACCTTGGCTAGGCATAGCCCTGGCAGGCTGGTAGCCGCCGAGAGGAGGTCTGGGTCCGTGAGCTGGGCCGCTGCTAGTTGCGCGTAGTCGACTGCGAGGTGATTCGCGCAGATGGCGGGACAGGAAAGGCAGTCGGCGACAACGTTGTCTCTACCGGAGACATGCTGGATGTCCGTAGTAAACTCGGACACGGCCGCGAGCTGGCGTTGCTGCCTAGTGGACCAGGGTTCGGTGTGCTTGGCCATCGCGTATGTGAGTGGCTTGTGGTCCACGTACGCGGTGAAGGGGCGGCCCTCCAGGAGGAACCTGAAATGGCAGACCGACAGGTGTAGCGCGAGAAGCTCGCGGTCGAAAGTAGAGTATTTGACCTCTGGGGGGCGCAGTTGGCGGCTGTAGAAGGCAAGTGGCTGCCACGCGCCATTGACCCACTGCTCGAACACGGCTCCGACCGCGTGGTCAGAGGCGTCGGTGGTGAGCGTGACCCGGGCATCGGCCCTCGTGTGCGCGAGCAGGGTGGCGTCGGCGAGCGCGTTTTTGGTGGCGTCGAAGGCGGCTGACATGTCAGTGGTCCAGGCTACGGACATCTTGCTGGATTTACCTCAGAGGGCGTCGTATAGGGGCTTCATGAGGGCTGCAGCTCTGGGGATGAACCTGTTGTAGAAGTTCACCATCCCGAGGAACTCCTGGAGGCCCTTGATGGTTTTGGGGCGGGGGAATTGCTGGACGGCCTGCACCTTGTTGGGCAGGGGGACGGCCCCAGCAGGGGTGATGTGGTGACCGAGAAAATTGATCTTGGTTAGGCCGAATTGGCACTTCGCCGGGCTGAGGATGAGCCCGTGTTGGGCTAGGCGCCCGAACAGGATGCAAAGGTGTTCGAGGTGTTCCTGTTGGGAGGAGCTGGCCACGAGAATGTCGTCTAGATAGACGAATAGGAAGTTCAGGTCCCGGAGGACTGAGTCCATAAGGCGCTGGAAAGCCTGGGCTGCATTCTTGAGGCCGAAGGGCATCCTCAGGAACTCGAACAGGCCGAATGGGGTGATGACGGCCGTTTTGGGGATGTCCGCGGGATGTACGGGGACTTGGTGGTAACCGCGCACCAGGTCGACCTTGGAAAAGACGGTTCGTCCGGCCAGTCGGGCCGAGAAGTCCTGGATGTGCGGCACCGGGTATCGGTCGGGGGTGGTGGCGTCATTGAGGCGGCGGTAGTCCCCGCAAGGGCGCCAGCCTCCGCCGGGCTTGGGGGCGATGTGAAGGGGTGAGGCCCAAGGGCTGCTGGAGTGGCGGATGATGCCGAGTTGTTCCATGGTGGTGAACTCGGCCCGTGCGATTTCCAGCTTGGCCGGGCTGAGTCTGCGGGCGTGGGCAGAAACCGGGGGGCTGGTGGTGGGGATATAGTGCTCCACACCCTGTTTGGCGGCTTTGGCCGAAAAGGTCGCGTTAGTGAGGGCGGGAAACTCGGCTAGAAGTGGCGAGTAGTCGTCCGTGGCTCTGGCGAGGCAGTAGGTCGTCAGGCCGGCCGAACGGGCCGGGGTGAATGCGCCAGGGATGGGGGCCATAGTGTTGATGTCGACGAGGCGGTGCCTCGGAATGTCGACAAGGAGGCCGTGGGCGCGTAGGAAGTCGGCACCCATGAGTGGGCAGAGGACCCTGGCTGTGAGGAACTCCCAGCGGTAGCGGCGGCCTGCGAGGTCGAGCGTGACCATGCGGGTGCCATATGTGCGGATGTCAGAGCCATTGGCTGCGGCCAGCGTGATACCCCGTGCGCCGCGTTGGATTTCGAAGGCGGAGGCGGGGGTGATGCTGTGCTGGGCCCCTGTGTCGCACAGAAATCGGCGGTTGGTGCTGTCGTCGGTGACGTACAGTAGAGGCCCCTTTTGCCCCGCGGCCATCGTGGGGGCCGGTGCAGGGGGGGGTTTGAAAGTGCACGGTGGCGTGCAGCGTTGGGCCCTAGTGCCAAAACGGGTGTGGTAGTAGCAGTGACCCGGAGTGGTAGGGCGGTCGGGCCTAGTGGGCCGGGAAGACCGCGTGGTCGTTGCCGTGAGGTCGGGCGCGACGTCGCAGGCGGACTGCGCAGAGAGCAGCCGGTCGGCCTTTTCGGCTATCTCATTCAGGTCCGTGGAGCCAGATTCCACAATGAGCGGGCGGATGCTGGCGGGGAGCTGCCGAATGAAAAGCGTGCGAAAGAGGGCGCCGGTATTTTTGTCGTCCGAGAGGGACAGCATGTGGGAAAGCAGATCCGACGGTGAAGCGTCACCAAGGCCGGGGAGGTCGAGGAGTTGGCAGTTGCGCTGGTAAGAGGACGTTTGAAATTTTTTAAGGAGCGCAGCCTTCAGATGTTCGTACTTGCCTTCCAGTGGTGGCTCCTGCAGCGCTGCCCAAACCTTGGGGACTGTGGCGTAGGTGGGAGAGGCGACGAGGTAGTCGTACTTCGTGGCGTCGACTGTAATTTTTTTCAGCCGGAATCTGAACTCGGCTTGAACAAACCAGGCTTCGGCCAGGTTCTCCCAAAAGTCCGGTAGTTTAACCGTGACTGCGTTTGTATCCGCCATGCTAGCTTAGGATTCGTCCTGAGCATCGGGGTCACCAGTGTTGAGATACCACGGCAAACGTGGGAGTCGAGACCAGAGTTAGTGAAACACAACTGCTTTAATCAACCTCATGGCAAAGAGGAACTAGAAAAGCCCGCGCAACCACTTAAATACTCCCCAGACAGGAAGTGCTCCCGGCAGCCTGTCCCTGCGGGAAACAAGTTGCTGGAGGAAAGGGCCCCCGGCTGGGGGCGTCTGCTTAAACTGTCCGTGCCGCCGTGAGCGGATTATGTCCAGTAGTGGCGTGTCGCCACAGTTTTATAATTTTATCAAATATTTTAAATTATTCTACTGAAGTCAGTAGGCCCAACATTGCGTTGTTCCTGCTCTGCTGGTGAAAGTGGGCTGGGACTTCTGTCTGCCATGAGGAAAGTCCATTGGCCCCATCCTAAATCCTGGAGAATGGAGTAATTTTCATAATCAGGCACTTGCAGAAATACAACAGAGGTGCCCCACAATGAGGTGCCAGAAAATCAACGGGGGAAACCTGAAACACTCATCAGGATGAAGATTAGAAGTGACAAAGGTTATTTCCCCATAGGAAACCCAAGCCCTCCATTCAGGAGGTGATTGTAATTAACGTTACTCCTCAACTTCTTTGGGGCCTTTAGTAGGCCCATAACTGAAAGCACACCTGATCTTAGCAGGCCTATTGGATGGCGGACTGAGCGGAATGCCCAGAGTAGCCCAGGAATTCAAATCCCCCTAAAATCTGTGCAGGATATAAGAGGAGTGGATTTAAGAAAGTCAAGGAGTCACAGATTGAATCTAACGGATTCTGACGAAGGGTCTTCGACCTGAAACATTGACTCTGTTTCTCTCTCCACGGATGTTGCCTGGCCTGCTGAGTTTTTCCAGCGTTTTCTGTTGTTATTACAGATTGAATCTACGTGGTCATACAAGCTCCCTTGACCAACCACATCCTATGTCAACAGGAAAGGGTCAAATCGTGCAATTGAATGCCTTCATTTTTAGGCAGTCTACCTCTCTTCCACTCAGAAACGCAAGCATCTGAGTGGGTCCTGGGAGTTCAAAACTATCGCTGATGTCACCAGTGCACGTTCCTAGGACACTAGATGAGCACCACTACAACAATGTTCATTCTGACACCAAAGTCATATTAGAGTGTGCAGTTGGTACCTGAATCAATCACGGGTGTTCAGCAATTTAAACCAGTTAGTGTCTCAAGGATCATGGTGGTTTGCCTGCTGAACAGCTTTGCCCTGCAAAGAGACCTTGTCATGAAGCCCCAAGGGAGGAAGGCACTGAAGGGCATGGGGGATGAGTTAAAGGGGCAACACCAGCCTGAAGATAATATAGGGCTCAACACATTTCTGCATGCAAGACACATTTGGGTCAACCTGATTGAGGAGACCTTCTCTTGACTCCTACATCGGCCCACTACGTGAACAGTCCTGTCTACATGTCCGATAGCAAAATACTGCGGATGTTGGAAATCCGAAATAACAACAGAAAATGCTGGAAAAACTCAGCAGGTCAGGCAACATCCGTGGGCAGAAATTTGAGTTGACGTTTCAGGTCGAACCCTTCTTCAAAACTGGAAAGAAAAGATAGATCGGAGGCAGGGCTGCGATTGGACAAAAGAATAAAAGAAACAAAAGAAGTAAAAAAGAGGCAATAAAAGGTGTTAGAAGCTAGACGAGATGGTAATAGGCTGAGATTGAGTGTAAAGTGTACTGGCAGGGCAAGGGATAGCTGCCAGGTGTGAGAGCAAAACAAAAGGAATGGGGGGGGGGAAGGAGTGGAAAAATTACAAGAAAAAATGAAATAGGGGCCGAGGTTATGATCTGAAATTGTTGAACTCGATATTGAGTATGGAAGGCAGCAGAGTGCCTAATCGGAAGATGAGGTGCTGTTCCTCGAGTTTACGTTGAGCTTCCGTGGAACAATACAAGAGGCCAAGGACGGTGAGGTCCGAGTGGGAATGGAGCGTTGAATTAAAATGACAGGCGACCGGAAGCTCGGGGTCACCCTTACGGACTGAACGGAGGTGTTCCGCAAAGCGGTCACCCAATCTGCGTTTGGTCTCCCCAATGTAGGGGAGACCGCATCGTGAGCAGCGAATACAGTATACTAGATTGCGAGAAGTACAAGTAAATCGCTGTTTCACCTGGAAGGGGTGTTTGGGGCCCTGGACAGTGGGAAGGGGGGAGGTATAGGGGCAGGTGTTACATCTCCTCCGCTTGCACGGGAAGGTGCCAGGCGAAGGGGAAGGGCTGTTTGGGGTGATAGAGGAGTGGACTAGGGTGTCTTGGAGGGAGCGGTCCCTGCGGAACGCTGAAAGGGGAGGGGAGGGGAAGATACGTTTGGTGGTGGTCCATCTCTGACTCTTCCCTTCCCTTCCTCGACTTCTCCGTCTCCATCTCTGGGGATAGGTTATCGACCAATATTCACTACAAGCCCACTGACTCCCACAGCTACCTGGACTACACTTCCTCCCACCCCGCTTCCTGTAAGGACTCTATTCCATTCTCCCAGTTTCTCCATCTCTGCCGTATCTGCTCCGATGATGCCACCTTCCACAACAGTGCTTCAGACATGTCTTCCTTTTTCCGCAACCGAGGATTCCCCTCTACCGTGATTGACACTGCCCTCGACCATGTCAGTTCTATCTCCCGCACTTCTGCCCTCACCCCTGCCCCTCCCTCCCGGAACAACGATAGGGCTCCCCTTGTCCTCACCTTTCACCCCACCAGCCTCCACATTCAACGGATCATCCTCCAGCATTTCCGCTACCTCTAAAGTGATCCCACCACCAAACGCATCTTCCCCTCCCCTCCCCTTTCAGCATTCCGTAGGGATCGCTCCCTCCGAGACACCCTAGTCCACTCCTCTATCACCCCCAACAGCCCTTCCCCTTCGCCTGGCACCTTCCCGTGCAAGCGGAGGAGATGTAACACCTGCCCCTATACCTCCCCCCTTCCCACTGTCCAGGGCCCCAAACACCCCTTCCAGGCGAAACAGCGATTTACTTGTACTTCTCGCAATCTAGTATACTGTATTCGCTGCTCACGATGCGGTCTCCTCTACATTGGGGAGACCAAACGCAGATTGGGTGACCGCTTTGCGGAACACCACCGTTCAGTCCGTAAGGGTGACCCCGAGCTTCCGGTCGCCTGTCATTTTAATTCAACGCTCCATTCCCACTCGGACCTCACCGTCCTTGGCCTCTTGTATTGTTCCACGGAAGCTCAACGTAAACTCGAGGAACAGCACCTCATCTTCCGATTAGGCACTCTGCAGCCGTCCGGACTCAATATCGAGTTCAACAATTTCAGATCATAACCTCGGCCCCTATTTCATTTTTTCTTGTAATTTTTCCACTCCTTTCCACCACCCCCCTTTCCTTTTGTTTCGCTCTCACACCTGGCAGCTATCCCTTGCCCTGCCAGTACACTTTACACCCAATCTCAGCCTATTACCATCTCGTCTAGCTTCTAACACCTTTTATTGTCTCTTTTTTACTTCTTTTGTTTCTTTTATTCTTTTGTCCGATCGCAGCCCTGCCTCCGATCTATCTTTTCTTTCCAGTTTTGAAGAAGGGTTCGACCCGAAACGTCAACTCAAATTTCTGTCCACGGATGTTGCCTGACCTGCTGAGTTTTTCCAGCATTTTCTGTTGTTATTTCCTGTCTACATGTCCCCTCTTCCCACCAACAAACATTCCATCTAGAAATAGACACTTCTCAACATGCATCTGCTCACATGGCTGCCATTCGTGCCATCTTATCAAAGCCATTTCCAAAAACAATGTTTGCAGGCACACCAGCTTTAATTGAACTATGTGAACTATTCAGAAAAACAGATTCTGCACGGCTGAACTTGCAATTTGAAGATTTCAATGTAATGGGTCTGTACATGAATCCTATTTTCTGTGGTCCTCATAATTTTACTGAACACTTTACTGTGTCAGTGCTTAGTTATTCTTTCCATCATGCTTCCCCTTGGTGAAAGTATGTAATATATGACTTCTCAAACTTAATCTAATGTTTGACCTAGGTGTCACCTGAGTGGTAGCACGTAGCTGACTCCTTTTAGGTTGCCTGACCTGGTAAGGTCATTAAGCTTCTTGCTGCACTGAGTTGCTGTACATGGGGCAATGGCATTGTGCGCTGACTGTCCTGGCCATCTCCTTCCACTGCGTATGACAGTGCCTTTTGAGAGCCTTTTCTGTTCAGTCTCAAACAGAGCTTCTGCCCTCTGCCTTATTTGAGCCAGAATCACTTCTGCAGATCCTGAAAACCTGGGGCTGTGTGTCCTGCAGCAGACCTCAAACATTTTGCAAAGATCCATAATCCTACTTTCAAAAAATTGGTTTAGTGATGATACCTGGCCCTTTAAGCATTCAAATCCTACAAAGGCACACATTTTCTGTCCCAACTAGCCAAAACTCCCAATCAGAGGTCTTGGCCGGAATTTGAATTTGGAGGCGGGTCGGGAGCAGGGTGGGGGAGGGGCGGGGGGATGCCTGGAAAGTGATCGGGAAGCCTGGAGAACAGGTTTTCCAAAATCCCTGCTGAATTTAACAGCTGGGGCTGATTCGCATTTCAAAAGCATTGATTCCTGCCCACAGCCAGCCAGATGGAGAGGGTGGGTAGGCCTGCAGCATCAGACCACAGAGAGGAGGGAGGGAGGGATCGGGGGGGGGTGGCGGTAGGAGTGGGGGCCGGAGGACGATCGGAGCTGGAGGGGGGAGGTCGGAAGGCTGTAGGGGTGATCGGAGGCCGGAGAGGGGGTCGGGGGCCGGTAGTCGGAAGATCAGAGGGGTGAATTGGGGGCTGGAGGGGGGATCATAGACCGGGGAGGTTGGGGGCTGGAGGGGGGAATTGAAGGCCAGAGGGGGGGGTCAGCGGTTGAGGACTGGGGGCTAAGGATCGAAGGCTGGAGGGGCGATCAGAGATGCGAGGCATCGTGGAGTGGGTGTCAGAGGTCACGAGGGGTGTGCAGAGGCCTGTGGGGGGGGCAGGGAGGTTCAGGGGGGTCAGAAGGGTCGGGGGGTGCCTGATCGTGGGGGATTGGTGAGACAGGAACGCTGGGTCCAGCAGGTAAGTGGAAAGGCACTTATCTCCGGGATCCAGCAGTTCTCGCCTCCTTTTAGCTGGCGGGTCCCTGAGGCCTGGGAAACCTGCCCACCCACAGTTAAATTTGAAAAGGTGGATCACCATGAGGCATGGAGCCTCATTATAATATTTGAATGGGCGACCCGTCTCCTGGGAGTGGGTTGGCTGCCCGTCCACCCCGTCACACCTCCGTTAAAATTGGAAGTGGGCGGGTTGGGGTCGGGATTCAGTTTTTAACTCTTTAACCTCCCACCCGACCCCAATCCACCTATTTTCGGGGATAATAATTCCCCCCTTTGAGGCCAGATGCCCACCCAGAAAATTTAAATTAGGCTGACCCCCAGAAAATTCAACGGGGCTAGTGCTGGGTCAGTCAACTGGGCAGCAATCCTGCCCCTTTGCAGCAATACCACTAAAGAGGAAAATCTAGGCTAATGAGTCCCCGGTGTTCAGGTGAATTCATGCCATGGGCAGCGGATCATTCCCATTTCGGAGCCCCTGAAGATCAGTCCTCAACTGATCATTCGGAGTTAACCGACCGCACAATGGGTTCTCTGCCTTGCACCAGCTCAGTGACCAAGGGCTGGATTTTCCGGGGTGTCAGCGGGCATGATCGGTGGCGAGCCAGGTGGGAAAGTGGGTTTTTCCCCCCAGCGGGTCAGGACCTCGCTGTGAACCCGCCGCCATGTGTCTTTTCCTGATGTTAGCGCTGAGCAGACCTGACGCGCAGCGGCGGGGGACCCAATTCAGGTTATTATGACATTGTTTAGAGATAATTAAGAACACATTTGAGCTCACCTTTTGATTTTACATGCTCGCCCATGGGGTCCTCGCTGCTCAGGGGTCTGTAAGCTGAGGCTGGAGTTCAGTGGCCATTGAGCCAGCTGTTGAGTTGACAGCTTCAAATGTAAAGCAAAAGTTCCCACCTTACAGAGATACCTTCCCTCAGTCACAAACTCTTCCTCACTGCATTTCCACAGCAGATTCACCATGCTGAAAGTCTTTACACAAGTCTCCATCCATGTTTGACCTCATTACCTCTCTCATCATTGACAGATCGCTTTTGTCATCTCTACTTCACCTGCCATCTATTCCATCAGCATGAGTGCCCTTGAATCTATCTCACCTTGGTCCTCAGAATCCCACCACAATCAGCCCCAACACTAGCAGCAATCAACTAATGCTGCAAGGACACAGGGCATCAGCACTCGACCACATTGCTGCCTGGGAGGCCAGGGATGGCCTCACCATGGCCAGATTTACTTCACTTGACGCTGTACACCCTGGTTGCCACATGATACGCCAGGTTGGCACCACCCCACACCAACACCATAAAGCATCCCTACAATGCTCAAGCCATTCTTTTTACACTTATCACCATTGTGGGGGATACCGTTATGTCTCACCATTCACTGCAACTCATGAACCCACTTCCAAAGGTGCACAAATCTGTCCAAGAGCACAGTGTTGAAAATAAAGGTTTCAATATTTTATACCACATTAACAGAAACTTTACATGAACATTGGCTAAAACACCCAAGTGCCTGCCCTTGTGTGTCATTAGTTGGTCTGGTTGCACTAGGATGAGCGTGAGTGTGAGGGGTGGCTAGTGAGATGGGGAGGTGATAATGTAGGTAGAGTGGGATGGGTGGAGGTGCAAGGTAAGTTGGTGTGAGTAAGGATGTGCAGAAGTAGGGTAGGGAAGGCAGAGTGATGGGGATGTGAATGAGAGGCACAGCCGGATGAGGTTGAGTGTGGCTTTGTACTAACGTTTCACGATCTACTGAGATCACTGAAAGGTTTGCGGTACTGCACCCAGGTCCTCCTGACGACATCCCTGCTTGTGCCCTCCTGTGCAATGTGCAACCAGGCTGCATTGATCTCCTAGGGAGGTCTCATCTGCCCATGGGAAGGGAAGATGACCTTCTTGTGTGCTGTGATGCCCTCCATAAGCATATGGAGGGAGTCATGGGAGAGCCTGGCTGCAGCCCTGTACCTTTGTGCAGTGCTTGTCAGTGTTTACTGTAGAACGCTGACAGCACAAATGTCAAAATAAAGTTGGCCATGGTCCCTTTAAGGAAACTGGCTGATGACACGTCATCAAATGACATCACCAGACCTGCTTCCTCTAATTGGCCGGCAAACGAGCTGGGCGGGCTTAACAAGCCAAGTCAATATAAATTCATTTCAGAGGCCGGGATGGAGACAGCAGTGGGGTCGGGACCCGCCACCGATGTCACCCGCCACAGATCCACCAAGGTCAGCAAAATCGTGGCCAAAGAGTGGGAAAAAAGATGCTACTGTTCAGATTCAATTGGTGCTGGTATTCATTCACTGGAGGTTTTCACTTACAACTTCCTTGACTGTCTCCAGTTTGGGCAAGTTCCCTCCCATGGCACTAGCCGGTAGGGTACAGCATCCCTGCCTCACCCACTCCCAGCGATTGGACACCTCTCCAACCCTTTTGATCTCCTCCTGATCTCCCCCCACCGAGGCCTCCAACTTCCCCCCATGAGGCCTCCGATCTCCCCCCAAACTGCCCCCCCAAGGCATCCAATCCCACCTCCAGCCTCCGACCTTCACCCCCCAGTCACTTCCCGGCCTTCCAACCTCTACTCTCCAGCCTCTGATCGCCTTCTGGCCTTCCGGCCTCCCCCCTCCGGCCCCCAACCACACTCCCCGATCCTCCTCCGGCCCCCAACCACCCCACCCGATCCTCCTCTGGCCTCCCCCCTCTGGCCCACAACCATATACCTCTCGATCCTCCTCCAGCTCCGATCCTCCTCCGGCCCCCAACCACACCCCCGGATCCTCCTCCGGCCCCAATCCTCCTCCGGTCCCCAACCACACCCCCGGATCCTCCTCCGGCCCCAATCCTCCTCCTGCCCCCAACCACACTCCCGGATCCTCCTCCGGCACCCCCCCCCTCCGGCCCCCAACCACCCCCCACGATCCTCCTCTGGCCCAGGTCCTGCTTCGACTTCCAACCAGCACCCCCAATCCCTCCCTTCCTCCTCTCTGCTGCCTAGTGCTGCAGGCCTACCTGCCCGTCAGCCAGCCAGCCTCTTCATCTGGCTGGTTGCGGGCGAGAAATGAAGCTGTGAAATGCTTATCAGGCCCTGACGAAAAATTTGGCAAGGCCTGCAGGAAACCCATTCTCCCAGGTTTCCCGACCGCTTTCTAGCCCTGCTCCCTGCTCCCAACCCACCTCCAGATTAAAATTCCGGCCCATGTGCCGGTTTCAGTAATAATAGGCACCAGTGATAGTTAAGCCTGGTTGGGCACATATGGCACAGTATGTATATCTTGATGGTAACCTGTACTCTCGGTCAAGTTTAGTTGTTAGCAATTTAAAAAACACATTATTCCTATTAACAGAAATTTGACTTGGATATAAATTTGGTGCTGCTAAATTTCCTCTTTTCATTGAAAATTAACCTGTCACGGGCCTAAAAAAAATGGTTCAAGTAACATTTGGAACTGTTCTTTATGCACTAGCCATCCCATATGGCTACCCTGTGCAAGTTTGAACTGTTACTTAATTTTGTGCTTGACTGCTCCAAAAGGCTGATGTCCCATCTACAATTTATTGTACAGCTGCTGCACAGCGCCAGTTTCTAAGTCAATTTCTTGATGGATGTTGTCTCCCGTGTCTCATTTATCCAGGACATTGCATTTATTGTGGAAAAATTTGTTTCAACTCACTTCAGAACTGATGTACTGCCTTGCCATATTGCAACTGTACAGCAAGACACATGAGGGATGGCTTGTTTCAAATCAGCTTTTCTAAACCATTCAGTCTGACTAAGTCCATAACAATAGCCCCCATGTCAATATGGCTAGTAGCAGTGAATTGTGAAAGAGCATAGATAAAAAAGCAATTTTTTTTTCAGGCTTTCAAGTTATCAGCTTGCATAGGAGAAACTAACACAGAAAACAGATGCACAATTTAGTTTAGGCATAAAACCACATCTAGTTCAGGAGAAAATGCAACGGTTTCCTTTCTGATCTGTGTCTTTATTTTAAATGCAGATTGTAATTCACAATGGATTTACGTCAGTACAGTTTTGCTTTCATATTATAACAATATTGCAGATGTGAGAAATATTAACAACTGCTCTGACATGAATTGATTAGTTACAGAATGTTGCAGATAATTGTAGCTCTGAGTTCCGATGTTCCAGGAACTAATTCTAAGGTCCGGAAATTCAGTGATAGAACTGAACCTCTGTCTGCACACATGCTTGTCCACAGACCCTACCCCAAATTATGGAAACGGACTTGCCAAAAATGCAACCTTGCCACCATAGCCCACATCCTGAAATTAAAAGCATTCCATCCAGATTTGTGGTCAGATATTGCACAGATACCAGAAGCATTTATCAGTTAATAGCCAATTATAATAAAATTAGCTCCTGATGAGGTAATTTAGATGGCCAGAAAATCGCCCAGTGTTTTCAGTGATATAAAATCCTCTATCTACCTGCATATTTAAAGTGAATATCCAGAGCTGCTGGTTTGTTCTGTTTATGGAAGTGCATTTAAAGAGCCTTACAGTAAGATTTGCCTACAGCAAGTCCCACAAACAGCAATGAGTTTAATGACAGGATATTCATTTTTGGTGGTGTTAATTGAGGGATAGATGTTGGTCAGGACATCTCCCCTGCTTTTCTTTGGAAAGTGCCATGGGAACTTTTGTGTACACCTGGTGGGGAAAACAGGGTCTTGATTGAACACCTCATCTGAAAGGCAACTCCTCCGAGCTCATGTCTGGAGTGTGACTCAAACCTACAACCTTCTGATTCGGGGGCAAGAGCGCTACTGCTGAGCTAAGGCTGACATGGAGGAAACCAGTGTATGTGGGTGTGATTGATGTGTGAGGACAGGATTGGACTCCTTCCCCAGTTACAAAGCCTACTAACACTCAGTCTAGACTCTCACATGAAGAATGGCTCCTGAAGTGGATACTTGTACAGTGATGATACTCAACTCCAGACCTATGCTAATACCTTCGACTCCATTTCGCCTACATTTCATTGTACTGCACTTGTGGCGGTGAGCCACCTTCTTGAACTGCTGCAGTCCATATGGTGAAGGTACTCCCACAGAGCTGTTAGGGAGGGAGTTCCAAGGTTTTGACCCAGTGACGATGAAGGATCAGCGGTATACTTCTAAGTCAGGATGGTGTGTGACTTGGAGGGGAACTTGGAGGTGGTGGTGTTCCCATGCACCTGCTGCCCTTGTCCTTCTAAGTGGAAGAGGTCGCGGGTTTGGGAGGTGCTGCCGAAGAAGCTTTGGCGAGTTGCTGCAGTGCGCCGGTGGTGGAGGGAGTGAATGTTTAAGGTGGTAGAGGGGGTGCCAATCAAGCGGGCTGCTTAGTCCTGGATGGTGTCGAGCTTCTTGAGTGTTGTTGGAGCTGCACTCATCCAGGCAAGTGGAGAGTATTCCATCACACTCCTTACTTGTGTCTTGTAGATGGTAGAAAAGCCTAGGGGAGTCAGGATGTGAGACACTCACCGCAGAATACCTAGCCTCTGACCTGCTCTTGTTGCTGTTGCATTTGCAAAGATAATCCAGAGGCCGTAAGCAGAATTCAGTTTGTGTTGCTTTTTAATGGCTGCTCCACACACACACGCCCAAGCAAAAGCAATCGAATACCTATACACAATACAATGATAACAGCACTATCAAACTCCATGTGCTCAGGCCAAGGCAATCGAGTACCTATCACCAATGTCAGACATAACAGTTGCCACAGTATTTATGTGCTGGTCCAGTTAAGTTGCTGGTCAATAAATTCTGGCATAAAGTTGTGAATGATCCAAAATGTCCTCAAGCAAAATCAAAGCCATTTTTATCGGTTCCTGACAACACCTACATGACTCTGGCACCAGCCCCATAACCCTTCCCAGTGGCCCACTTTGACTGAACCAGCTGATGGGCTACTTTGCCATTCTGCTTGCCCCCGAGCAGACCTTCCTACCAGTCCGTGTCCATATGCAGCGAGACCTGGACAACATTCAGACTTGGGCTGACAAGTGGCAAGTAACATTCGCACCACACAAGTGCCAGGCAATGACCATCTCCAACAAGCGAGACTCTAACCATCTCCCCTTGACATTCAATGGCACTACCATCGCTGAATCCCCCACTATCAACATCCTGGGGGTTACCATTGATCAGAAACTGAACTGGACCAGCCATATAAATACTGTGGCTACAAGAGCAGGCCAGAGGCTGGGAATTCTGCGGCGAGTGTCTCACCTCCTGACTCCCCAAAGCCTTTCCACCATCTACAAGGCACAAGTCAGGAGTGTGATGGAATACTCTCCACTTGCCTGGATGAGTGCAGCTCCAACAACACTCAAGAAGCTCGACACCATTCAGGATAAAGCAGCCCGCTTGATTGGTACTCCATCCACCACCTTCAACATTCACTCCTCCACCACCGGCGCACTGTGGCTGCAGTGTGTACCATCTACAAGATGCACTGCAGCAACTCGCCAAAGCTCCTTCAACAGCACCTTCCAAACCCGCGAACTCTACCACTTAGAAGGACAAGGGCAGCAGACGCATGGGAACATCACCACCTACAAGTTCCCCTCCAAGCCACACACCATCCTGACTTGGACCTGTATCGCCGTTCCTTCACTGTCGCTGGGCCAAAATCCTGGAACTCCCTTCCTAACAGCATTGTGGGTGTACCTACACCATATGGACTGCAGCGGTTCAAGAAGGCGGCTCACCACCATCTTCTCAAGGGCAATTAGGGATGGGCACTAAATGCAGGCCTAGCCAGCGACGCCCACATCCCATCAATGAATTTTTAAAAATTAAAAAAATACGCCTGTCCAGTCGCCAAGTTCTCCTAAGTAGGGGCACTATAAAAATGCAAGTAATTGTTTAGTAATGACTCCCTCCATATTATGAAGTACAGAAATGCATAAAAACTGGGATTATGAAAAGCAGACTTTTGGCACCTGATTTGCATCTGAGATATTCCTGGATAGCCGCTCAAAAGATAGACTGTGTCTCCCAAACTGATAATAGCAACTCAGTCTGAACCCCAGATAAATTACTGCCTTAAAATATATGCCAGAAGTATTCTGGCTTGTTAGCTTTTGAAAGTTATTAATGCACATGGGTTGGAGAAAACTGTCACTGCTCTGAAGCATTAACATTATGATTAAGTCAGAAGTGTTACTGCAATCTGTTTCACTATCTTTATATTCTGCATTTTTAAATGGCCAAAAAATGAATTTGATAGGTTTATCAGAGGAATAATGGTGTCATAAATTTTCGCTACTGTACTACTATGATCATTGCGCTTTATGTAATAGAAACTCCGAAGCATTTACTATACACAGTCGCCTAGGCTTTCCACCTCCCCCACTGATTTTTCATTGGATCTGGTGCCAAGGGGAGGCACTACTGGAGGACACGTTCTACTACATCCCCATCTCCAATGTTCCTGTTAAGTTGCACAGCCACACCACCACACAGCGGTCTTGAGATCCTGTGCTGCTGGCTCACTGGCTTTTAAGTGGGAAAACCGTGCATGCACAGAATTTTGAATGGGCTGCGCACCCTGTTAAAGGGGCTGCGTGGACCCAAAAAAAATTAGAGGGAACATCTCCCCATTGTTTTCCGGGGGCAAATCCCATCGGACACAATGGGCTGGATTTTCATTGAGGAGGCGGGTAGGAGGCGGGACTGCAACTTTCGGGGTTGTAGTCTCGCCTCCATCGAGTTGTAGCCAACCCACGCGATTTTGACTTGATTGACCTTGTTGAGCCCACCCAGCAGGCTCAGCAGGCCAATTAAAGGCCACCCGGCAACAGGTGATGTCACAGATTGATATTTCATCTGTCAAGACCTTTTGACAGATGAAATATCAGCGTTTCACAGCGGTTTGAAGCTGTCAAACACTGACAATCTGTACTCCAAGTTAATTCCTTCCTCTCAGGATGATTTAGAGATCTCTCCAGAACAGAAAGCTGAATGCTGCAATTTTTGACAGATCGCGGCCATTCTGCTTTCTGTGCCAGTGAGATGAGGGACTCCTGAGACCTGAAGGAAGGAAGGCTGTAAAGGTAAGTAAAACTTCTTTAAACACTTTAAACACACCAAACACACTTACCGCTGCACTCATGCACCCATCACTCACCTGAGCACTGGACATTTCGACCCCTCCAAGCCCTTCAGCCCGACGGCCCACCTCACTAACTTGGCGTGGTTTGGAGCCGTTGGGAATCCCACACTTCAAGAATGAAAATAGGGATTAGGCTAAAAACTGCCTGTTAACTACCTGTTAACAGGCAGTTCATTGGCACTAATCCCCTTCCCGCCTCGGGGAGGCGGGTCCCAGTGCGGGTTGGGTACCCGCCTCCTTTGAAACTGGCATGGAGGCGGGTTGGGGGCGGGATGGGTTCGTGCCCCCCGATTTCAGGATTTTAACCCCCCACACGCCTCCAAACCCGCCTCCACGACTCAATGAAAATCCTGCCCAATACGTCCACCTATATGTGTGCAGGCTGTGTTAACATGCAAATGAGGGGAACAAGCCCTCACCCTGTTTCCAGCATAGAAAGCCAAGAACAAATTTTCTAACTGCTACAGTCACCACCACCTGCACCATTCCTGCTTATCTCGGACTACTGCCTATAGTGGGCAAATGGTACTAACCATTTTCCATTACCATAGGCATCAATTAGAAAGGTGCCGCTTAAACCGTATTAAGCGCGCCAACTATTTTGGACAGTTCAAGTAGCTGTTCGCACAATCTCTTAAGGAATTAACACATTACAAGCTTTTCAGTGACAAAGATAGAGAGAGCAGACTCGGCCTGTTTAATTCACCCTCTGACGGTAATTGGAACTGCTTCTACTAATTAAAATATGTAACAGCCCTGCCACCTCTAGTCCCTGGGATCTCTAGAACTTCTGCCAGCACTTCTTGCCAGCTTGAGGGGCTCTTCGTCGTTGCGAGGGCCGTGACACTTTCCCGGCCCCAATGCTGGATTCACTTAACTGGTTTAGTTTGAAATCTAAGGTTTTATCCTTTTGTTTTGGGTTATCCTACTTGAGTCAAGAGCTGTTTTCTATCTGCCATATCATTTTCCGTGGGCTTTCTTGGTGGCATGAACAAGTCTGTGATAAGCGGTGGGGACTGTAGCTTACTTGCATTGAAGGACTTTAAAAAAAGCAAGACTTGCATTTATATTGCCTCAGGACACCCCAAGGTGCTTTACAATTAATGACGTACTTTTGAAATGTCGTCACTGTTGTAATATCGGAAACGTGGCAACCAATCTGCGCACAGCAAGGCACCACAGACAGTAATGTGATAATGACCAGATCATTTGTTTTAGTGATGTTAATTGAGGGATAAATATTAGCTAGGATAGTTCTTCACTGCCACTATTTATATGAAAAATTGTGAATTTATTTATTGTGTGCCAATTCAGAGGCCCCACAAGTACAGGTAGACTATCCTTTATCCGAAAACCTTGGGACCAGCTGTGTTTCGGTTTTCAGAATTTTTTGGATTTCAGAAGGTTTTCTGACAACACTGTTGCTTAGTAACAGTTTGTAAACACTCGGGCCCTGCCTTGGAAGGGTCTCTGAAGCTATTGCTAAGCTACAGAGACTCTTTCCACAGCCTGACTGTTTAAAAAATGCTAGGGGAAGAAAAAAATGCTAGGGGAAGAAAAAAAACCTAACAAAACGGTTGCTGATTTCTGCCATTAGATCAAGGTTTCCGGCTCCCCCTGCTCCGTATCTGAATTCCTTGACTTAGCGGGGGTCTGGGGCTCGACTGCCGCCTCCAGTTGTGGGAAAGCCGGATATCGGCTGACTCCTACACTAAGCTGGCCCGCAAATCAGGTCGGGGGGGGGGGTGGGGAAGAAAAGACTATCGGACGGGCCGCTGCAGCTATCGGACGGGCCACTGTATTGTTGGGTTCACTCTCCCGGTACCTCCTTCACACTGCCCGGCTCGGCCTGCAATCTCCTACCCAGGAGGGAACTCTGTGACCCTCTGCCCTGCTCACAGGGAAAGGCAGAGCTCCCGGACCACTCCTGTCATGTTTGGCGCCACTCGGGTCATGTCGTGCGCACAACTTACGCTCCACGAAAAAACTTTCGGTTTTTAGAGGTTTTCGGTTTTCGGAAGTGCGGATAAAGGATAGTCTACCTGTATAGACTATTAATTATAAATCACATTGGCTGCGTTTACACTACTGTAGGTTACAGCAAATCCAACCTTATGCTGTTTAAAGAATGGAAAGAGGGTGTGTTGGATCAAATGTCCTTTACATTAGAAAGAGTGCTTGTGTGGAGTCATTGTAAAGTTTATGGGGGGAAAATCTGTCCCCTTAGTGCCTCCCATTAGTGCCACTGGATGCCGTTAATGTGGCGCAAGACCAGTATCACCGGGGCAAGACGAATCCAGCGCCGCATACCAAATCCACCCCCCACCCCCATAGCGCTGCTGGTAAAAGGTATCGCGGGGAATGTCAATGCCAGGTAGATAGTGATGTCACTGACCGCCTGATTTGTGAAACTGATTCTCGCCACTTACCTCACCACCTGGAGTAAACACCGACAGGGAGAGCTGGCGGCAGCACCAGGAAGCCAGCTCCAGGGATGTTATTTAAAGAGATCATCAGTAATCACTCACAACTGTCAGGTTAGTGCAGTTTAAGTGTTTTTTTGTTAGGTTCACCCACTGCAACAGTTTCATTCTGTAATTTCAAGATTCTTTTGTATCAGGAGTCTTCTGGCAACTAAAAAGTAGCTACATTTCTTCAAAGATTCAAACTGCTACACTTGGTAACATTAATGGGGGCTGTACTGGCATGCCACCTCGCACCTCCAGGATCTATGGCAGAGGGAGCATAGCCAGCGAGAAATACGGGAACATGAGCGCAGAAGGAGGAGGAGGGCCATCAGGGCTCTGAACAGGAGGCCTTACCCTCTCAGGGTATTCCGAAAGCACTTCTCCTACTTCCAATTAAGTGAGGAGCAGTGTATTAGAAGGCTTTTCTTCACCAAGGAGGTCATAGAGTCATAGAGTTTTACAGCGCAGAAAGAGGCCCTTCGGCCCATCGTGTCTGCGCCGTCCATCAATCCCTGTCCAGTCTAATCCCATTTTCCAGCATTTGGTCCATAGCCTTGTATGCAATGGCATTTCAAGTGCCCATCCAAATGCTTCTTGAATGTTGTGAGGGTTCCTGCCTCTACCACCCTTTCAGGCAGTGAGTTCCAGCTTCCAACCACCCTCTGGGTGAAAAAGTTCCTCCTCAAATCCCCCCTAAATCTCCTGCCCCTTACCCTGAATCTATGCCCCCTTGTTATTGACCCCCCTACTAAGGGGAAAAGTTCCTCTTTATCTACCCTATCTATGCCCCTCATCATTTTGTACACCTCAATCAGGTCCCCCCTCAGCCTCCTTTGCTCCAAGGAAAACAACCCCAGCCTGTTGAGTCTTTCTTCATAGCTGAGGCGCTCCATCCCAGGTAACATCCTGGTGAATCTTCTCTGCACCCTCTCCAAAGCAATCACATCCTTCCTATAGTGAGGCGACCAGAACTGCACACAGTACTCCAGCTGTGGCCTCACCAGCGTTTTGTACAGCTCCATCATAACCTCCCTGCTCTTATATTCTATGCCTCTGCTAATGAAGGCAAGTATCCCATATGCCTTATTAACCACCTTATCTACCTGTTCCGCTGCCTTCAGGGATCTATGTACATGTACACCAAGGTCCCTCTGACCCTCTGTACTTCCTAGGGTCCTACCACTCATTGTGTATTCCCTTGCCTTATTTGTCCGTCCAAAATGCATCACCTCGCACTTTTCCGGGTTAAATTCCATTTGCCACTTTTCCGCCCATCTGACCAACCCGTTAATATCGTCCTGTAGCCTGAGGCTTTCCTCCTCGCAATTTACCACCCCACCAATTTTCGTGTCATCCGCGAACTTACTGATCATACCCTTTACATTCTCATCCAAATCATTAATGTAGATCACAAACAGCAAGGGACCCAGCACCGATCACTGAGGTACCCCACTGGACACAGGCTTCCAGTCACAAAAGCAACCTTCGACCATCACCCTCTGCCTCCTGCCACTCAGCCAGTTTAGGATCCAATGCACCAAGGCCCCCTGGATCCCATGGGCTCTTACCTTCTTGACCAGTCTCCTATGCGGGACTTTGTCAAAAGCTTTACTGAAGTCCATGTAAACCACATCCACAGCATTTCCCTCATCCACACACCTAGTCACCCCCTCGAAAAATTCAATCAGATTGGTCAGACATGATTTACCCTTGACAAAGCCATGCTGACTATCCCCGATTAATCCTTGCCCCTCCAAGTGGAGACTAATTTTGTCCCTCAGAATTTTTTCCAATAATTTCCCTACCACAGATGTTAGGCTCACTGGCCTGTAATTCCCTGGTTTATCCCTGCTACCCTTCTTGAATAATGGTACTACGTTAGCTGTTCTCCAGTCCTCTGGTACATCCCCTGTGGCCAGAGAGGTTCTGAAAATTTGTGTCAGAGCCCCTGCAATCTCCTCCTTTGCCTCACACAACAGCCTGGGATACATCTCATCCGGGCCTGGGGATTTATCCACTTTTTGGCCTGCTAAAACCGCTAGTACCTCCTCTCTCTCGATGCTAATATGTTCAAGTATGTCACAGTCCCCTTGCCCGACTTCTATGTCTACATCGTCTTTCTCCATAGTGAACACAGAGGCAAAAAATTCATTTAAAACCCCACCTACTTCATCTGGCTCTACACACAGCTTGCCACTTTGGTCCCTAATGGGCCCTACCCTTTCCCTGGTTATCCTCTTGCCCTTAATCTCTATACGTTTGGAAGTTACAGAGCGTACCGACGCGCGCGTCGCCTCAAAAGAAAGCTTGCGATTCCGGACCGGTCATAGGCATATTTACGTTTCGGCCAGACAAAAATCCCGCCCGCGGTATCCCAAAAACGTTCAGCGTTCCGCTCATTAGCATCTCATTAATGACCGTGTGACGTCGAGGTCTTCCTACAGTTGAGTGTCGAGTGACTCGACGATTGACCAATCCTACGCTTCGGTGACCTGACCGGTCGACCAATCGGTGCGTGTGTGGGCGGGCCTTATCCTTCTGAACCGAGGTGAGTGGCCGCCATCTTGATTTTCCACGATTTTTTCCCCCACACTTTCTGTGTGTTAGGGAACTAAGGTAAATATTTCAATTATGTGTTAGGCAATTAATTAACAATTTATGAGTTTTATATTGTGTTTAGCAACCGCCCCCCCCCCCTCCTCACCCTCGCGCAGGGGGGACTCGGGACCTGAAGCTGAAAAAATTTATCTCTCTCTCTCTCTCTTTCTTCCCTCTCTCTCTCTCCTTCTCCTCTTCCCTCTCTCTCCTTCTCCTCTTCCCTCTCTCCTCTTCCCTCTCTCTCCTTCTCCTCTTCCCTCTCTGTCTCTCTCTACTTCCCCCTCTCAGGTGTCGCGGACGGAGCGCGGGCGCGCCGCCCGAAGTTTCCCGCTCGCTAATGGCCTTGCTGGCTCCCGCGGGCCGCTCGCACTGACCGCGCATGCGCCGCCCGCACTCACCGCGCATGCGCCGCCCGCACTCACCGCGCATGCGCCGCCCGCCCGCACGCAGCGGCCGTCCATCAGCCGCGCGATACGTGGGGGACCTCAGCAACGGCACCGGACCTCAGGCGCTAGGCAGGGGGAGGGGCCAGAGAGAGGGACAGAGGGGAGTGGGGGAGCGGGGGAGTGGGAGACAGGGGAGGGGAGGGGCCGGAGAGAGGGACAGAGGGGAGCGGGGGAGTGGGGGAGGGAGGGAGAGAGGGGAGGGGAGGGAGAGAGGGGAGGGAGGGATAGGACAGGGAGAGGACATGACAGGGAGAGGGGGGACACACAGGGGCAGGGAGACCAAATGCCCCAAAATTGCCCTCGCGCCCCAAAATTGCCCTCGCAACGCGGGGCTCGCTAGGCAGGGGGAGGGGCCGGAGAGAGGGACAGAGGGGAGTGGGGGAGTGGTGGGGGGGAGAGGGAGATGGGGAGGGGAGGGGAGGGAGAGAGGGGAGGGGAGGGAGGGAGAGAGGGGAGGGGAGGGAGGGAGAGAGGGGAGGGGAGGGAGGGAGAGAGGGGAGGGGAGGGAGAGAGGGGAGGGAGGGATAGGACAGGGAGAGGACATGACAGGGAGAGGGGGGACACACAGGGGCAGGGAGACCAAACGCCCCAAAATTGGCCCGCGCCCCAAAATTGCCCTCGCAACGCAGGGCTCGCTAGGCAGGGGGAGGGGCCGGAGAGAGGGACAGAGAGGAGTGGGGGAGCGGGGGAGGGGTGGGGGGGAGAGGGAGACAGGGGAGGGGAGGGAGGGGAGGGGAGGGAGAGAGGGGAGGGGAGGGAGGGAGAGAGGGGAGGGGAGGGAGGGAGAGAGGGGAGGGGAGGGAAAGAGGGGAGGGAGGGATAGGACAGGGAGCGGACATGACAGGGAGAGGGGGGACACACAGGGGCAGGGAGACCAAACGCCCCAAAATTGCCCTCGCGCCCCAAAATTGCCCTCGCAACGCGGGGCTCCCCAGCTAGTATACTTATAAAACATCTTAGGATTTTCCTTTATTTTGCTCGCCAGTGTTATTTCATGGCCCCTCCTCGCCCTCCTAATTTCCTTTTTAAGTATGCCCCTGCACCTTTTATACTCCTCTAGGGCTTCCTCCGTCTTTTGTCTTTTGTAATTGCCAAAAGCCCCCCTTTTTTTCCTAATGCATTTTTGTATATCCCTTGTCATCCAAGGTTCCCTTTGCTTGTTGGTCCCACCCTTGACCTTTACAGGAACATGTTGGTGTTGTACTCTCTCTATTTCCCTTCTGAAAGCCTCCCACTGTTTTGATGTGGATTTTCCTATAAGTAGCTGCTCCCAGTCCACTTTGGCCAGATCCTGTCTTATCTTATTAAAATCGGCCTTCCCCCAATTTAGAACCCTTATTTCCGGGCCGTCTTTGTCTTTTTCCATGACCACCTTAAATCTCACCGAATTATGGTCACTATCGCCAAAATGCTCTCCTACAGACACTTCCACCACCTGCCCGGCTACATTCCCTAGAATTAGGTCCAGTACCGCCCCCTCTCTTGTAGGACTTTTTACATGTTGGCTCAAAAAGCTCTCCTGGATGCACTTTAAGAATTCTGCACCCTCTAAGCCTTTCACACTCTGGCTATCCCAATTTATATTGGGGAAGTTGAAATCCCCCACTATTATTACCCTATTATTTTCACACTTTTCTGAGATTTGCCTACATATCTGTTCCTCTATCTCCCCCTGACTGTTTGGGGGCCTATAGTACACTCCCAGCAAAGTGCTTGACCCCTTTTTGTTTTTAAGTTCTACCCATATGGCCTCATTAGAGGAACCCGCTAATATATCATCCCTCCTTACAGCAGTAATTGACTCCTTAATTAATATTGCAACACCCCCTCCCCTTTTACACCCCCCTCTGTCTCGCCTGAAGATTCTATACCCCGGAATATTCAGCTGCCAGTCCTGACCCTCCCTCAACCATGTCTCCGTGATAGCAACAATATCGTACTCCCATGTGTTCAACAACAACCCAGGTGGTCACAGAACTCTGCCATCTCCTGCAACCAGACCTCCAGCCTCAGACCAGGGTGACCACGGCTCTCCCAGTGGCAGTCAAGGTTACTGTGGACGTCAATTTCTTCACCAGCGGATCCTTCCAGTCTGCAGCAGGAGACATAGCTAACATCTCACAGTTCACCATCCATTGCTGCATCCGGGAAGTCACTGAGGCTCTCTACAGCAGGAGAAGGGATTACATTAGCTTCCCAATCACCAGAGAGAAGCAGGACGAGTGTGCATTTGGCTTTGCCAGGATAGTTGGCTTCCCCATGGTGCAGGGCGCCACTGACTGCACCCACATGGCGTCGCGGGCACCGCATAACAATCCTGAGATCTTCCGTAACCGCAAAGGCTACCACTCACTTAATCTGCAGTTGGTATGCGACCACAGACAGTGAATCTTTAATGTCAATGCCCGCTATCTTGGCAGCAGCCACAATGCCTTCATCCTGCCAGCATTCTTCCAGCTACCACATCAAGCTTGAGGATTGGCTGCTCGTAAAACAAGGTGTATCCGCTCTCCACCTGGCTCATGACTCCTGTCCGCAACCCAAACACTCCTGCCCAACACTCATATAATGAGAGCCATGCTGCCACCAGGAACATCATCGAGCAGACCATCGGCTTATTGAATCAACAGTTCTGCTGCCTTGACCGCTCAGGAGGAGCCCTCCAGCACTCGGCTGAGTGGGTGTCCCATTGTGTGGTGATCTGCTGCATGCTCCATGACTTGGCCATCATGAGGGCACAGACCTTGCCAGCAGGGATTGCGGGACCACCTCAGGAGGATATGAGGCAGAGGAGGATGAGGATGAGGACATTGAGGAAGAGGGTGGGGAGGAGGAGGAACAGGAGGGAGGGAGGAGACAATCGGCCTTCTGGACGGGCTGTCCGTGACCGGCTCATTAGACTCTGATTCACATGAATGAAACCCCAGATCTCCATAGCGCACCACATCCCCATCATACAATCCCTGTATCATGACGTCCTCCTGGGCACAAAGGTGAAATGAGAGCGACCACAAAATATTCCAAACACACTTAATAAATGTATCTATAAACATATCACACATATCACATGAATTCTAATAACTAGTGACCCTTGTGCCTGCCATAGTTGAATAGCTGTCATTGTGTGCAAGGTGTGAGATGTGGGTGTGAGTGTTGCTACGTAGAGATTGTTGGTTGGTGAGTGCTGGGGGTGTGGTACATTGAGCAGTGTGTGAAGCTTGTGGTACAGATGGTGGTATGCAGCATTTGTTGAAGCTTTCACTCACCCTGACCACCCGAGTGAGGTCATTAAATTTCTTCCTGCACTGTGTGTGCGTCCTGGGGACCACAGTGCTGCCCGAGACGTGCTGCGCTACCGCCCTCCACATGGTGTGGAAGACTTGCGGCGAGGGCCTCCTGCCACTTGCCGGGTAGAGCACCGCCCTCCGTCTCTCAACAGCGAACACCAACGCCTCCAATGCTTCATCGGAGAATCTGCGGGTTCTCTCCCTGGGGTGTGGACCTGCCATGAGCACACCTGGTTCAGCTGTCCAGCTCCTTCTCCTTGTTCTGCTTCTGCTTCTGCTTCCGCTTCCGCTTCCGCTTCCGCTTCCGCTTGCTGAGGCAGCTGCACAGCCAGCAATGCTGAGAATGAGGTGCTGCAGCATCAATGAACCTCCCCTTTAAGTAGTGAAAAAAGCCTGTGGCAATGATGAGTTGCGATTAGGCTGCACCCGATTGGTCCACCCTTTAAGTCTAACGCCAATGAGCTTGGGTTTTAAGGCTTGATTTAGAACTCCAATCATTTTATTGAGCAGTGAGTACAAATTTTTCGTGTAGTCTAAAGCAGTGGCGCCTGGCGCGAATTCTCCAACTTTTCTACTGACACCGCCCATTCCTTGGCTATAACAAATTTCTAGCCCTCTGAGTCAATTGGGGTCACTTGACCCTTGTCAGTCCTTTCTCTGCAGGGAAATATCCTGTGACACTAAATTAACTCTGCTGTTAAAATAATGTACTGGTGTCAAAGCATCCTAAAGTTTCACTGTTGCAAACAGACTCAGAATTTCCTGAGGAATTGGGTATCTTTGAGCTTCATCCTTTCATTCCAGTGTTGCTACACTAACCATCAGCACTGTTCAAATGTACAGCTATTTGTGTTTCTCATCTGAAAATGTTCTCATCACTTTGGAGAATCTCAGGTAAATATTACATCTCTTGGCCTGTGTTTCTCTCTGCCATGCTATCCCATCCACTGTCAATCACCTCTATGAACAGCTGAGAATGCAGAACCGTGGGAACAGGCAGATCAAGAAGTTAACAACCAGCCACTAATCACCATGACTGTCACAACATCACTGCAGATAGAATTTTCAGCTTTCCACAGAGAAAAGGCATTAACCTTCCAAGGCCTATATTACATCCTTAAGGGAGTGTCAAGGTTTGCACTTGGCAGGGGGGCTAGAGGTGTTAACAAACACCGACTTGCAAGTATTGCAGCTATATGCTGAACAAGGAAATTGGTTGGCCAACTGAATACAACTGAACATTGTTTGACAAACACAACTGTTAAAATATAGTACTTGTTCTGACTTGCATTTCACTTATAACTTTACATCTCTTACAAATTATATTTTGAGATGATATCATGATGAAATGTATCACCCTTGGCTCAGTGGTAGCATTTGTGTCTCTGAGTCAGAAGCTTCTGGGTTCTAAGCCCCACTCCAGGACTTTAACACATAATCTAGTTTGACGCTCCAGTACACCACTGAGTAGAGTTATGCACTGTTAGAGGTGCCATATTTTAGATGAGATGATAACACCAAGGACCAATCTGCCCTCTCAGGTGGACATAAAGGGGATAGTCCCTGAAAACGGGTGCAGGGATCGCAATGCACGATTAACCTGCGCCCATTGATTATAATGCAAAACTTCATGCTGCTTGCTCATTTGAATGATCTCTGCATCCAGCCAGCGCTAACCGTGGTGTTCATTGGCTGGGCACATCAGCAATGGACCAATATCATGAGTGGCTAGCATCACCTAAAGCTAGCCTCCATTGCTTAATGCTAACCTGCATGTCTTAAAGGGGAGGTGCATTTTGGCTGGAGCAGGTGCTGGGAGCCATGATTGAAGAGCTTTATGTCCACCTGAGAGGTCCTTGGTATTATCATCTCATCTAAAAAGAGTGAGGAATGATATAACGGGTAAGAGCAGGATCTAAGGTTTGCAACACTACACTGGAGATCTTGGTGGAGGAGGCGGAAAGGAGGAGAGATGTCCTCTATCTGCAGACAGGAAGGGGGCCCTCCAGACACATGGTCAAAAGGCAGTGGAAGCAGATAGCCATGGAGGTCAATGCCAGGAGTCAAACCCTGAGGCCCTGGATGCAGTGCCGCAAGAAGTTTAATGACCTCACGTGAGTGGTCAAGGTTAATGAATGCATCTTCAAATACCATATACTATCAACTGCACCAGTAGCATCAGTCAATGCTCAAATCATCATACCCCATCCCTCACCTACCAACAATCTCTATCAATCAGGATTAATAGCTAGCATTCATATGCTTCATCTCATGCTCACGCAATTAGCACTTCTGCAAGCCTCACCCACATCTCACAGGTTGCACACACTGCCAGCTATTCAAGCATGACAGCCACATCAGCCAAACAGATTGCATGACACTCATGGACACACTTCCCTCTCTCTTGCAGGACAAGGTGGTGCACATCCGGAGGCAGCAGGAGCTAACCAGAGGGGGATGGGTACACCTGCATGTCCTAGCCCCCATGGAGGAGAAGGTGCTGGCCATTATTGGGAGGGCCATTGCTGAAGCCGTGGCCAGTGGTGGGGCTGAAACTATTGAAGATGACGGTATCATCATACCTAATCCTCTTTCTCACATCCCACTTCCCCCTTATCCCACACTCACTTCTGATTTACAAGCTGCAGATGGTGGAAGCATGCACATCTTACTTTCCCCTGATCCCCTCACCACAACCTTACCCTTGTGGCTTTTTTCTTTCAGATACCCAAGAGGTGAAACCTGCCTAGGCAGTGGAGGAACACCAAGAAGAGAGTGATGATGAAGACAAAGCACTCTCACTTGATTTCACACTCGCACCTTAGAGGCGGGATCTGCACGTGATGAGACACAGGGCACAAGTGAGCAGCAGCCAGGGCAGGGGGCAAGGATAGTGCAGGTGCCAGCTAGCCGGAGGGCGAGGTCCCACACGGGTTCCACTGCAGAGGACTCAGATGAGGATTTCGGTGAGGCAACCTACAGAAGAAAGCTGATGGGTATGCACAACAAAATGCTTGGTGCATTGGGAAGCCTGCCAGTAAGCCTGCAGTCAATGCCAAGGAGCATGGAGAAGTCCAGCACCAAATTGGCACAGGGCTTCACGCAGAGCTTGGAGCCCATCCTTTCCAGCATGGAAGTGGTGGCCAACTCTGTTCATGCACTTGTGGACCCAACCACGATGCAGCACCTGATGGGTGAAGGGGTGCCGCAAGGATCAGTGCTTGGGCCTCAGCTATTTACAATCTATATTAATGACTTAGATGAAGGGACCGAGTGTAATGTATCCAAGTTTGCTGATGATAGAAAGCTACGTGGAAAGTAAGTTGTGAGGAGGACGCAAAGGCTTAGAAATTCAGTTGGTTGCGCCAGCCGGTAGCGCCTTAGGAGGAGGAGGTGTTGGGCGCTAGGCAGCTAGCGGCCGGGCGCAGCGCGATCTGCGCCTCTCCCCAACTTCACTAGAGATTTAGCGGCGGCGCAAAGTCTTTGCGCGCGCTCAGCTGCGCGCGCAGATCCTGACGTCATTTCCTCGTGCAACGCCCTTTGTGCGCCCCAAACCGGAAATTCAGTCGCGACGCCCCATTGTGCGCCTGGCGCCCCTAGCGACTGGTAGAGTGGAACGGTGCTCAGTCGATGCGGGGCGCGGGGGGCGCAAATTAAAGGGCACTCCTCCTGCAATATAAAAGGCTGCCATTTCGCAGCACTCCTTCTTGAGAGACGGATCTTTGCAGAGAGACCAAGGTAGAGAGCTTTCTGCTTTGGCTCAACACTCGGACAGGTACTTGTGGCTTCAGGCCACAGCTTTCCACTTGTCTTTGCCTTCATTGACATATCATTGTTTGCTAACATATTATGGGGGCTGCAATGGGTGCAAACGCTGGCCTTCTCCATTGCATCCAAAGGGCTCACAGACGCCGTGAGAGAGTGGCAGTCCTGGCTAGACGGAGAGGGGGCAACAGGCGTCGGGAACGGAGGCCTTACCCACCCAGGGTATACCGCCAGCAGTTCTCCTATCTCAACATGTCTGACGAGCAGTGTGTTCGGAGGCTGCGATTCCGAAGGGAGGTGGTCACAGAGATCTGCCACCTGCTTGGCGGTGATCTGCAGCCACATCTGAGGAGCAGGATGTCTCTGTCGGTGGCAGTGAAGGTGACGGTGGCTCTCAACTTCTATGCCACCGGCTCCTTCCAATCCGCTACTGGGGACATTGCCAACATCTCCCAGTTCGCCGTGCATTGCTGCATCCGCCAGGTGACCAATGCCCTTTTCAAAAGGAGACGTCAGTTCATCTCCTTCTCCATGGCCCTTGCCAAGCAGCAACAGCGTGCAATGGGCTTTGCAGCATTCGCGGGCTTCCCCATGGTGCAGGGCGCCATTGACTGCACGCATGTGGCTTTGCGGGCACCTCTGGAGAATTCCGAGGATTACCGCAACCGGAAGGGCTACCACTCGCTCAACGTCCAGCTGGTGTGTGACCACAGGCAGCTCATCCTAGCTGTCAATGCCCGCTTTCCAGGCAGCAGCCACGATGCCTTCATCCTGCGCCAGACTTCTGTGGCAGACATGTTCCAGGCCCAGCCTCACCCACGAGGATGGCTTCTCGGGGACAAAGGCTATCCTTTGTGTACCTGGCTGATGACCCCGCTCCGTGCGCCCAGCATCCCTGCTGAAGAGGGACACAACGATAGCCATCAAGCGACCAGGAACATCATTGAGCAAACAATCGGCGTCCTGAAGCAACGGTCCCGCTGTCTGGATCATTCCGGTGGAGCCCTACAATATTCGCCGGAGCGAGTCTCCCATTTCGTGGTCGTTTGCTGCATGCTGCACAACCTGGCTATCCGCAGGACTCAGCCACTGCCACCAGAGATTGGAGGACCACCTGAGGAGGAGGAGGAGGAGGAGGAGGAGGAGGAGGAGGACCAGCACAGGAGGGAGGCAGAAAGTGCAAGGGCCGCCCGTCGCCGGCTTATTGAACGTCGGTTCTAGGCCCCCTCTCAGGGAATGGCTTGTGCCAATGTCAGCAGATGAATGTAGCCGCTCCACAAGCCCTCAGCCGAGCAGGGCAACCAGCACTTGACAAAAAAACCATGCACAGTGCAATTTAAGAACATTAATTTATTGCAAACCTCTACCCTTCCCACATTACAACCTCATGTGGAGAAGCCCCCTCCAAAAACACAAAACTAACAGTCTCGGCCTTACAAAAACTAAGAAAGACACCAGTCTCGGCCTTACAAAAACAAAGAAAGACACCAGTCTCGGCCTTACAAAAACACAACTACACCAGTCTCGGCCTTTCAACAACCACAAAGCATTTGTGCAGACCTTCTACTTTTTGCCCTGCGAGGGCGATGCCTTTCGCATCCTTGCCTGGCCCCTGCCCGCCCTGCAGCTCCTCCTCAATGGGAGCCCAGTGGCTGCAGCAAGGCTGGGGGAAGGCTGCTGAGGGTCAGATGGCGAGACGGCAGATGCCCTTGGGGGTCGGCCTGCACCAGCTCTGGCCCTGGAGGGGCCAGCTGCTGACTGCTCCAACTCTGCTTGGGCGGCAGCAGTCTGTCCAGCGGCTCGTGGCAGCTGCAATGGCGGAGTGGCAGTGTCAGCTGCAGGAATGGTGCCAACCTGACAGATTGCAGGTGCTCCCTGGTCGCCTGATACATTGGCACTCGCACGGGCCAGCACTGCAGCATGCGCAGCAAACAGCTGAAGAACAGACTGCTGAGCTGCTGCTGCGCGGCGAGTGCCCTGGTGATGCCTGACTGATCCAGCGAGGGTGGCAGCAGTTAGTGCCCGTGTGGCCCTGGTCTGTGTCCGCATGACAACAGCCAGTGAATGGACGGCACGACTGAGCACTTGGCTCGAAGCCGCCTGTGCTGCCGCGAAGTCCTGTAGACTCCTGGCCTGTGCTGCACTGAATTGATCCAGACTCCTGGCCTGTGCTGCTCCAAATTGCTGCACACTCCTTGACAAAGACTCAATGGAGTCAGGCATCCTTGCCACTGCAGCCATGAGCTCATTGTGCCTGCACTCAGCCTGGACGGCCATTTCCTCCAGGAGCCGCACCTCCTCTGCACTCACCGTCGCAGGACTGGAGGCCGCACTCACCCTCTGGGGAGAAGTCCGCCGAGCTTCCCCACCCCTCCCGCGTTGCTGCAGCCCGCTGGGCCCCGGAGCTTCACTCTCCTCCGACCCTTCCCCCCGGCTCCCCTCCAGGGAAGACGTGTCCCCTTCATCGCCATGGGCTGGCGCGGCTGAGGGTGGCACTGATGGGCCGGCTTCCTCTTCCTCCTCCTCTAATTCGGAAGCGCTGACAGTGGCAGCTTGAGGGCCCGCATCCTCACCTGGCGATTCACCATCTGAAAGCAGGAAGGCACAAGAGTAGCTTTAGAGTGAGGACAGGGCGGCAGCGAGGGAGGCATGAGTGCTGCCATTCACTGCATTGGTCGGACAGTGGCAAAGGATGCTGATCTGAGGTGCAAGTGGAACGAGAGAGGTCAAAAAGGTGATGCCCTTACCATTGGTGCCCAGAACAGGGTCGGCATCTCCACTGGCGACGGGGCCAATCAGCCGGCCTGCCATAATGCGCTCCACACGCTGGTCGAGGTCGGAGAGCTCTTTGACATCAGGACGGCCTCCCCCGGTCTCACTTCGTTTCCGCCGGTTGTGCGCCACCTTGGCCTGCAAGAGAAAGGACGGCCTCTAAGTACAGTGTGAAGCCCTGATCTTGTCTGCACTGCCTCCCATGGTCGAATAGCTTGTACAGTGTGAAGCCCTAATCTTGTCTGCAATGCCTCCCATGGTCGAATAGCTTGTACAGTGTGAAGCCCTGATCTTGTCTGCAATGCCTCCCATGGTTGAATAGCTTGTACAGTGTGTAAAGTGCTGAATGTGCAAGTGATTTTCATGACAGTCCCATAGCTGCTGGATGAGGGCTGGCCATTAGGGCTTTCAGGTCCCTTTGCCCATAAAGTGAGGTGCACATGCAGGGATGAGGAGGACACTGGAAAGGGTACTCACCCTGACAACCCGAGTGAGGTCGTTGAACTTTTTCCGGCATTGCACAGGAGTCCTGGCAACCACGCTGTTGGAAGACACCCTGTTTGAGACCTCCCTCCAGGCTTTCCGGTAGGCGCTGGGCAGCGGCCTCTTGCCACCTTCTGGGAACAGAACATGGCGCCTGCGCTCCACTCCGCCAACCAGCACCCTCAGGTCACCGTCGCTGAAGCGCTGCGCTCTCTCCCTGGCCTTCTCCATAGCCCTGGGCGTTGTGCAGATGAAGCTGAAGTGGTCAGGCCTAGGTTGAGGGCTGCAGTGTGCAGGGCGTGGCAGGCAAACAAATTCACCCTCCCCCTTTAAGAGCTGACCGGCGCCAGAGTGTCTGCCGTCAATCAACAACTCGCTGCACCGGCGCTGCGCCCGGCCTCGGGGGTATCGCTCAGCACCGCCGGCTTAGCGCCTAAAGATAGTCGTGCATCGCCTGTTTTAGCGCAGCAGCAACCTCTTGGGGCGATGCGACTGAATATCGGCGAAGGTGGCGCGACTTTGTGCCGGGCGCAAACTTTAGCGGCCGCCCGACTTTAACGCCCCAAAAGTGGCTATACTGAATTTCTAGGCCAAAGAGCCTGCAAAGGGATACAGACAGGTTAAGTGAGTGGGCAATAAGGTGCCAGATGGAGTATAATGTGGTGAAATGTGAGGTTATTCACTTTGGTAGGAAGATCAGAAAAATAGAATATTTTTTAAATGGTGAGAAACTATTAATGTTGGTGTTCAGAGAGATTTAGGTGTCCGCGTACAAGAAATAGAGAGTTCGCAGGCAGGTGCAGCAAGTAATTAGGAAGGCAAATGCCATGTTGGCCTTTATTGCAAGTGAGTTGGAGCACAAGAGTAAGGAAGTCTTGCTACAATTGTACAGGGCTTTGGTGAGACCACACCTGGAGTATTGTGCACAGTTTTGGTCTCCCACATTCCCACAGTGACTTCACTTCATAAAGTACTTCATTGACTGTAAAGCGCTTTGAGATGTCCGGTGGTCATGAAAGGCACTATATAAATGCAAGTCTTTCTTTCTCCTTATCTAAGGAAGGATATACTTGCCTTAGAGGCGGTGCAACGAAGGTTCACTGGATTGATTCCTGAGATGAGAGGGTTGTCCTATGAGGAGAGCTTGAGTAGATTGGGCTTATACTCTCTGGAGTTTAGGAGAATGAGAGGTGATCTCATTGAAACATATAAGATTCTGAGGGGGATTGACAGGGTAGATGCTGAGAGGTTGTTTCCCCTGGCTGGAGAGTCTAGAACAAGGGGGCATAGTCTCAGGAGTCGGCCATTTAAGACTGAGACGAGAGGAAATTTCTTCACTCAGAGGGTTGTGAATCTTTGGAATTCTCTACCCCAAAGTACTGTGGATGCTGAATCGTTGAGTGTATTCAAGGCTGAGATAGATAGATTTTTGGACTCTAGGGGAATCAAGGGATATGGGGATCAGGCGGGAAAGTGGAGTTGAGGTCAAAGATCAGCCATGATGTTATTGAATGGCGGAGCAGGCTCGAGGGGCTGTATGGCCTACTCCTGCTCCTAATTCTTACATTCTTATGTCGTAGCTTCCCTTACAGCACAAGCAGCGGCCACGCAATGTCTGAGTGCTGCAGTGGAAGCTCAGACTGTTGTCATGCAAAGTCAGCGTGCTACCATGCAAGATCAGACTTCTGCCATCATGGCTGTGGATTACAGTGTGTAAAGGGGCTTGCAGGGTGTCACAGCAGTCCAGCAATCTGTCCTCCAACAGATTACTAGGATTGCTGAGGCACCGCCCCAGGGGAGTGTCAGTGGCTCCATGGAGCACAAACCTGCTGTCCTCTCTCAGAAAGACAGCATTTGCCTCCTACTCCTGCCGCTCTGCTAGTGCCCTTGCTGTTGCCTGTCAGCTAGCCAGCACAGACTGCTGCTGAGATGCTGCAGTCCACAGCCGGGCCTTCTAGGCCCAGGGCTGCTCGAGGTTGTTCTCCAAGACCATCTGCAGTCTCCTCCACTGAAAATCAGCAGTCTTCCACCAGCCATGCTGCAGCCACTGGGGTAGCACTGCGTAGGAGCACTAGGACAGGCAAAGGCACACAGAAGACAGGCATTAAGGGAATGCGCAAGGGTGATTAGTTGACTTTTGTATGCAATATGGCAAGATTTCATTGATAAATTTGGTTTGAAATGTTTATTTTGTGGTGGCTTTTATTTTTGCAATGTGGTCAAATGGACGCTGTGATGGTCAGTGACAGAGGGAAGGGAAGGTGTGGAACTGTTGGTGAATGGGGAATTGGGGTTGCCATTACTGGTATTGCACTTGGATGAGTTCTTCAGAGACAGCCTGGCCAGAAAGGGACTGTCTAAGTTGTCTCCTCCCTTTCTCTGTCTTCTCTTCCTTTTCTTCCTCCTCCTCCCCATCATGCTCCTGCTTCTCAGCTGCTTGCCATATAGCTGGTGACAAGGGCTGTCCCCTCATGATGGCGTGGTTGTGCAATATGCAGCAGACCACCACGAATCTTGACACTCACTCTGCCGAGTACTGCAGAGCTCCCCAGTGTGGTCCAGGCAGTGGAAGTCTTGTTTCAGCATGCCAATGGTCAGTTCCATCACATTTTGTGTAGCAGCATGGCTTTCATTGTATGCAGGCTGCGCTTGTGTGAGTGGGTTGTGTACTAGAGTCATTAGCCATGTTGTCAGAAGATAGCCCTTGTTGCCCAGTAACCACCCTTTGGTTTGCCGTGGTGGCTCAAATGCAGTTGGCACAGCGGACTGCCGCAGAATGAAGGCATCGTGACTACTGGCAGGATACTGGGCATTGACTTGCATGATTCACTGCCTATGGTCACACACCATGGGTAAGTTTGCAATTCTAGCAAAGCCGTGTACTCACTCCGCCTGCTTGTCTTTGGCAAGAGAGAATGAAATGTAGTTAGCTCTCTTTGAATAGAGAGCCTCAGTGACCTCCCTTACCCCACAGTGGACGGCAAACTGCGAGATGTTGCAAATATCCCCAGCTCCAGACTGGAAGGAGCCCGACGCATAAAAGTTCATCGCCACAGTTACCTTCATGGCCACTGGCAATGCAGTCCTTGTCCTGCTCTGAGGTTGCAGTTGTGGCTGCAGCAGGTGGCAGATGCACAGACATCTCACACACTGTTCCTCACTGAGGTTCAGGTAGGGTAATTGCTCCCTGAACACGCTGGGTGGATATGGCCTCCTGCTGAGAGCCCTTCTCCCCCTCCTCCTCCTCCCTTCCTCCCTCTTCCAGCAGCTTATCCTGTCCTGCTCTGCGTGGCCTCTGTTCATTCTCCAAGTCATGCTGTATTCCAAGAGGAATGCCTACCAGTGCACCCATGCCTGGGAGCAACTGGTTGTGCAGAAGCCTTGAAGTCAGCAAAAAGTCCTTCAGCACCTGCCACACCACTACTTGTACACTTTTGCAACTTGAAACAACTATAGAAAGCACCAAACACTTGTAGAATTGCAGCAACAACCAGAAGAAATCAACCAGCAACTAACCTGTGAGTAGTTGATGATTCCTTTAAATAGCACTGGTGGAGGGTTCTTCCTGTAGCTGAACACGTATTCAGCTGTGCCAAGTTAAGAGAGGGCATTGGCTGGAGCTTTGGGCATTGGCTGGAGCGTTGGGCATTGGCTGGAGTGTTGGGCGTTGGCTGGAGCATTGGGCGTTGGCTGGAGTGTTGGGCGTTGGCTGGAGCATTGGGCGTTGACAATGGTGTTGAGCGTTGGCTGGAGCGTTGGGCGTTGGCTGGAGTGTTGAGCGTTGGCTCGAGCGTTGGGCGTTGGCTGGAGCGTTGGGTGTTGACTGGAGTGTTGGGCATTGGCTGGAGCGTTGGGCGTTGGCTGGAGTGTTGAGCGTTGACTGGAGCGTTGGGCATTGGCTGGAGCATTGGGCGTTGGCTGGAGCGTTGAGCGTTGGCTGGCGCGTTGGGCGTTGGCTGGAGTGTTGGCTGGAGTGTTGAGCGTTGGCTGGAGCATTGGTCGTTGACTGGAGCGTTGGGCATTGGCTGGAGCGTTGGTCGTTGACTGGAGTGTTGAGTGTTGGCTGGAGCGTTGACCGTTGGCTGGAGCGTTGACCGTTGGCTGGAGTGTTGAGCATTGACTGGAGCGTTGGGCATTGACTGGAGCGTTGGGCATTGACCGGAGCATTGGGCATTGACTGGAGTGTTGGGCATTGGCTGGAGCGTTGAGCTTTGACCGGAATGTTGGGCGTTGACTGGAGCGTTGGGCATTGACCGGAGCATTGGGCGTTGACTGGAGCGTTGGGCGTTGGCTGGAGCATTGGGCGTTGGCTGTAGCATTGGTCGTTGGCTGGAGCGTTGGGCATTGACTGGAGCATTGGTCGTTGGCTGGAGCGTTGGGCGTTGACTGGAGTGTTTGGCATTGGCTGGAGCATTGGGCGTTGACTGGAGTGTTGGGCATTGGCTGGAGCATTGGGCGTTGGCTGGAGCATTGGCTGGAATGTTGTGCGTTGACTGGAGTATTGGGCATTGGATGGAGTGTTGGGTGTTGACTGGAGTGTTGGGCGTTGGCTGGAGTGTTGGGCATTGGCTGGAGTGTTGGGTGTTGACTGGAGTGTTGGGCATTGGCTGGAGTGTTGGGCGTTGTCTGGAGTGTTGGGTGTTGACTGGAGCGTTGAGCATTGGCTGGAGCGTTAGGCATAGGCTGGAGCATTGGGCATTGACTGGAGCATTGAGCGTTGGCTGGAGCGTTGGGCATTGACTGGAGCGTTGAGCGTTAGCTGGAGCGTTGAGCATTGGCTGGAGCGTTGAGCGTTGACTGGAGCATTGAGTGTTGGCTGGAGCGTTGAGCATTGGCTGGAGTGTTGGGCGTTGGCTGGAGTGTTGGGCATTGACTGGAGCATTAGGGCATTGGCTGGAGTGTTGGGCGTTGGCTGGAGTGTTGGGCGTTGGCTGGAGCGTTGAGCGTTGGCTGGAGCATTGAGTGTTGACTGGAGCGTTGAGCAGTGGCTGGAGCGTTGGGCGTAGGCTGGAACATTGGGCGTTGACTGGAGCATTGAGCGTTGGCTGGAGCATTGGGCATTGACTGGAGCGTTGAGCGTTAGCTGGAGCGTTGAGCATTGGCTGGAGCGTTGAGCGTTGACTGGAGCATTGAGTGTTGGCTGGAGCGTTGAGCATTGGCTGGAGCGTTGGGCGTTGACTAGAGCGTTGAGCATTGGCTGGAGCGTTGGGCATTGGCTGGAGCATTGGGCGTTGACTGGAGCGTTGGTCGTTGACTGGAGCGTTGAGCGTTGACTGGAGCATTGGGCGTTGACTGGAGCATTGAGCGTTGGCTGGAGCGTTGAGCATTGGCTGGAGCGTTGGGCATTGGCCCGAGGTTTGAGCGTTGGCTGGAGCCTGGAGCGTTGGCTGGAGCATTGGGTGTTGACTGGCACATTGGGCGTTGACTGGAGCGTTGAGCGTTGGCTGGAGCGTTGGGCATTGGCTGGAGTGTTGGGCATTGACTGGAGCGTTGGGCGTTGACTGGAGCGTTGGGCGTTGACTGGAGCGTTGGGCGTTGGCTGGAGCATTGGGCATTGGCTGGAGTGTTGGGCGTTGACTGGAGCGTTGAGCGTTGACTGGAGCGTTGGGCGCTGGCTGGAGTGTTGAGCGTTGGCTGGAGCATTGAGCGTTGGCTGGAGCGTTGGGCGTTGGCTGGAGCGTTGGGCGTTGGCTGGAGCATTGAGCGTTGACTGGAGCGTTGGGCATTGACTGGAGCGTTGGGCGTTGGATGGAGTGTTGGGCGTTGGCTGGAGCGTTGGGCATTGGCTGGAGCGTTGGGCGTTGACTGTAGTGTTGGGCATTGACTAGAGTGTTGGGCATTGACTGGAGTGTTGAGCGTTGACTGGAGTGTTGGGCGTTGACTGGAGTGTTGGGCATTGACTGGAGCGTTGAGCGTTGACTGGAGCGTTGGGCGTTGGCTGGAGCGTTGGGCGTTGACTGGAGCATTGAGCATTGACTGGAGTGTTGGGCGTTGACCGGAGTGTTGGGCATTGACTGGAGCGTTGGGCGTTGACTGGAGTGTTGGGCGTTGACTGGAGCATTGGGCATTGACTGTAGCGTTGAGCGTTGACTGGAGCGTTGGGCATTGACTTGAGCGATGGGTGTTGACTGGAGCATTGAGCGTTGACTGGAGCATTGAGCGTTGACTGGAACGTTGGGCGTTGGCTGGAGCCTTGAGCGTTGACTGGAGCGTGGAGCGTTGACTGGAACATTGGGCATTGACTAGAGCGTTGAGCGTTGACTGGAGCGTTGAGCGTTGGCTGGAGCATTGAGCATTGGCTGGAGCTTTGAGCGTTGACTGGAATGTTGGGCTTTGACTGGAGCATTGGGCGTTGACTGGAACGTTGGGCGTTGACTGCAGCGTTGAGCGTTGACCGGAGCGTTGGGCGTTGACTGGAGCGTTGGGCTTTGACTGGAGCGTTGGGCATTGACTGGAATGTTGGGCGTTGACTGGAGCGTTGGGAGTTGGCTGGAGCGTTGGGCATTGACTGGAACGTTGAGCATTGACTGGAGCGTTGGGCATTGACTGTAGCGTTGGGCGTTGACTGGAGCGTTGAGCGTTGACCGGAGCGTTGGGTGTTGACTGGAGTGTTGTGTGTTGACTGGAATGTTGGGCGTTGGCTGGAGCGTTGAGCGTTGAGCGTTGACTGGAGCATTGGGCATTGATTGGAGCGTTGGGCGTTGACCGGAGCGTTGGCTGCAGCGTAGGGCGTTGGTTGGAGTGTTGGGCGTTGGCTGGAGCGTTGGGCATTGACTGGAGCGTTGAGCGTTGACTGGAGTGCTGGGCATTGACTGGAGCGTTGGGCGTTGGCTGGAGTGTTGGGCGTTGGCTGGAGTATTGGGTGTTGACTGGAGCATTGGGCATTGGCTGGAGCGTTGGGCGTTGGCTGGAGCGTTGAGCGTTGACTGGAGCATTGAGCGTTGGCTGGAGTGTTGGGCGTTGGCTGGAGCGTTGGGCGTTGACTGGAGTGTTGAGTGTTGACTGGAGCGTTTGGCGTTGACTGGAGCTTTGAGCATTGACTGGAGCGTTGGGCGTTGGCTGGAGTGTTGGGCGTTGACTGGAGCGTTGGGCGTTGGCTGGAGCCTTGGGCGTTGACTGGAGCGTTGGGTGTTGGCTGGAGCGTTAGGCGTTAACACTAAAATTTTGGCAAACACCCATGTGCATACCCTTATGCATCTACGATTGTGTCTTTTTTCTTTTCTGAGTGCTTCTATGAGTTGCAACCCCTGTGGCTTCAGCAGAGGTAGAGGCAGGCTGCTCACTTCCCTGCTTTGACACTTTTGGCGGACGTCTTCTGGGTTTTAGGGCCTATGAGGGCCCTGCCAAAGACTGCTCCTCCTGCAACTGTGCAGGGGCAGACTCGGCCATCGGGATCCAAGGAAGCATGTGGGGCTCCGACTGGGGGGGGACAACGGGGGAGAAGTTGGAGCGCTTTGAGCAGAGCCCCCACTTCCATGTCCCCTCTCACCATCATCCCTCTCATGGGCCACCCGCACTTCCCTGCTAGCAAGTAGTTGTAGAGCAGCTTGCTGCACATCAGTGGGACGATGAACGCCCAAGCCTAGGTTTGTATCCCTCCTAGAGATGAGGTCAATGAGCGTCTGCAATCTGTTGGTCACAGTATGCATGTTCTCGTGTGACTGGCGCATTTGCTGCTCCATGCAGGTGGCCATCCTTTCCATGGAACAGCACATTATTGCCATCACCTGCGACATGTTGCTCATATTGGAGATGGACTACTCCATTCTCTGTACAATCGTGTGCACATTGCGGCTGGAAAAGCTGCCAGAGCTTCGCGCATTTGTTGCTGCTCCTCCAGGATCACCCTCTTTGTCAACGGCCTTCTAGTTTCAGCATCTGCATCCAGCTGAGCAGAGCTTGGAGTGTCCTGCACCCTCTGGCGAGGACGCTGCACTGCTGTCCCTGTCTCCACCATCTGCTCTTGCTCCCTTGTGATGTGTGAGACACCAGATGACAACACTACTCTATGTCTCACAGGACCCACCGATGTGCGCGTATCTACGCTGATGCTGGGTGTACATGGGTCTGGTGACGGTGCACCCTCAGAGAATGGAGCTTCCTCTGAGGAGTCGTCTTCCTCCTCCAGCTGGACAGTGGGGGGGCACTTGATGGAATTGTGGGAGAGTAGAGACTTGAATTAGAACTCTTATGACAAGAATGTGTAATGTTACCATTATGCACATGATGATATTTCACTGGCTGCTGACATCAGTGACTGTTGTGTGCCATGTGGGATATTTAATTCTGTCACCAGGTTGCTGGGAGGTCCCCCTCTCTCTGTCTCCCACCGCCAGCAGCTCAGTCACTCTGCTTATTTCAATAGCCTCCTCCTTTGCAGGCGTCAAATTTGTACATATTGGAGGGCCACCTCCAGTTCTCTCTCTTTCCCTCCTGTTCTGTGCTCTCTTCTCCTGCAAGGAGGGAAAGAAGGAAACTTTTAGTGAGGCTGATGGAATGAGTGTAAGGAATGGATGGGCTACACCTGTAGAAGGTGACTATGAAGGAGTGGAATGACATTGCCAAATGGCCTCTTTCTGTGGTCTTACTTTGTAGGATTGCGTTAGGATGAGGTTGAGTGTCAGTGGTGGATAGTCAGATGGGGATGTGAGTGGGTGCATAGACAGTGAGGGATGTTGCACATGCAAGGTAGGTTGGTGTGAGGAGTGACGTACAGGAGTAGGCTTGGGAAGGCAGAGTGATGGGGTTGTAGTTGAGTGTGGCATTGTACACACCTTTCCTAACCTCATGAGATCATTAAATCTCTTCTAGCATTAAATCCAGGAGCGGCTGACAACACCCCTGCTGCTCACTTTGTGGGCAATCTCCGGCCATGCCCTCTTGGTTTCTCTGGCTGCTCTTTTCCTTGCCGCTGCTAGGGAACAGGACCTCCCTGCGTGCTCTGACTCCATGGACCAGGACTTCCAGGGAGGCATCCAAGAACCTGGGCACAGCCTCTTGTTGCTGTGACTCCATGTTTGCTTGTGCCCATCGAATCTCTGCCAACCACGTGTAAGCCTCCTCCAACAACCTTCAACTGTGATGTGTGCAAGGCTCCTTTAAATATCCGAGCTGAAAATGAGTCATCAGTGACGTTATCAGACCTGCTCTATTTATTTGGCCGGGAAACCCACATGACTGTTTCAATTGATGTAATCGAGTTAACCGCACAGTGCAGAGCGCTCTGTTGAAAACTTCGGGATGGCCACCCACTATGTGGCCCACACACACCCGCCCCGACTCAAAAATAATTATCTGTATATTAAATAACGTCAGTCTTTGCAGCGGGGCATCGTGTTGAGTCCCATCAACACAGTCTCTATGTTTGGTCATTTATCTGTAAGTTGTTTCTGGGACCTTACTATGTGCAAATTGGCTGCGGCCTTTCCTGCATTACAATGGTGACTACACTTCAAAGAGTGCTTCATTGGTGCTGTAAAGCGTTTTGGGACATCCTGAGTTTGTGAAAGACGCTATAGAAATGCAAGTCTTTCCTTCTTTCTTTCTGTTCATTAGAATTTTCAGGATGCCACAAGCAAGTGAAGCATACTAACAAATTTATATGGGGATTCTCTAATGGTTCTACAACTAGGGTGATCATGATTCAACCTTGCAACTGCTGGTGTCATGTCTGAATCAATGATAGTTAACTGGTCCTGTCCAATTTCTGACACATCGGGGGCGTATCTGCCACAGTATATCCTTAACAATATGTGGCTGGGCTCTCAGTCATCTACAAGATTGCAAGAGAGAATTGTTAGTCCTTGAGCCAGACATGCATGTCTATGCCAAACCACAAGATGTACTTCAGCATCACATATCAATCTAACATGCCACTAGAGATTTGCCAGGAACAAGGCTTCACATAATTCTTATTCTGCATGTGGAGTCCTCTTCCAGATAGTGTCATTGCCTGAAATTCTGCCCTTCATATGCTGATACAGAGTTTGTTCAAGCTTGCAGCAAGTCATAGGAAAGCACTGGCTGGCACACTGGCATCCCTTTATACGATTTCCTTGGATCTTACTGTACTCTTAATAACTCGCCAGGTCAATTTCATTGGACATCTGTCTTCATTACAGTGGTCTCTACTATTGCTATGCCACTTAATATACAAAACAGGACTTGGGAAAATTACTATAACTAAGGTCAGTGTCATCATTAGATTATGGTTTTCTTTTTCTTTCTATTACCTGAGCCACAGAATGCAACTCTGACCATTGAAAGAAAGAATTTTTATTTATAAAGCACCTCATAGCCTCAGGATGTCCAAAAGTACTTCACAACCAATGAGGTACTTTTGAAGTGTAGTCACTGTTGCAATGTAGGCAGCAACCAACGTGCACACAGCAAGGTCTCATAGACAACAATGAGATCATTGACAAGGTAATCGTTTTTAGTGACGTTGGTTGAAGGATAAATGCTGGACAGGGCACTGAGAGAACTCTTTGCTCTTACTTCAAAGAGTGCCATGGGATCTTTTTAAAAAAGGCAGAAATCTCATCTGAAAGACAGCACCTTCAACAGTGCAGCACTGAAGTGGCAGGCTGGGTTATGTGCCCAAGTCTCTGGAGTGGAGCTTGAACCCACAACCTTCTGACTCAGAGCCAAGGGTATTTCCACTGAGCCAAGGCTGACACCGTAGGCTGTAAATGCTGTGTAATATACGGGACAAGCCAGTTTTACTTAACCTGAAAAGAGAATACTTTGCTTCCATGTAATGCCACCTAACAATCCATCAAAGAAGTGACTAGACACTTGGTTGAAGCAGGTAGATTCAAGTGACATATCACTCTGATACTTTCTGGTCAGGACACCTGAGCTCTGTTCCTTATCCTATTGTGTCATATGGTTTTGTTTCTTTTTGAATGATAGTTATCTTACTCACCTGCCCTACCATTTAATGTAGACTGTATAGTAATACTATGACTGGAGATAAACAAAATGTACAGGTGTTACAGTCTACATTAAGGCTACATGGGTCTTACAGTGGTGTACAAGACTCTAACCTGCATTAATGTACAACTGATATTGGTGCACACAGTACATGTGTGTAGGATTCGCAAAATTGGACTTTTTATTAATAAGGGTCAAATGGCAGAAGAGGCCATGATTTTAAAGACTGTTTTAAAAGAAGCCCAGAAAAAAAGGGGCATACAAAATGGCCACCATACCACATGACCGGCTTATTGGGACACTTTAAAATGGTTCCTGCGAATCCTCAGACAGCTTTGTGGATTCAACCCACAGCAAGTTCTGGAAGCCGTTTCTGAGAGAACAAAACCAGACCCACACATATACAAATGGATTAGATGCAGATCCAGTCAAGATCGGCCTGGAGACAGAGGCCATCTAAATGTTGACCCAGACAAAAGGGGACAATTTCATATTCATGAGAACAGCACCAAGGACTAGATAACGAGATCAGCAGGGCATTAAAAACAATGAAGGTCATTCCAGACCAGAGATGGGCCTTTACCGGCCATCGAAAACATTTTAAAATATAATAACTACCCCGCTGTGCTCCCAGCCCGCCAAAAGTTAAACAAAGACTAACCTGATTTTGGGCGGGAAGTGGAAGCTTCTGGGGGAAAAGTATAACTGGAGGAGTTGGAGTTGTACAGACACTCGGGTAGTTGTGGAGACAGCGATGGGTGAAGAGGAGTCGCTTCGGGAGAAGATCAGCAAACTCCTCTCCACCACCGGAGGAGGAAGAAGAATTAAGCCAACATCAGGAAGGTTGCTCGAGCCGGCGTCCCGCCCCGGGGAAACACATCGGGAGATCATCGACCATCCCCGGGCCGTTGCCGAAAGGAGAGGCCACCGACCCAACTTGGGAGAAGAAACAAAAAAATAAAACCCCAAGAGAAGAAACCTTCCAGCCACTCCGGCTCGGGAAGAGACAATAACGAACTAAGGAAATCTATGGGAGCCAGCCCAAGGCTCCTCTGACCGGGGTCGAGCCGACGATCCCCGACCCCGCCGACAGCCAGAACCAGCCGGTGTCCAGCCGCCCCCGACCCCTACCTCAGGAGAGAGGTGAGGCGCAGCTCGCTGGGGCTCCATGATCCACGTGGAGACGGAACGCCTGAAATGATCAAACGCAGACTGGTTCAAAACCTTGCACTTCCTAGTTGGGTTGGTGAGCATGTTTCTGGCCCTTCACAATCAGATCCAGATAGGTTTAATAAGGGGGTGGATTTAAGGGTACAATTAACATGAGTTGTTGTCCCTCGATGTTCCGTGTGTTTCCTTATTTCATGATGATCTTTGTAGAGTATAAGATGCCTGTATTTGCCTTAGTTAGTATGGTGTCGTTATGATTTGTTTGTGTTTTCCCTCCCATGTACTCTCTTATCTGTTTGCATTTGATTTGATATTTTTCCTTATGCAATAAAATTTCATTTTGTTTCATCAAACTTGGTCTACAAGAGTTTTCTCTACATTGTAGTTCCTGCCCCAAAGTCCAGAGTATAGAATCTAAGGGCGAGTGGGTCGAACCACTCAAGGTTTTACTGTGCAAGAGAGAGAGGCCTCTAGAGAGAGAAACCTCAGGGAAATCTCTCAAGGAAAACCCCTTACATGTGCAAGGCTGTGTGTTTTGCATCTGTATCTATTGACAGCCAGGCTCTATGTATTGCTAGTGCTGTATGGCAATAACCTCTGTCAAAGGCTATTCAGGTGTTTTGGACTGTCCATCTCTGCAAGATTCATTAATATTTTGAAACATGTCAGTACATCTTGAATTATGTCAAACAATTGCATGAAAGTATAATGATATTGGCTAAATTTATCATCATACCCGCTATCAATAGCCAACTGCCACTTGCCTGTCAACTTGCATCACATATCAAAAAAATGACTTCATATAACTATAGTTCCTATATTCATTAGTGCAGTTCTATAATCAACAATAGATGTCATTAGCTTAAATGTGAATTTTGAAGTCATCCCTTTAATGCCTCAGAGAATAGGTTTCCTTTGAAGTTTGTTCTATATTTGTCACATAATTAAACAATTATTGGTTTTATGGCAGGCCTCCTAGTAAATATCATATCCACAGAATCTGACAAAAGCTTATTAATTAAATCCACTTAGTGTTGTTTCCTGAGGCAAAAATACTAGTGAAGAACTGGAACTGCCTTGGGGCAGTAAGTAAACTATTTTTGGTTGCAATAAGTAGCTAACATCTTGTCACTTAACATTTCTATCTTAGAGACAATGCTGCCTCCGCAAGATCCTGCAAATCCATTGTCAGGATAGGCGCACCAACGTCAGTGTTCTCGCTCAGGCCAACATCCCCAGCATTGAAGCTTTGACCACGCTCGATCAGCTCCGATGGACGGGTCAAATCGTCCGCATGCCCGATACGAGACTCCCAAAACAAGCGCTCTACTCAGAGCTCCGGCACGGCAAGAGAGCCCCAGGTGGGCAGGGGAAATGCTTCAAGGACACCCTCAAAGCCTCCTTGAAAAAGTGCAACATCCCCACTGACACCTGGGAATCCCTGGCCCAACACCGCACAAAGTGGAGGAGAAGCATCCGGGAAGGCGCTGAACACCTCGAGTCTCTTCGCCGGGAGCAAGCAGAAGCCAAGCGCAAGCAGCGCAAGGAGCGTACATCAACCCAAGCACCCCACCCACCCGCCCCTTCAACCACCATCTGCCCCACCTGTGACAGAGACTGTAGATTCCACATTGGACTCATCAGTCACCTGACAACTCATTTTTAATGTGGAAGCAAGTCATCCTCAGTTCCAAGGGACTGCCTAAGAAGAAGACTCAACATTTCTATCTTAGAGATACCCTACCAGCACCATCGTGTGCCTCTCCCTAATATTAACTGTTGACAGCTTTCTTCACTTTGCATTTGTTTAAATCAACTCAAAGGCCTAGAAATTGGTTTGCAAACTGGGCACAGGGAACTAGCCCTGCGCCGGAACAGGGAGGCCCATGGCTGGAGATGGGGCTGTAGTTTGCAAGGACAGAGGAGTCAAAGGTGGGCTTTTAGAGGGGAGGGGAGGGGAGCTGCTGTGGAGCTGGAAGGAGCCTTTGGTTGGGCCGCATGTAGTCCACATTTTCCTGAACACAGCCGGCCCAGTGCCAGCTGCGTTCAGGACAGCCCAATTTTGCAAAAGGAGCCTCAAACAGGCATATCCCCTATTTGCATATGCAAATGTATTAACACCTGTTTCAGGCATGGGCCCTGGATGACCCTTTTACCGCCTCTATCAATATGCGAGCAGCACATTTCCTGCGCATAATGAGCGTACCTACCCCGCCCGCCATACTGGATGCTTTGGATTTTACACCAGAAATAGGGGTGCCATTGAATTTCTAGGCCATAGTTTTATTTTTAACTAAAGAATGCTATGTCCTTTGCATCTAGTGTTGCTAGGGTGCAAATGGCATATGATTTGCATCGTAGCATAATATACCTGTCCATTTGTGGGCGGGCATATTCGCCACCAATCTCAGATCCCGTGTAAATACTGACAAGCGGAAAAAGGAGCAGGGACCCAGCATAGCTGAATTCCACACCTGCCTGCCTGGATTTATATTAATCTTGGAGGGGGAGGCAGGAGGCGGGGGGCAGGGCGGAGTGGTGAAAATTCAACATGTTTACAGTTTGGGTGCATGCTTTCTTAAAATCCTATAATTCTGTGTTACATGAGGGAACTCAGAAAAGGATTTTGATATGTGAACTGATGGTTGCAGTATGACAGCTGGCTGTGTTCAAACAGTGCGGAAACTTGGCATATGTTAGTTTTGCATTCAGCTCAAAAGCAGCCTTCAGTGTTCTTGCCCTCCATTTAGAAGTTGTTGTTGCAGGTATCCAATCAGAAATGGCAGGCTTCCAGCCGCAGCTGTGGCTTCTCTTTACGATGACATTTGCATTTTCATTTTGTTTTCCAAACGCTTAGTAAACGTCTTTCGTTTTAATATTTCCTGCATAGTTTTATAAATTTGATGTTGCAGAAGTTAGTATTTATAAATTGGGCAAAATTTTGCTTGGGGAAATAAATTGTAAATGTAATCGTTATTTTATCCATTAAATAAACTTATGATTATTCAAAACTCTATATTAATGATCTAGACGAGGGAACTAGATGTAATATCTCCAAGTTTGCAGACGACACAAAGCTGGGTGGGCGTGTGTGCTGTGAGGAGGATGCCGAGAAACTCCAGTATGATTTGGACAGGTTAGGTGATTGGGCAGATGCATGGCAGATGCAGTATAATGTGGATAAATGCGAGGTTATCCACTTTGGTGGCAAAAACAGGAAGACAGATTATTATCTGAACGGCAATAGATTGGGAAAAGGGGAAGTGCAAAGAGACCTGGGTGTCCTTGTGCACCAGTCGCTGAAGGTAAGCATGCAGGTGCAGCAGGCGGTTAAGAAGGCAAATGGTATGTTGGCCTTCATAGCGAGAGGATTCGAGTACAGGAGCAAGGATGTCTTGCTGCAGTTACACAGGGCCTTGGTGAGACCACATCTTGAGTATTGTGTGCAGTTTTGGTCGCCTTATCTGAGGAAGGATGTTCTTGCCATGGAGGAAGTGCAGTGAAGATTCACCAGACTGATACCTGGGATGGCAGGAATGACGTATGAAGAGAGATTGGGTCGATTAGGCTTATATTCGCTAGAATTCAGAAGAATGAGAGGGGATCTCATTGAAACTTATACAATTCTAACAGGGCTAGACCGACTAGATGCAGGAGGGATGTTCCCGATGGCGGGGGAGTCCAGAACCAGGGGTCACAGTCTAAGGATAAGGGGTAAGCCATTTAGGACTGAGATGAGGAGGAATTTCTTCATCCAGAGAGTGGTGAACCTGTGGAATTCTCTACCACACAAGGCAGTTGAGGCCAACTTATTAAATATATTCAAGAAGGAGTTAGATATATTTCTTAAGGCTAAAGGGATCAAGGGATATGGGGAGAAAGCAGGGACAGGGTACTGAATTTGGATGATCAGCCATGATCTCATTAAATGGCGGAACAGGCTCGAGGGGCCGAATGGCCTACTCCTGCTCCTATCTTCTATGTTTCTATGTTTCCATACAGGTATCCTACATTCAATAGTATCCACAATGTGTACTTACACACTGTTGCAATTGTTTTCTTTGCTCAGTTGGGTGTCCCCCCAAGTGTACAGAAACCCATTAGTATGTTTGAAAGCCTCTGAACCAAGCCACATAAGTAGAGCTGCTGTTTGCCTTACTCCATACCAATACCTATATATCTATCGACAGAGAACGTAGATGCAGGTTGGTAAGAGCCAAGACTTAGGGATTCCCAAGTACAGTCACCACCATTTGCACTGTCCATTCTTATCACCTAACCTAAATGGTGCTAAGCATTTTCCATTTGCACTCATGTCAATTACAAATGTGCCGCTTATAACTCATTAAGTGCACTGGATATTTCAGGCAATTCAGTTAGTTTTCCACACCTTATTAAAGTATGATTAAGTACTGTTAACTATTCACCTGAGTTGAGCGTCTCAGTCCTGCAGTGCCACTGTTTGTATTGGGAGCGTGGTGAAATAAAAGCTGAGTGGCGGGATCACATGTATTCACTGGCCGTTGCCCAGACTGCAAGAGTTAATTGTCTTCCATTGAGTCCCTCCTACATGAACACCACCTGGGTTTAATTCTGTCTGAGACTTTTGAGAAGGGCACAGCACCAATGATCCCCAGTAGGTCTCTTTGGTGGTCAGTGAGGTGAACAGAGGTCTCCTGTAGGAACTATATTGGATGTGAGGTACATAGAATTACATGGAATTTACAGCACAGAAACAGGCCATTTGTTAGCGTGCTGTGGTTAGTGCGGTGAACAGAGATCTCCTATAGAAACTATACCAGTTGGATGTTATGTAACGCTCAGTGGTCAGCCCGTTTCAGTCTAACAGCCAGCAGCTTAAGAGTCCTTTAAACCTAAAGTAAATGTCTCTTAAAGGTTTAGTCATAAAGTACTGTTAACTGTTTTTATTTGACACTTCGACACTTAGCGCTTTCACCACTCGCCATGTATAACGGGCAAATCGCGTTAAGCGTGCTCGTGATAAGCGGTGGGGACTGTATGCATAAAGGTACTGCTAGAGTTTAACTGGCTAAAATCATGCAGCTTACCAGCACAGAACACCAGTAAAGCTTCCCACTGCTTGTTCATCTACCTGTTGGGGCATTGTTTTTCAGGATTATCTGAAGTCGAATGGGAAGAAACCCAACCTCCACTGACAGGTCTACTCCTCCAAGTCCCAACAATGAGGCCTTAAAGTCTTCATCAGTAAAAAAAAACTAAGGTCAAACTTAATAGCTGTGTAATGTTCTTCTGATGTTTAGATTAAAAAGAATGCTTTAAAACAGAAAATTAAAATAAAAACAGTTTCAGGTCAAGGTTTCAGGTTTCAGGGAATGTTGGTGGGTCTCCCAGTTTGAAGCATATTAATCATCTCTGATGTTGAAATATCTCTGATCTGTGCAATTTGGCATGAATCCAATTGATTTTGGCACCTCGTGGGTTTGTGCACAGTATTCATCTGGTGAAAATGCAGCAAGTTGCAGCATTTGCTGAGATTTGGCTATGCTGTATATTTTTTTAAACATTCCCCAACAAATATAAGGTACTTATTTGACACTTAAGTAAGAACTTTGCCATGTTTTTCATCAGGACTGTTCAGATGGTATAACCAAATGAGATTGGAACTGGGCATGATCTGATATTGTTATAACTTCCTGTTAACAAACAGTTAATTGGCACTAATCCCCTTCCCGCCTCGGGGAGGTGGCTCCCAGCACAGGTCGGGTACCCACCTGCTGGGACATTGGCACGGAGGTGGGTTGGGGCGGGATGGGTTCCTGCCCCCCGATTCTGCAATTTTCCCACCACTCCCGCCTCCAAACCCGCCTCCTTGGGGCTTGGAAAATCAAGCCCTGAGTATCTCATTTAGGACAACACCCAGAGAAAATGTGGAATATTAGCACAAATTGAGAGGCATACACACAGAATCACCTAAAAACTTAGTGGATGCTGTTAAATTTGTGTTTCATTAAAAGAAATTGGAATGCAGCAGATTTTAATTTAACTGAATTTCATCCTGGTTCTCCTGAGTGACATTAAACTACTGGAATCTGCCTCCTTGGATTTATTTATTCTTCTCCTGTTTTTATTTCCTTTTATTCTTTCTCTGAGAAAGCTTCAAAGATCAATTCGCCAAATGCATGTTGCTTGTTTGCTGATTGGAGCACCGGCCCACCTAATCCCAGGTATGCTTCCGCACACGCTGCGCCCCCGGGATCCGTGGGCCATTACGCTGCCCTCTAGTACGCAGTGTCAAACAGCAAGTTCGCCAAGGAGGGTCCCCATCAGGTAAGTGCGCATTCTATTCGGATGCCGGCGGTATACTCCGTAGGTACGCCGCCAACTGCAAAATCCAGGCCATTATTTTGTAAAAAATGGTGCACCTTAGAGATTCAAAATATTTTCACTAAACTAAATTCAGCCTCTAACTCTCCACAGCTTGCTCACATCATGGAAATACACCCTGCGTGCTCACCCATCCCTCACCCAAAATGAGAGTGCCTGAATTTCTAGGCCCAAGTCTGTTTCCAGGGGCACTAACGGGGCGCAAAGGGGTTATCGCCTGGGGCGGCAAAAAAATTCCACGAAATTCGGCGGGGCATTGCTGAGGGGCTACCCGATAGCGCCCCAGGCCACCGAAGCTCCGGCATTGATGTCATCATCGTGCGCAGCGGCCCCTTAGCACCCAGCTGCGTACCCGTACCGTTCCATGGCAGAAATTTGGTTGTGCCCGCGAGGCTGCCACAGGCAGTGTCAGCGCCAGTCTCACGGGTCGCAAAGAGGGCTGACCTCCACTCGCGGGGCGGTAGTTAAAGGGGAGGTGCGGCCGCGACATGCGCCACTATTTTCTTTTTTTGGCTGACCTTCAGGTCGGCCCTCTGTGGTGGGCCGTGGCATGGTCCTGGCCGCCATCGCACAGCCTGGCATCGCGTCTCAGCACCGGGCTGCTGCCATGGCACTACGCCGCCCTGGTGGCCTAGTTGGGGCCATCGGCGACCCTGCAGAGTGCACAGCGGCCCTCCCCTTTAACTGAAGAGGAGGAGCGTTGAAACGCGGTAGCGCTCGGAGCACTGCCAATCGTGCCCCGATATCGCCTCGGTTACCGCCCCACCAGGAAGTGGAGCGCCCGACAATCCACTCCACTTCCTGGGCGGGGCAGTAAGGCAAATTTCGCGGCCGGGTCAGGACTTCCTCGCCGGACGCAGGATGTCCTGCCTCGCCGGCATTACCGCCCCAAAACGGGGCGCTACCGAATTTCGCAGCCCTATGTTAATCCATGTACTGGAATACAATACCTGTAATGTATGTACCTTTAAGGGGGAGAACTACTTTTTACAGCTCCTGTATCCTGTAGTACCGGCAGTGACCACACCTGTATATAAACCCTGAGTAGTGATCTGTACAGTCAGTTGCAGTTTGAACCCTCATTCAGTAAACACCTGTTGATCGTTCCCTGCAGTCTGTTGTCTGATTATTGAAGGACACAACATTAAGATACACGGATATAACATTGGCGACGACGCAGATTCGAACCTACCTGCAACTCTGCATCACCTCCCAGGGATTCGCTCCTGGAGAACAGTGGAAGGAGGTCGAGTCCAGAAGCATGGGCGTCCACAGTGGGCAACCGCCCAGTCATCCAGCGGAGATTTGAGCATCGCAGGGGAGGCTGTCGAGAGCCAGGCTTGGCTTTCCAGTCACGGTGGTCCAGCGAAACGGGCTGGCAATAGGTACTGCGCAGACCCTTCCCGGACAGCGGCGGCTAGAGCCGACCGAGCGGCACAGAAAAAGGCTGAGCAGCGTCGACGGGGGAGAGAGAGAGGGCAGAGCGCACAGGGCGCAGCCGGTGTTCAGGACCGAGCGGCGTCAACAGGGAGAGAGACGAGAGAGAGCAGAGTGCAGCCGGTGTTCAAGGGCCGAGCAGCATCAACGGGGGAGAGAGGTGCGCAGGAAAACGCGAGGCGCTGCCATTGCCACGAGGACTGCAGAGAGCGGCATTGGCAGCAGCGCAGGAGCAGCGCACAAAACCCACAGGGCGTCGCCATTTGCCACGAGGACCGCCGAGAGCGGCGTTAGCAGCAGCACGGGAGACGCCATTTTAAGCCGCAGCGGGGAAGAAAGGAAAGCGCGGGAGATGCCATTTTAAGCCGCAGCAGGGAAGAAAGGAAAGCGCGGGAGACACCATTTTAAGCCAGTCTAACCACACCTAAAAATGCCGAGGAGTGGCACTATCACAGCGTTCGACAATGAAGCCGAAGATTGGACGACATATGTCGAACGCATAGAAGTATACTGCAAGGCGAATGATGTGCCAGATGACAAGAAAGCGCTGGTATTGTTGAATTCAATGGGTGCAAAAATGTATGGCTTACTACGAAACCTAGTAACCCCAGAGAAGCCAGTAGAAAAGGATATTGAAAACATAGTGTCAATCCTACAGGACCACTTAAACCCTACACCGCTGCTGATAGCAGAAAGATTTAAGTTTCACAAAAGGAACCAGCATAAAGATGAAAGTAATGCTGAGTATTTAACGGAACTGCGCAAGCTATCAAAACACTGCCAGTTTGGAACGGGACTAGCAGATACTTTAAGGGACAAGTTTGTGTGTGGGCTTCAAAGTGAAGGAACCCAGAAACGGCTTCTATCAGAAAAGGATCTTACGCTGGACAAGGCTTTCAGCATTGCAGTATCACACGAAGCAGCAGCACGGGGCGCTGCAGAGATACAACGGAGACCGCAAGAATATGGCACAAATGAAATGTCATACAGAACAGTGAAGTGCTATCACTGCGGCAGAGCAACACACGACCATAATGATTGCTGGTTCAAGGACAAAGTGTGCAGACAGTGTGGAAAAGTAGGACACATAGCAAGAGTCTGCAGGTCGGGAAAGAAAACCAGCAGCAAGAAATCTCCACAGGAGAAGTACAAGAAGGTACATAAGGTGACGGAGAGTAGTTCAGACGAACAGAAGAGTGATACAGACTCCAGAAGCAAGGAGCTGGGTTGTCTGAAACTACATAATGTGATCAAAATGGAGGATCACCAAACTATCTGGGTCACGCTCAAGATAGCAGGAGTCCAAGTGAAAATGGAATTGGACACAGGATCAGCCCTAACAGTCATAAACCAAAGGGACTACAAGCGGCTATTCTCACATATAGCCTTGAAAGATACAAAGATTGTCTTGAAGACGTACACGGGGCAAAAAGTCTACCCCAAAGGAAAAATAAGGGTGAACGTTATATATAACGGCAAGGAAACACCAAAAATGGACCTATATGTATTGCCAGATGGAGGACCACCACTACTAGGACGTGAATGGATCCGGAAGATACAGCTAGATTGGCATTCCATACAAGCACTGACTGTAGATGCCAAAAAGGATGACGACGTCACACCTGGACGACTGTCAAAAATGCTAACTGACGCACAAGAAGTGTTCCAGCAGGGACTCGGAACACTAAAAGGCATAACAGCGACGATCAAAATAGAGGAAAATGCAAGCCCAAAGTTTTTTAAGGCCAGACCGGTACCTTATGCGATCCGCCCAGCCGTCGAAGCAGAGCTGGAAGGTTTGGAACATTCAGGAGTACTGTCCAAAGTGGACTGGAGCGAGTGGGCTACACCCATCATTCCTGTAATGAAGAGGTTGTTGAGTAATACGCCTGGGAAACCAAAGAAGGTTCGCATCTGTGGGGACTTTAAGGTGACAGTGAACCCAGTCCTTCACACTGTACAATATACGCATCCGCAGATTGAAGATATTTTCGCTTCGCTATCTGGAGGGAAACGCTTCACTAAGATTGATCTGGCCCAGGCGTACCTGCAAATGGAGGTAGAAGAAGCCTCGAAACAGTACCTCACGATCAACACTCATAAAGGTCTCTACCAATACAACCGGCTAGTGTTCGGGGTAGCATCAGCTCTGGCTATTTGGCAAAGGGCAATGGAACAAGTCCTGCAGGGGATTCCAGGGACCCAGTGTTATTTGGACGACACCCTGGTCACGGGCAAAAATGACAGTGATCACCTTGCCAACCTGGAGCAGGTGCTCACTAGATTGAAGGAATATGGGCTCCGAGCTAATCGCCACAAATGCGAGTTTTTCCAGAAGCAGATCTCGTATTGTGGCCACGTTATTGATAAAGAGGGGTTACATAAGTCCCCTGAAAAGATTGAGGCAGTAGTCAAGGCTCCAGCACCGGAAAATGTGTCACAACTGAGGTCGTTCCTCGGGCTGGTGAACTACTACCATAAGTTCTTGCCGAATTTGTCTACCGTACTACACCCACTGAACACCCTACTGCAAACGGGGGTACCATGGAAGTGGAGTGACGAATGTAAACGAGCTTTCCAGAAGAGCAAAGCATTGATCACATCAAAAGAGGTGTTGGCTCATTTCAACCCAGCACTACCAATTCGGTTGGCGTGTGATGCATCACCCTATGGCATTGGAGCGGTGCTGTCGCACAAATTCCCGGACGGCTCGGAGAGGCCAGTAGCCTTTGCGTCTCGGTCACTAACCTCAGCCAAGCGTAACTACGCCCAGATTGACAGGGAGGCCCTCAGCCTAGTGTGGGGAGTGAAAAAGTTCAATCACTATCTGCACGGGCAGAAGTTCACCTTGCTGACTGACCACCAACCACTTGTCTCCATCTTTAATCCAAAGAAGGGCGTTCCGATGATGACTGCGCAACGGCTACAAAGATGGTCCCTTTTTCTAGGGGCGCACCAATATGAAATCGAGTATAAGGGCACGAAACAGCATGGAAACGCTGATGGGCTATCATGCCTGCCACTGCCTACTGTGGAGGAAGCACCAGCAGTGGGTCCTGTCGAAATATTTCATTCGACTATAATTGAATGCTTGCCAATAACTATCGCTGGTATAGAGAAGGAGACCCGAAATGACCCGACACTGTCTCGGGTATATGATTTGACGGTGAAGGAATGGCCAGCACATGGCGACTCACTGTTGCCAGCATTCTCATCCAGAAGAGAACAGCTGTCAGTATGCCAGGGGACCTTGATGTGTGGATCCCGAGTGGTAATTCCACCCAAGTTAAGGGAGAGAGTGCTCAATGAGCTTCACGAAGGTCATCTGGGAGGGGTGAAAATGAAAAGCCTTGCTAGGGCTTATGTGTGGTGGCCGGGGATCGATCAGCAAATCGAGAACCTGACAAAGAGCTGCTCAGGATACCAGAAGGTCCAAAATGCACCACCACATGCCCCTCTACACCCATGGGAGTGGCCCTCATCTCCGTGGCAACGGGTGCATATTGATTTTGCTGGTCCATTCATGGACTCAATGTTTTTAATAGCCGTGGATGCGCACTCAAAATGGCCTGAGGTGATCAAAATGTCCTCCACCACCACGGAGAAAACTATTGCAGTCCTACGGACCATTTTTGCCCGGAACGGCTTGCCAGAGCAGATTTGCTCTGATAACGGACCACAGTTTGTGTCCGAAGAGTTTCGAAGATTTATGAAAAGGAATGGGGTAAGGCATTACACATCCGCCCCGTATCATCCAGCCACAAATGGATTGGCTGAGAGGTTCGTACAAACCTTTAAAAAAGCAGTAAAGGCCATGTGCGATGACGACATTCCACTGCAGCATAAGGTGGACAATTTCCTGTTAACCTACAGAAATGCGACACATGCAGTCACCAACCAGGCCCCGGCCATGATGTTCTTTAACCGAAGGTTGAGATCTCGTCTGGATTTGCTCAGACCAAATGTACGAAGAGATGTTGAGAGTAAGCAATTCCAGCTCATCAATGAGAAGCCGACAAGGAGCTTCAATGTAGGGCAACCAGTCTTGGCCCACGACTACCGAACAGAGAAATGGCAACCAGGAACGATATGCACACGGCAGGGGCCACTAATGTACACAGTGGATGTTGGGGAGAACATTGTGAGACGCCATGCTGACCAGATCCTAGGGTCACAGGAACGAGTCAACCCCATGTCTCGGCCATACGTACCTGGTGAGGAACCCGACGTACAGGTCGCATCTACCTCAGAAACAATTGCATTGGAAACTGATGAATCGACTGACGACAGGGTGTTAGAATCACCTCCACACCAAGAGCGAGACACTCGGGAAAGGTGTTATCCAGAAAGAATCAGGAAGCCTCCCCAAAGACTGAATTTATAAATAGACTATTTTCAGTTAATGTTGCATGTTAAAAGTGTTAATTGTAATTAGTTTGATATTTAATTGTTAAATGAGTGTTATGGTACTGTTAATCTAAAAGGGGAGGAATTTTAATGTATGTACCTTTAAGGGGGAGAGCTACTTTTTACAGCTCCTGTATCCTGTAGTACCGGCAGTGACCACACCTGTATATAAACCCTGAGTAGTGATCTGTACAGTCAGTTGCAGTTTGAACCCTCATTCAGTAAACACCTGTTGATCGTTCCCTGCAGTCTGTTGTCTGATTATTGAAGGACACAACATTAAGATACACGGATATAACAATACCCTTCGAGAATAAACAGCTCTTATCCATCAGTGGTGATTAGTGAAAATATGTGCAGCAGAATTGGCATCTCCTTGCTTGTTTATGAAAAATAGGAGATTTTGCAAACTCTGTCCCCTTTGAGTTTGATATATTGCAAATCATTTAAATGGGTCTCCTGTAAAAAAAAACTTTCCACACTTTCCTTCATTACAATAGTGCTTTTTTTATTTTTATGAGGTAGTTAAATCCTTCTCTACCTTACATTCCAAGTGGATATTTTAAAATTATTACTTTTGCAGCTATTAGGATTTTATTAACCCAGAGCTATCTCATACAGCAATGAACTTTCACTGGACACAGCTCACTGATTAGCTATACTCAAGAAATCTCCAGAAAATGCAGGTTACATATTGACAAAGAGATCTAAGAAAGCACCAGCATTTCATTGACCGAGAAAAAACAAATGTCGGCATGTCAATTTTTTTTAATTCTTTGGATTTTAAAGCTGAAGTTAACTGTGTTTGGTAGTGTCCTGAATTACAATGTCACTGTTGCATTGATATGCACCGTAAACTGTGAAAATGGCAATGTAACACTGTAACCCTAAATCACCCCCTCTTCAACCTGGCTTCTGCATATGTTTCCAGAGCAATGGTTTGCAACGTCCCGGTGAATGCTGACCCCTTCCCGTCCTCCAACACTCCCAAATAAATGAACCCCTGTGAATTTCCCCAGTCGCTGCCTAATACCAATTGGTTGCAGATTTTCCTGTCCACTCAAAATAGTCAACATAGGTCAAAGAGTAGCATGATAGGAATAGCGTATAGTGAGTGGCAGTCTGCAACACCAACAACAACAACAACTTGCATTTATATAGCGCCTTTAACGTAGTAAAACGTCCCAAGGCGCTGCACAGGAGTATTATAAGACAAAAAAATTGACACCGAGCCACATAAGGAGAAATTAGGGTAGGTGACCAAAAGCTTGGTCAAACAGCTAGGTTTTAAGGAACGTCTTAAAGGAGGAAAGAGGTAGCGAGGCAGAGAGGTTTAGGCAGGGAATTCCAGAGCTTAGGGCCTAGACAACAGAAGGCACGGCCACCAATGGTTAAGTGATTATAATCAGGGATGCTCAAGAGGGCAGAATTAGAGGAGCGCAGATATCTCGGGGGGTTGTGGGGCCGAAGGAGATTACAGAGATAGGGAGGGGCGAGGCCATGGAGGGATTTGAAAACAAGGATGAGAATTTTGAAATCGAGGTGCTGCTTAACCGGGAGCCAATGTAGGTCAGCGAGCACAGGGGTGATGGGCGAACGGGACTTGGTGCGAGTTAGGACACGGGCAGCCGAGTTTTGGATGACCTCAGGTTTGCGTAGGGTGGAATGTGGGAGGCTAGCCAGGAGTGCATTGGAATAGTCAAGTCTAGAGGTAACAAAGGCATGAATGAGGGTTTCAGCAGCGGGTGAGCTGAGGCAAGGGTAGAGACGGGCAATGTTACGGAGGTGGAAATAGGCGGTCACTCAATTAAAACAGCAAATGTTAGCATATTGATTTCTTTCAGTCTACCAGCTATATGGAATAAGCAGGATTATCCCTGCTTGCGTACAGAAAATGAAGGGGCACTATTAAATTAAAACTATTGGTCCCATAGAGAATTTTTCCTCTTCATGTTAAGATGGCTCTCCGGTAGTTGGCAGCAGCACAATTGGTTCCATGCCTTCTGTGAATTTAAGTACTGTCACGTATAACTTGGGTGAGGAGTATTACCTTCGGCTGTAGTGCAAGGTGGAACCTCTTATATTGCAATCCACATCAGCTCCTGCCCCTCCCCCCGCCCCATTTCTATTTAATGGTTAAGGATCTTTTGACCAATTTTTCACAGAATTTGAAAAGGAGAGTAGCTTCAAATGTTGTGTTTCAAAAGCTTAGCGTAAGCCTGTAAGCAAAAAAAAGGTCTGAGACAGTAGATGCTAATGAGCTAGCTTCGAATTTGTTTTCTCATAGACTGCAAATAATAAGCAATTCAGTAGCTTGTCTCGTAGCCTCTCACCCATTGTGTTGGAAGGTTTTTGATCTCTGTCTGACTGTGAGCAGTGAGGAATAAAATGGAATAACAGACACCTAAAAAGCAATCTAGCTTTTGCAACAGAGAAGCTGCTGAGGCAGAAACACCCCAGAAAAGGCAGGCTCACAAAGTCAGAATTCATAGGAGCTAGTCTGTTTACGTCAAGCGAGATAGTGCATTCATTATTTTCTAATGTTATTACGTGAAGACAAGTCGCATTGATGGCACTAAGCAAGTCCAATTAGAACTATTGCTCTGTACATTCAGCTTACTGTGGAATAAAGCAGCTTAATGAATCAAACCAAGCCTTGCCTCATCCAATGTTAACTCGATCCACGTTTGGAGAGATTGAAGAAATACATGTGTGAAAGACACGAGGATCAGGTTGAAATCATAAGAGGATACTACTGTTACATCCCTGGGTTATGCGATCATAATAGTAGACATGAAGCAATTTGAGGGAACTCCCATAAAAGTAAGATGCTTAGACCACTTAAGGAAGCAACTGACACCACTGATCCCAGGGAGGCTTCTACGGCAGTTACACTCCCAACAGATCTTTCCCTCCATAACCCTTCTGTACTTTTGCATATCTTTCCTCTGTCTAACCTCATCAGTTTTTCTCTAATTTCATAACCTTTTTTAGTGAAGTACCTGTAACAGTATATGGGAGAAGAGTTGTTTTTTTCAATAAACCTGGGAGAATGCAGAATGTGAAAAGATTATTTAACCCATTAGGCATATTCCTTCCAATAGTGCATATACATAGGAACAGGAGAAGGCCATTCAGCCCCTCAAGCCTGGTCTGCCATTCAATGAGATCATGGCTGATCTGTATCCTAACTCCATCCACCCACCTTGGCTCCATATCCCTTAATAAATTGCACTGCTGTTGACAATCCTCTTCATAAATAAAACTTGTAAGAGGACAAAACTCTATAAAATGTCTCTTAAGCCTCCAAGCATAATCAAGTGAAAATCCAGTTGGCAACCAGTTTGAAAATGTGTACCACCATTTTCTCACCCAAACGGTGTGATGATAGTTTCCGTGAGAAAATCATGGCCCTTATGATCTGAGCCCTGCATCTTTCACTTTCTACCTTACAGAAATAATGGAGCCTGAGTTTAATAATTAACCCAGTTTGTGGCAACTTGCTTACTGGAACTTATGTAAGATTCCCACTGCATCTACAGTCTCTAGAAAGAAGGAAAATGTCACTAACCAAATTTCATACAGACTATAGCAACAAACCAACTTCAATTTTAGTTAAACAATTTACAGAGCAAAGTTATCAGGCAAATATTAGCTACATAATGTGGGGGGGGGGGATTTTAACATGGGTGAGTGGGTGGGTTTGGGTGCAGGTGGGGTGTTAAATGGGCAAACAATGGAAGAGTGTCGAGAAGCCAGCTCCAAGCCACCGACTTCCGGCTTTTACTGAGGCGGGACAAGGGGTGGACAGCCCACCCACTCCCAGGAGGTGGGTTGACATATTAAATATGTTAATGAGTGTGGAAGCTTCAGATTTTACCTGTTTTGCAGGTTTAACTGTGGCCGGCTGGGTTTCCCGGACCCGTCAGCTGCAGTGAGGCGAGGACAGCCTCAAGGAGCACTCCTTATGGGCCAGGAGGAGCTCCTGGCCCCCCAAGTGCCCCCACCATCAGACCACCCCCCATACAAACCCCTCCCCCCTGGGATCGGACACCCCCTCCTTGGGTTGGGGGATCTAACCTACCTGGTCCTGCGGCCTCTTCACCAGTGTTCCCCGCTCGACTAGAAGCCAAGCCTGTTGATCAGGCCGACTTCCGGGCAGGGAACCTGTCAGTGACGAAAGACGCATGTTGTGGAGTTAAATCACCACAGCATGCGGGGAAACTCAGACTTCTGGGTTTCCCACATGATACCGCCCCCACCCCCGCAACTCCCAGCACATCCAAATGTTAAAATTCCCCTCACACGTGAATCGAGTTAACACTGGAGGAAGCAATTTATAATAAATAGATCTAAGACTGCTTAAAAAGTCAGTTGCTCTTATAGCTTTTCTTTCGACCTCTTGAATTATGAGTTTCTTGCTATGCATGGCATATATGTAAGTCGAGTGTAAGAATATAGACGTCTTACTGCAATTATATAGGGCCCTGGTGAAACCACACTTGGAGTATTGTGTACAGTTTTGAACTCCTTACCTAAGGAACGATATACTTGCCATAGAGGGAGTGCAACGAAGGTTCACCAGACTGGTTCCTGGGATGGGGGGATTGTCCTATGAGGTCAGATTGAGTAGACTAGGCCTATATTCTCTAGAGTTTAGAAGAATGAGAGGTGAGCTCATCAAAACATACAAAATACTTACAGGATTTGACCGGGTAGATGCAGGGAGGATGAATTCCCCTGGCTGGGGAGTCTAGAACCAGGGGTCACAGTCTCTGAATAAGGGGTTGGCCATTTAGGAATGAGATCCTAGAACTCTCTCCCTAACAGCATTGTGAGAGTACCTTCGCCACACGGACTGCAGCGGTTCAAGAAGGCGGCTCACCACCACCTTCTCAAGGGCAATTAGGGATGAGCAATAAATGCTGGCCTTGCCAGCGACACCCAGATCCGATGAACAAGTAAAATAAAGAGAAATGTCTTCATTCAGAGGGTGGTGAATTTTTGGAGTTCTCTACCCCAGAGGGCTGTGGAGGTTCAGTCGTTGAGTATATTCAAGATTTTTGAATGTTAAGGGAATCAAGGGATATGGGGATAGTGCATGAAGTGGAGATGAGATAGCCTAAAGTCAAGGAAGAGCTTCATGAACAGTGTTGTTCCATTACAATCAACCTCATCTGAAGCCCGCATCGCCTTGTGGAAAGACCGGCTCGCCAGTCTTGAACAACCCCCAGCGATGGAAATTTTACCTGATGAAAACCTTCCCCCAGGAGCTAATTGCAACTAGGCAATCTGGAAGTGCCTTAACAGACTTAGGACCGGTGTAGGTTGCTCAAAGGTGTCACTAAGCAAATGGGGATATTCAACCAGCCCGACAACTTGTGAATGTGGAACTGAGGCACAGACTGTGCAACATCTCCTGCAATGCTCATCGTTAGAGGAACCCTGCACTGTTGCAGATCTTGCCGAGTCCAACAACAAGGCGCAAAAATGTGTCCAGTTCTGGCTGGGCTATGTATAGACTGTCCGTGGACACAATAAGAAGAAGAAGCCATGATCTCACTGAATGGCGGAGCAGGCTCGAAGGGTCAAATGGCCTACTCCTGCTCCTATTTCTTATGTTTTTATGTTCTTATGAGTGCTTATGTGGTTTCACAGCACGGACAAACAGCAGAAATCCAAGCTGAACTGCGAAACCCTGAAACGTCCTCTTGATTTATACCCTTGGGCCTGGAACTTGTGGTCAGCAGCAAAGCAAAGGCGTTCGCCGCTGGCCCCAAAGTAAGCTGCGCACAAAGGTCTTGCAATCTCTGTGGCGAGAAGTTTAGTTTTTCTGATGCGTAGTTCGAATCAACGGAGGTTAGTGGGGATCCCCTTGTGTGAGCTGCTGTGATGGCAACCAGTTGTCTAAGCAGCCAATCAAAACACAGAGTTCTCACAGACAGCAAATCAGGAAGTGAGCAAGCTCTTTAAATTCCAACTTTTCACAAATGTTAGAGAGAGCAAAACAGAGATTGGGGCTCTCACATGAGGAAAAGGCAAACCTGAAATAAAGATGAACAAACATTTTTTTAATTCAAAAATTTCTTTTAAAAGTTTCTTAAAAATTAAATTTTTTATTAAAATGGATAAAGTTGACACTATACAAAATTAAAATTAGTTTTTCAGGCCCACAACCTTTGTTTAGCAGTCAATACACTGTTAAATCCCCAGTTACACCTAATCCCTTTGGTTCTAACTTTTAGTGGGGTATTTAACAGCGTAATTACTGCGGAATTACATCCTAGGGTACTTAAGGAAGTGGCCCTAGAAACAGTAGATGCATTGCTGGTCATCTTCCAACATTCTATAGACTCTGGAACAGTTCCCATAGATTGGAAGGTAACCCCACTATTTAAAAAAGGTGGTAGAGAGAAAACGGGGAATTATAGACCGGTAAGCCTGACGTCGATAGTGGGGAAAATGCTAGAGTCCATTATAAAAGATGTAATAGCAGAGCACTTGGAAAACAGTGACCGGATCGGACAAAGTCAAAATGGATTTACAAAAGGTAAATCATGCTTGACTAATCTACTGGAATTTTTTGAGGATGTAACTGGTAGAATAGATAAGGGAGAACCAGTGGATGTGGTGTATTTGGACTTTCAGAAGGCTTTCGATAAGGTCCCGCGTAAGAGATTGGCGTGCAAAGTTAAAGCACATGGGATTGGGGGTAAGGTACTGACTTGGATGGAGAACTGGTTGGCAGACAGGAAGCAAAGTGTTGGAATAAACGGGTCTTTTTTCGAGTGGCAGGCAGTGACTAGTGGGGTACCGCAGGGATCAGTGCTAGGACCCCAGCTATTCACAATATATATTAATGATCTAGACAAGGGAACTAGATGTAATATCTCCAAGTTTGCAGACGACACAAAGCTGGGTGGGCGTATGTGCTGTGAGGAGGATGGCGAGAAACTCCAGTATGATTTGGACAGGTTGGGTGATTGGGCAGATGCATGGCAGATGCAGTATAATGTGGATAAATGCGAGGTTATCCACTTTGGTGGCAAAAACAGGAAGACAGATTATTATCTGAACGGCAGTAGATTGGGAAAAGGGGAAGTGCAACCAGACCTGGGGGTTCTTGTGCACCAGTCGCTGAAGGTAAGCATGCAAGTGCAACAGGCGGTTAAGAAGGCAAATGGTATGTTGGCCTTCATAGCGAGAGGATTCGAATACAGTGAATGACAGACTGCAACTTCAGGATTTCCGCCTGCGCGTGTGCCAAATCCCAAAATTGCGGTAAGTTTCACAGGTGTAATGATGGTGAACGCTGCCAGTTTGCCCTCCTCCAGATCGCAAATTCGGGGCCTTGATTTGTTTGAAGATAAGTCTATCAATCAACTGTAATTAAAACAACAATACTGGTTTGGCCTATGACAATAGTGCAGCTTCTCAGAGAACTTCTTTAAGTTTAAATCACAATGTCAAGAAAGAATGCACCATGGAATGCTAACGGGGAGGTAAACATATAAGCTCTGAAATTCCGTGGATATTCGCCAAGTCTGGGGGTGGCGTGTGGGGGGGGCAGGGGGTGGCAATCTTTGGGGTGGGGTGTGAGGGATCTTGAACATGCCAGCAGCAGGCCAGAGTTTTTTTGTGAACCTAACAGAAGTCACTTAATCGTTGGTTAGGTCGGTCAACGCCTGGTACAACTTTGTGGAGCACGCTTGGCACATGCTCCACGCATTTGTACCTGGATGGTGCATTTGGGGACCTACAATCAGCGTATGACCACAATTTGCACAGTTAAGGACCCTAATGCACATTTCAGATGGGCATCATGACAACTGAAAGACACCCAAGTTGATATGGCGTCTGGAGCAGTTCAGACTCAGCAGGTCAGGACGTGAAATTCAGGAGGTCTAACGCTAATTTTACGCCGGACGAACGGGCAGTCGTGAGTTAAATTTCTCCCTATTTATTTTGCAAGATTTATAGATGTTAAATGGAGGAATATAATTAATAGGGGAGATAATGTGAGGTGAAACTTGGAATATATTCAATGGCTGAACAAAAATAAGGGAGTTACACATATTTATCATAATTTGTTGTTGACTCAACTGGTAACCTTACCTACGGGATGCAGGAGTGGGAGTGGTAAATTTCTCAAAAATAAATCACCGAGGGACAATGACTGCAGAACCTATTATCCCAAAGGGCAATGGAGCTATTTTGTGGTTAACTAAGGTTCCTCACTTTGTACCCTACACTTACTCCATAATCGCCTACTGGTAAAGGATTGTTGTTGATTATATAACCCACAAACCTTCTAGGCAATAGGAGTATTTACAGGCCTACATTGAGGACTTATTTAATCCTAAAAATAGCATATGCCCTATGTTCCATTTATCAGAAGAATCTGTTAGAGTTATAATAGCTCCCACATTAGCACAGGTTAGTTGTTTAACTTTTAACAAAAGGAACAAATGCTTGTTCCAGTTTTATATACCATTTACTGAGGCATTAGAAATTATGGGATAAATTTACCGCTTCTGTGCTTCCAGTGCGGAGCCTTGCTCACCAGGAGTACATATTAGGAAATGGTGTTCACATGCAGCCCATGACTTTCTGTCCTGGAGGCAAGTTACAGAAGTCATGTGGGAAATCATTTCGAGCAATCATTAATACGAAGCACAAACTCATGTAACTGATTGCATAAATCATCACTGTTTATCATTGCAAGAAATGTCCATTTATAACAACCCTGTTTTCTATTGTCTGACCAATTTAAATTTCCCCTTAAATTCCCTGACCCATACTATGGAAGACAATTGTATGATACTTAGTTGGATTTATAAAGTCCCAATGTGAAACAATGACATTGCTCTCAACCACTAAGACCACGGTGTCATAAAATAGATTTACTATTTCAGAACAGGTTAATAAGTCTGTAAGATATTTCCTTCTTTTGTTCATGAAATTTGATCTACAGATATTTAGTTCATATTTTTTAGAATTCTCCCTATGGCTGCCAGTTAACTAACTGATGCATAGTTTTCAGGATAACTGCATGTTTTTCTCGTTTAAAATCAGAAACATTTGTTATTTTTCAATCCTTTGATATTCCCCTGTTTTCAATGTACTGGAAAATCTCTGCCCAGCCCCCTTCTATTTCCTCCTTTTAATATTGTTGGATATATTCCATCGGGACCTGCTACACTATTAGCCTTCAGAGTCCCCAGTCGCCGAATAACTACTTCCTGGCTAATCTCTGTTTTTGTTAAATACACTGTGGGTACCCCTGAGAACCTAATTACTGCCTCTGGAACATTGCGTTGTTTTTCTCTGTGAATATTGATGAAAAGAAATGATCAGAAATGATAAGTGATGCCTTGCTCTGGTACCACTATATTTCTTAACTGATTCTACTTATCCTTTAATACCCTGTCGACTATGACTATAACAAAAGAGAATTTGTTGCTCGTACCAACTTTTTTAAATTTCCTTTTCTTCTCCTGATTGCTTTTTAATAGCCCTTCCTGTTTACTTTTATTCTTGATGCAATCCCACTTCCCCAATCTCTTAAATCTTTTAAAGCTTGCCTTTCATGCACACTTTACATTTTATATCTGACAATCTGGGTATGGTTCTGAAATTAACCTCCTGTTACTCTAACTGGCTAAATGTGCTTTTTCACTGTTAGAAATAGTGCCAAAATCAAAGCCACAGCAGTATACTTTGCACTGTGAATAAATGTATAGAACTTATTTTTTACAAAGCTGTCATTATAAACAAATCACTGTTTAGTAACATTTTTTCTTTAAATTTTCATACAAAAGAAAATATATGATAGAATGTGAAATTGCCTAACTTAAACCATTTTAGATTAATTATGAATCCAAATTCAGACCAGATAGGTGCAGATAGGCAATGTGCAATTTTGGTCTCCACTGTATGTATTCAACATCATATTTTAGAACGTGACAAACACTTACCACTACATGTGGTAACTACCTGATGCTGCGTAGCATTAATTAAGAGGGGGAAAATAGAGTAGCTTGCAGGGAACATAAAAACTGACTGTAAAATCTTCTATAGATATGTGAAGAGAAAAAGATTGGTGAAGTCAAGCATAGGTCCCTTGCAGTCAGAATCAGGGGAATTTATAATGGGGAACAAAGAAATGGCAGACCAATTAAATGCATACTTTGGTTCTGTCTTCACAAAGGAGGACACAAATAACCTCCCAGAGATGTCGGGGAACATAGGGTCTAATGAGAGGGAGGAACTGAATGAAATCAGTATTTGTAGGGAAATGGTGTTAAGGAAATTGACGGGATTGAAGGCCGATAAATGCCCAGGGCCTGATAATCTACATCCTAGGGTACTTAAGGAAGTGGCCCTAGAAATACTAGATGCATTGCTGGTCATCTTCCAAAATTCTATAGACTCTGGAACAGTTCCCATGGATTGGAGGGTAGCTAATGTAACCCCACTATTCAAAAAAGTTAGTAGAGAGAAAACAGGGAATTATAGACTAGTAAGCCTGACATCGGTAGTGGGGAAAATGCTAGAGTCCATTATAAAAGATGTAATAGCAGAGCACTTGGAAAACAGTGACAGGATTGGACAAAGTCAACATGGATTTACAAAAAGGTAAATTGTGCTTGACTAACCTACTGGAATTTTTTGAGGATGTAACTGGTAGAATAGATAAGGGAGAACCAGTGGATGTGGTGTATTTGGGCTTTCAGAAGGCTTTCGATAAGGTCCCATGTAAGAGATTAGCGTGTAAAGTTAAAGCACATGGGATTGGGGGTAACGTACTGCCTTGGATAGAGAACTCATTGGTAGACAGGAAGCAAAGAGTTGGAATAAACGGGTCTTTCTCTGAGTGGCAGGCAGTGACTAGTGGGGTACCACAGGGATCGGTGCTAGGACCCCAGCTATTCACAATATATATTAATGATCTAGACAAGGGAACTAGATGTAATATCTCCAAGTTTGCAAATGACACAAAGCTGGGTGGGCGTGTGTGCTGTGAGGAGGATGCCGAGAAACTCCAGTATGATTTGGACAGGTTGGGTGATTGGGCAGATGCATGGCAGATGCAGTATAATGTGGATAAATGCGAGGTTATCCACTTTGGTGGCAACAACAGGAAGGCAGATTATTATGTGAGCGGCAATAGATTGGGAGAAGGGGAAGTGCAACGAGACCTGGGTGTCCTTGTGCACCAGTCGCTGAAGGTAAGCATTCGGGTGCAGCAGGCGGTTAAGAAGGCAAATGGTATGTTGGCCTTCAGAGTGAGAGGATTCGAGTACAGGAACAAGGATGTCTTGCTGCAGTTGCACAGGGCCTTGGTGAGACCACACCTTGAGTATTGTGTTCCGTTTTGGTCACCTTATCTGAGGAAGGATGTTCTTGCCATGGAGGGAGTGCAGCGAAGATTCACCACACTGATACCTGGGATGGCAGAAATGATGTATGAGGAGAGATTGGGTCAATTCGGCTTATATTTGCTGGAGTTTAGAAGAATGAGAGGGGATCTCATTGAAACTTATAAAATTCTAACAGGACTAGACAGACTAGATGCAGGAAGGATGTTCCCGATGGCGGGGGAGTCCAGAACCAGGGGTCACAGTCTAAGGATAAGGGGTAAGCCATTTAGGACTGAGATGAGGAGGAATTTCTTCACCCAGAGAGTGGTGAACCTGTGGAATTCTCTACCACAGAAGGCAGTTGAGGCCAATTCATTAAATATATTCAAGAAGGAGTTAGATATACTTCTTAAGTCTAAAGGGATCAAGGGATATGGGGAGAAAGCAGGGACAGGGTACTGAATTTGGATGATCAGCCATGATCTCATTGAATGGCGGAACAGGCTCGAGGGGCCGAATGCCCTACTCCTGTTCCTATCTTCTATGTTTCTATGTTTCTATATTACACTTAAACATCTTTTTTTATATATTGTGTTTCATACCTTGTCTAATATTGTTATGAAAGAAGGGAACTGATGAAAAATGCTAATATTATTCATAAGCTGCCTCCAAATTGCATTATCGTCTGTCATGAGAACATAAGAACATAAGAAATAGGAGCAGGAGTAGGCCATTCATCCCTTTGAGCCTGCTCCGCCGTTCAAAGAGATCATGGCTGATCTTCTGCCTCAACTCCATTCACCGGCCCTATCGCTATATCCCTTGATGCCCTTACTAGTCAGAAATCTATCGGCTTCTGTTTTGAATATATCCAATGACTGAGCCTCCACAGCCCTCTGGGGTAGAGAATTCTGAAGATTCACCACCCTCTGTGTGAAGAAATTTCTTCTCATCTCAGTCCTGAATGGCCTACCCTTTATCCTGAGGCTGTGGCCCCTGGTTCTAGACTCCCCAGCCAAGGGAAACATTCTCCCAGCATCCACCCTATCAAGCCCTGTAATAATTTTGTATGCTTCAATGAGATCCCCTCTCATTCTTCTGAATTCAAGAGAATACAGGCCTAGTTTACTCAATCTCTTCTCATACGATAGTACTGCCATCCCAGGAATCAATCTCGTGAACCTTCGTTGCATGCCCTCTATGGCAAGTATATCCTTCCTTAGGTAAGGAGACCAAAATTGTACACAGTACTCCAGGTGTGGTCTCACCAAGGCCCTATATAATTGGAGTAAGATTTCTTTACTCCTGTACTCAAATCCTCTTGTAATGAAGGCCAGCATACCATTTGACTTCGTAATGGCTTGCTGCACCTGCACATTCACTTTCAGTGACTCGTGTACAAGGATACCCAGGTCCCGTTGAGCATTTGCATTCCCCAATCTTTCACCATTTAGGAAATACTCTGCTTTCTGTTTTTTCTACCAAAGTGGATAACTTCACATTTATCCACATTATATTCCATCTGCCATGTTCTCGCCCACTCACTGAGCCTGTCGAGATCCCCTTGAAGCTTCTTAACATCCTCTTCACAACTGACACTGCCACCTAGCTTTGTATCATCAGCAAATTTGGAAATGTTACATTTAGTCCCCCTCATCCAAATCATTGATATAGATTGTGCAAAGCTGGCGCCCAAGCACCGATCCCTGCGATACCCCACTAGTCACAGCCTGCCATCCTGAAAAAGACCCGTTTATCCCTACTCTTTGTTTTCTGTCTGTTAACCAATTCTCAATCCATGCGAGTATATTACCCCCAATTCCATGTGCCCTAATTTTGTTCACCAACCTCTTGTGTGGGACCTTATCGAAGGCCTTCTGAAAATCCAAATACACCACATCTACCGGTTCCCCTTTGTCTACTCCACTAGTTACATCCTCAAAGAACTTCAATAGGTTTGTCAAACAGGATTTCCCTTTCATAAATCCATGTTAACTCTGCCCAATCTTACTATTAGTTTCTAAGTGCCCAGTTATTGCATCCTTTATAATAGATTCCAGCATTTTCCCAACTACTGATGTGAGGCTAACAGGTCTCTAGTTCCCCATTTTCTCTCTCCCTCCTTTCTTAAATATCAGTGACTTCCTCTCATTCATAAAGTGCTGGAATGTACATAATAAAAGTGGATAGGGAAAGAAAAAGGTTGGTAAGGACATGTTATCTATCTAGAATGTGCTTTTGCATAGAAACAGTCGGTGTTTTCCTCAAGGTGGAAATAATTCAAAGAGAGTTATGTTCTCATCTAGTTAGATTTGTCATTACTTTCCAAACAGAGGTAAAGAGGAACATGCTATCTGAAGCAGGGCGGCTGTCTTCAAAGGAATGAAGGTGATCATCCTTTTGTCGTAGCCAACCCAGCCAGTGCCCCCAAAACATGAACCCCACAACTCGTTATAGCAGTGAAACTCAACCTGGCTCTATGGATTTACAACTTGATATGAAGTACATGAGATTCTGTATTGTCTTTGCAGACCAAAACATGTACTCTCAGCATAGTAAGGTGTGCTCTGCAGGGAACACACATGTTGTGTCTGTGTGTTGATAGAGACACTGAAGACAGGAGTTGGTTTCATAGGTGTTTACTACACAAAGTCTGGAGGGGAACTAACTGATACAACACAATATACAGGCTTATATAGCCCGAGTGGCCATTACCGGCATTACAGTACACATGGGGCTCTTAAAGGCACATACACTACAATTCCTCCCCTTTTAGCCAACCAGTACATAATATTTTAAGTAATTATTAATTACATGTTACAAGAAAAATAATCTACACATTGCTGCAGTTAATTAATTATAAGTCAGTCTCTCTGGAGGCTTCCTGACTCGGTCCGGATAATGCCTCGGTGGTGTAGTAGTTTCTGGTGGTGTAGTAGGTTCTTTTGGCAAGGCTGATTCGGCTTGAATGCCAGTGTCGGGTTCATCTGGTTCCAGTATCACTGGATCGGAGGTAGATACTATGGGTATCTCTACTTCATCGTTAGGCATATAGAGTTGTGGTGTAGGTTGTCCCTTTTCGGATGACTCTATGATTTGGTCAGCATGGCGCCTTATTATGCTTTCTCCGATGTCCACGGTATACATCAGCGGTCCTAGTCGTGTGCAGATAGTTCCAGGCTGCCATTTCTCGTTACGGTAGTCCCGGGCCAAAACTTGTTGACCTATCTGGAAGGTTCTAGCTGGCCTTTCATTCATACCTTGAAATTGCCGGTTCTCCACGTCCCTTCTGATGTTGGGCTTGATCAAATCCAGCCGGCATCTTAGGCTTCTATTGAAGAACATCATGGCGGGAGTTTGGTTTGTAACCATATTGTAGTGTATGTAACCGTTCCACCTTTAAGAGAACTATTTTAAGGGTTGCACTACTTTATCTTGGCTGCTGTATACTGTAATACCGGTGGTGACCACACCAGTATATAAGTGCTGTGTAATGATTTATTGGGCAGTTCCGCCCTGACCTTCGACCAGTAAAGACCTGTTAAATTTTACTCTTGTGGTCTGTGTAGTAATTCTCAATATAACACACAGACTTAACAGTGGCAACGAGTACGATCTTACCCTGCGGCAGAGATACATCCAAGGCAGTTTAACGGGCGTCGAGAGGAAGCATCCGCCCTCATCGTTCTGCTGAGAGAAGACTCGGGTCTGCAGAGCAAAGGAAGAATTCTGACACGAAGCCTTCCATCAGCAACAGGCAGTGATCATTCCTTCTATCACGGTGGTGGGTAAGCCGATCAGCGACGAGCAGCAAGTCGGCCACGTTGGCTGTGAAATAGGGGAGGGAAGATCGGAGGATATAAGGGCAGAGAAATCGACCACGGCCGGGGAAAAGAGCCGGACAGAAGTCGGGGCCAGAGGCGCTGAGACTGGGGCAGCATAAGGCACGGAAGCCGCGGTGAATGCAAACGCAGCCGGTGTGAGAGACCGGGCTGCAAGCGGGCTGGGAGACGCAACAGCGTCGAGAGCAAGCTCGACCGCGACCGGTGAATAAGGCCGGGCAGCTACCGAGGCCGCGAGGCGCAGCGACCGGGACAGCGAAAGGCGCGGGAGAATTTTTTTTTTAAAACCGCGGAGAACTCAGCCGCAGCCGGGGGGGAAAGGACCGGACTGCAAGAGGGGCTGGGAGGCACGATTCGAGAACCGCTGGGGAGGGCGAATGCAGCAATATGGCAATCGCCATTACGGCCAGCGGGGGAGAAAGGCAAACGCGGGAAGCCACCATTTTCGTGGGCGGGGAAGAAGACAAGCGCGGGAAACCGCTATTTAAAAAAAAAGTTAAAGAAAAATTTCTTTTTGTTTTCTCAAGAAGATTGCGAGGATGCCTAAGCGTGGTAACATCAACGATTTCGATCCCGATGTTGAAGATTGGGCCACGTATGTAGAACGCATAGAGATATATTGTAAGGCAAATAAAATATCAAATGAAGATAAAGCACTAACCTTACTAAACTCAATGGGTGCAAAGACATACGGGCTATTGAAGCATCTTCTATCACCAGCTAAACCGGCGGATCAGGCTTTCGCTAATATTGTTGCTGTCCTGAAGGATCATTTGAACCCCACACCGCTGATGTTAGCGGAACGATTTAAATTTTATGCGAGAACGCAACTGAAAGAGGAAAGCAACGCGGAGTACTTAATTGAACTGCGTAAGCTAGCGAAATACTGTCAGTTTGGGGAAAGTCTGACAGAGGCACTGAGAGACAAATTCGTGTGCGGATTGTCGAAAGAAGGAACACAAAAGCGGCTGCTTGAAGAGAATGATCTTACACTTGATAAGGCTGTCTCTATTGCAGCATCGCACGAAGCCGCAGCGAGAGGCACTGCGGAAAAGCAGCTGAAGGCAGCGGTACTCGGCGTAGATCAAATGGCTTTGGGTACAACGAAATGTTATCGTTGTGGGAAGACAAAACACGGTCAGAACCAATGCTGGTTTAAAAACCAGGAATGTAGAAAATGTGGCAAGCTTGGTCACATAGCTAAAGTATGCCGGTCAGGAAAGAAGACCAGCAACAAAAAGTCACCGCAGGAAAAGTGCAGAAAGATACATAAGGTGGCTGAGAAGAGTTCGGATGAACAGAATTCGGATTCAGACTCCAACAGCAAGGAACTGGGTAGTCTGAGAATTCACAATGTGAGTAAGGAAGCTGACCGACAAACTATCTGGGTCACACTGCAGATAGCAGGAGTCCATGTGAAGATGGAATTGGACACCGGATCGGCGTTGACGGTCATGAATAAGCAAGATTACAAAAGGTTATTCACACATATTCCCCTACGGGATACGGAGATAGTATTGCAGACATACACGGGGCAAAAAGTATACCCCATCGGAAAGATAAAAGTCAAGGTGATACACAAGGGCAAAGAACACCAAGGAATGGACGTATATGTACTACCTGAGGGAGGTCCACCACTTCTGGGACGGGAGTGGATCAGGAAAATAAATATGGACTGGCACTCCCTAAAAGCAATAATGGTAGATTCCGGAAAGAAAGATGTCAAACCTGAACGATTGTCCAGAATATTGGATGAGGCTAAAGAGGTGTTCCAACAGGGACTGGGAACACTGAGAGGAATTAAGGCAAAAATCAAGATTGCAGAACATGCAAACCCAAAACTTTTCAAAGCCAGACCGGTACCTTATGCGATACGACCTGCTGTGGAAGCTGAACTGGAAGGGCTTGAACGTTCAGGAGTACTGTCTAAGGTGGACTGGAGTGAGTGGGCCACGCCCATTGTTCCCGTCATGAAGCGTTCATCGAGTAACAAGCCAGGGGAACCGGGGAAGGTCTGCATCTGTGGAGACTTCAAGATCACAGTTAATCCGGTGCTTCACACGGTGCAATATCCGCTTCCGCGGATTGAGGATATCTTTGCTTCATTGTCTGGCGGGAAACACTTCACCAAGATAGACCTGGCGCAAGCGTACTTACAGATGGAAGTTGAGGAAGAGTCGCGCCAGTATCTCACAATCAACACGCACAGAGGCTTGTATCGATATAATAGACTGGTTTTTGGAGTGGCTTCGGCTCCAGCAATTTGGCAGAGGGCCATGGAGCAGGTGTTACAGGGAATTCCAAGCACTCAATGTTACTTGGACGATATCCTGATTACAGGAGAGGACGATGAGGAACACCTCGCAAATTTGAAACTGGTGCTCACCAGGTTGAAGGAATATGGCCTTCGAGTTAATCGCCAGAAATGTGAGTTCTTTCAGAAACGGATCTCGTACTGTGGTCATGTCATTGACCAGGAGGGGCTGCACAAGTCACCTGACAAGATCGAAGCTGTTGTGAAGGCTCCCGCTCCGGAAAATGTATCCCAGTTGAGGTCGTTCCTAGGGTTGATTAACTATTACCATAAGTTTCTGCCAAATCTATCCACGGTGCTGCACCCGCTGAATGCTCTGTTGCAGAAAGAAGTACCATGGAAGTGGAGCGAGGACTGTAAGAAGGCCTTTCGCAAAAGCAAGGCATTGATCACCTCAGAGGAAGTGTTGGCTAACTTCAACCCAACGCTATCTATTCGTCTAGCTTGTGATGCTTCCCCTTATGGTATTGGAGCAGTACTCTCACACAAGTTGCCAAATGGCTCGGAAAGGCCAGTCGCATTTGCATCCAGATCATTGACCTCCGCTGAGCGCAACTATGCTCAGATAGATAGGGAGGCTCTCAGCCTTGTGTGGGGAGTAAAGAAGTTCAATCATTACCTGCAGGGCAAGAAGTTTACACTGCTGACAGACCACCAGCCGTTGGTATCCATATTCAACCCTAAAAAGGGCGTTTCCATTATGACAGCGCAACGGCTACAGAGGTGGTCCCTTTTCCTAGGGGCACACCAATATGACATAGAATACAAAGGATCAAAACAGCATGGGAATGCTGACGGTTTATCACGCCTACCGTTGCCAACGGTAGAAGAGGCGCCTACAGTGGACCCAGTGGAGATGTTCCACTCAATCATAGTGGAATGTCTACCAGTAACAAATTCTACCATTGAAAAGGAAACGAGAAATGACCCGACTCTCTCACGAGTCTACGATTTAACGGTGAAGGGACGGCCAGCACATGGCGAGCCACTGTTGCCAGCATTCTCGCAAAGAAGAGAACAGCTGTCAGTGTGCCGAGGAACCTTGATGTGTGGATCCAGAGTGGTGATTCCACCCAAACTTCAGCATAAAGTGCTAAAGGAGCTTCACGAGGGGCATCTGGGTGGAGTGAAAATGAAGAACCTAGCCAGAGCGTTTGTGTGGTGGCCAGGTATCGATGGAGACATCGAAGAAATGACCAAGAGCTGTCTAGGATGCCAGAAGGTCCAAAACGCCCCACCACAAGCCTCTCTACATCCATGGGAGTGGCCCTCATCTCCCTGGCAAAGGGTACATATCGACTTTGCTGGTCCATTTATGGACTCTATGGCCTAGAAATTCAGTCGCGCCACTTCTGGGGCGCTAAAGTCGGGCGGGCGCTAAAGTTAGCGCCCGCCGGAAAGTGTAGGTCACTTCGCCGAAATTCAGTAGATTTGGCCAAGGAGTTTGGGCGAGCGCTGAAACTGGCGTTGCACTCCTATCTTTAGGCGCTAAGCCGGCGGTGCGGACTGATAACGCCGAGGCCGGGCGCAGCGCAGGTGCGGTCATGTTTTGATTGACAGCAGACACCACCCTGACGCCGGCCAGCTCTTAAAGGGGGAAGGGTCGACTTTGTCTGCTGCCACGCCCTGGATAGTGGAGCCCTGCAGCTAGGCCTGAACACTGCTGGTGGACCCAAATAGCGCCTGAAGCCATGCAGAAGGCCCGTGAACGAGCGCAGCGCTTCTCAGAGCATGCTTTGAGGGTGCTGCTTAAGGCTTTTGAAAAGAGAAGAGAGATCTTGTGCCCGGACAGTAGCAAGAAGGCTCCCAGGAGGCAGTACAGGAGAGCCTGGAGGGAAATCGCCCACAGGGTGTCATCCACCAGCGATGTCCCCAGGAGTGCGGACCAATGCCGCAAGAAGTACAACGACCTCACTCGGATTCTTAGGGTGAGTACCCTTTCCAGTGTCCTCCTCATCCTTGCATGTGCACCTCACATTATGGGCAAAGGGACCTCAAAGGCCTAATGGCCATCCCTCCTCCCGCAGCTATGGCACTGGCATGATCATCAATAGCACTTTCTGCACTTTACACACTGGCCAAGCTATTCGACCATGGGAGGCAGTGCACACAACAACAGGGCACCACACTGGCCATGCTATTCGACCATGGGAGGCAGTGCACACAACAACAGGGCAACACACTGTACTTAGAGGCCATCCTTTCTCTTGCAGGCCAAGCTGGCCAAGAATATGAAGAGCCGGAATGTCACCGGGGGAGGCCGTGGCCAGTTCCAGCAGCTCAGTGACCTGGAGGAGCGCGTGGCTCGACTCATGCGTGGCCGGGTGGTTGGCCCCGTTGCTATTGGAGATGCCGACCCTGTGCTGGGCCCCAATGGTAAGGACATGACCGTTTGGACCTCTCTCGTTCCCCTTGCGCTTCAGATCTACATCCTTTGCCACTGTCCGACCAATGCGCATAATGCCACCACTCATGCCTCCCTCGCTGACGCCCTGTCCTCACTCTAAAGCTACTTTTGTGCCTTCCTGCTTTCAGCTGGTGAGGAGGAGGTCCATGAAGTTGAGAGTGCCAGTCCCTCGGAAGAGGAGGACGACGAGGACCAAGAGGAAGGCGGCACATCGGGGGAACCCTCATCCGCGCCAGGGGATGGCAATGGAGGGGACACGTCTTGCCTGGAGGAGAGCCAGGGGGAAGTGTTGCAGGGGGGTGCAGCTCCTGGGCCCAGTGGCGTCCAGGCAGGCGGGAAGGGTCGGGCAGCACGGCTGCCTTCTCCCCAGAGGGGGGAAGTGTTGCAGGGGGGTGTAGCTCCTGGGCCCAGTGGCGTCCAGGCACGCGGGAAGGGTCGGGCAGCACGGCTGCCTTCTCCCCAGAGGGGGGAAGTGTTGCAGGGAAGGGCAGTTGCTGGGCCCAGTGGCATCCAGGCACGCGGGAAGGGTCGGGCAGCTCGGCGGCCTTCTCCCCAGATGGAGAGTCCGCCCTCCAGTCCGGAGACGGTCCTCGCCCAGGAGGTGCGCCTCCTTGATGAAATGTCCGCGGCCTCCGAGCGGCGCCACAACGAGTTCATGGGGGTTGTGGGACAGTTGCCTCAGGCCATTGAGTCCCTGGCTCATAGTGTGGCCGCTTTCGGGGACTCACAGGCCAGGGGTGTCGAGCAACTCGCGGCAGCACAGGACGCGAGTCGCGAGTTCATGAGTGGTGCCGTGCAGACACTGGCTGATCTGATGTGGGCACAGAACAGGGCAGTTCGGGCACTCACTTCTGCCACACTCGCTGTGTCACGGAAGCATCGACAGGGCACCCGCCGCCCTGCTGCAGCACAGCGGTCTGGCCTCCACCAGATTGCTGCGCTTGCTGCAGTGCCAGCCCGGCCGAGTGCCAATGTCTCTGGCGACCAGCGAGCGCCTGGCATCAGCCAGCTTGCCCCCATTGCTGCAGCCGCCACTGCCACTCCCCCAGCCAAGGTGCGACGAGCTGCTGCAGAGACTGATGCTGCCCAGCCACAGCTGCAGCAGTCAGCAGCCGGACCCTCCAGGGCCGGACCTCGTCTAGGCCGACCCCCAAGGGCATCTGCCGTTACGCATTGTGGCCCTCAGGAGCCTTCCCCCAGCCTTCCAACACCCACAGGGCCCAGGTTGAGGCGGAGCAACAGGTCGGGCAGGGGCCGGAGAAGCCTGCACAAGGACTCACCCTCTCGGCACACCAAGTAGAGGGTGTCGGCAACTGTTTTTTTTATATGGGGGTGTTTGTGTTCTGGAGGGGGGGTGCTTATTTTGGAAAGGCCGAAGATGAAGGCCAATTGGATTGACAAGTTTTGTTATTCCTCCCCAGGTTGTGGGAGTGAGATATGTTTTTCACTGTTTTTTGGGGGTCTTGTCTGTTTTTCTGTTTCATGTGGGAAGGGCCCTGAGTTTGTTAAATAAAGCTTTTTATTTATTCAGCTTGTCCAGGTGTCATGTTTCAAGTGGTTGTTGCGTTAACCGGCTGAGGGCTTGCGGAGCGGCTGCATTCAGGTGCGTTCACTGCCACAAGCCATTCCCTGACAGGGGGCCTAGAAGTGTCGTTCAATAAGCCGCCGGCGGACGGCCCTTGGACCTTGTGGCTCCCTTCTGGGCTGGTACTCCTCCTCCTCCTCCTCCTCCTCCTCCTCATGGTCCTCCTGCTTGTCCTCCTGAGGTGGTGGTCCAACGTGAGGTGGCAGTGCCTGAGTCCTGCGGATAGCCAGGTTGTGCAGCATGCAGCAAACGACGACGAACTGGGAGACTCTATCCGGCGAATACTGGAGAGATCCCCCGGAGCGATCCAGGCAGCGGAACCGTTGCTTGAGGACGCCAATCGTTTGCTCTATGATGTTCCTTGTGGCTTGATGGCTTTCGTTGTATGCCTCCTCAGCAGGGCTCCTGGGCGCGCGGAGCGGGGTCATGAGCCATGTACACAAAGGATAGCCTTTGTCCCCGATAAGCCATCCTCTTGGGGGAGGCTGTGCCTGGAACATGTCAGCCACAGTAGTCTGGCGCAAGATAAATGCATCGTGGCTGCTGCCTGGAAAGCGGGCATTGACAGCTAGGATGCGCTGCCTGTGGTCACACACCAGCTGTACATTGAGGGAATGGTAGCCCTTCCGGTTGCGGTAATCCTCGGCATTGGCGATAGGTGCCCGCATAGCCACATGCGTGCAGTCAATGGCGCCCTGCACCATGGGGAAGTCCGCGATCCTTGCAAATCCGACTGCACGCTGCTCCTGCCTCTCTAGGGTCATGGGGAAGGAGATGAATTGGTGTCTCCTTGTGAAAAGGGCATCGGTGACCTGCCGGATGCAGCGATGCACGGCGAACTGGGAGATGTTTGCTATGTCCCCAGCAGCGGCTTGGAAGGAGCCGCTTGCATAAAAGTTCAGAGCCACCGTGACCTTCACTTCCACCGACAGAGACGTCCTGCACATCAGCTGTGGACGCAGATCTCTGTGAAGCAGCTGGCAGATCTCTGCAACCACCTCCCTTCTGAAGCGCAGCCTCTTAACACAATGCGCGGCAGTCATGGTGAGATAGGACACCTGCTGGCGGTATTCCCTGAGTGGGTAAGGCCTACGTTGCCGACGCCTGATGGCCCCTCTGCGTCTAGGCATGGCTGCCCCTCTCACACAGCGTCTGCGAGCCCTTCGCACATAATGCTGGAACTGAGGGTTGGAACCCCATGCAGCCCCCATAATATACTTGCAAACAGTGAAATCACAATGAGTCAAATTTCCAAGCTCTGGCCAGAAGCCAAAAATACCTCTCCTATGTTGGCCCAAATCAGTAAGGTCTCTTCCTTGGTCTCTGTCCAGAAATCCGTAGCACTAAAGTCATTGCAGCAAAATGGCTGGCCTTTATAGTTCAGTCTAAGTGCCCTTTAATTAGCGCTCCCCGAGGCCCGCAGGGCCTCTGCTGCATTCCACTTCACAGTTCTTAACAGCGCCACGCCCACATTGGGCGGGCGCCACTGAAGTTCCAGTTTGGGGAGCACAAACGGCGTTGCACGACGAAATGACGTCATAAGTTGCGCGCGCAGCTGAGCGCGCGCAAACACTTTGCGCCGGCGCTAAATGTCAACTGAAGTTGGGCGTAGGCGCAGATCGCTCTGCGCCCGGCCGCTAAGTGCCTAGCGCTCGAGATCTACTCCTCTTATGGCGCTAACGGCTGGCGAATGCAACTGAATTTCTAGGCCCTTGTGTCTTAATGCGAGGAGCATTCATAATAAGGTGGATGAATTAGCTGCGCAAATAGAGGTAAACGAATATGATTTGATTGGGATTACGGAAACATGGCTCCAGGGTGGCCAAGGCTGGGAACTCAACTGTAGTGTATGTGCCTTTAAGTCAGAACTACTTTTACAGCTCCTGTATACTGTAGTACCGGCAGTGACCACACCTGTATATAAGCTTTACGCATGCCTCTGTACCCTCAGTCTTGCGACTACCCTCCTCCAGTAAAGACCTGTTTATTGTTAATGTACAGCATCCGTCTGATTATTTAATAACAGCATATCCACTGAACCACGGATCCAACAGTGGTGACGAGTGTCGATTCGAATCTACCTGCAACATAAAAAAAAAAAATAGTCGAGGCCAGGAACACGGGCGTCGACCACGAGCAACCGCCCAGCAGTCAGGCAGAGATTGAACTTCGCAGGGGAGGCTGTGGAGAGCCGGGCTTGGTTCCCCAGCCACGACGAGCAGCAAGAGACCGACGACAGGTCCAGCGCAGACCCTTCCCGAGCAGCGGCGGCTGGAGCCGACCGACGGCGGAGAGAAAGCCGAGCAGCGTCGACGGGGTAAGACAGAGGGTGAAGAGCGCAGGGCGCAGCCGGGGGTTGAACGCCGAGTGGCGTCGAGAAAAAGAAAACAAACCGGAGAGAGAGAGGGTAGAGAAACAGCCGGGTTCTAGACTGAGCGGCGTCGAAAAATATAAAAAGAAGAACGCGCAGAGCACAGCCGGTGCTCACGGGCTGAACAGGGTCTGCGGGGCGAAGAAAGGGGAGCGCGGGAGACGCCATTGAGCCGCGGAGAAGAAAGAGCGCGGGAGACGCCATTTTTAGAAGCCGCAGCGGAGAAGAAAGGCGAGCGCGGGAAGGAAGGAAAGCGCGGGAGATGCCATTTTGTGCCAGCGGAGAAGAAGGGGAAGCGCGGGAGGCGCCATTTTTGACAGTTAACTCACACCCAAGGATGCCGAAGAGTGGCAGTATCTCTACGTTCGACAATGAAGTCGAAGATTGGGCGACATATGTGGAACGTATTGAGGTGTACTGCAGGGCGAATGAAGTGCCAGATGCTAATAAATCACTGGTTCTGTTAAATTCCATGGGTGCAAAAACTTATGGGTTACTGCGAAATCTAATAACCCCAGAGAAGCCGGTAAACAAGAATTTTGAAAGCATAGTAGAAATCCTACAGGACCACTTAAACCCCACACCGCTGCTGATAGCAGAACGATTTAAGTTCCATAAAAGGAACCAACACAAAGACGAAAGCAATGCTGAGTACCTAACGGAACTGCGCAAGCTATCGAAACACTGAGAGTTTGGAGCGGGACTAGCAGATACGTTAAGGGACAAGTTTGTGTGTGGGCTACAAAGTGAAGGAACCCAGAAATGGCTTTTATCAGAAAAGGACCTTACGCTGGACAAAGCTTTCAGTATGGCAGTATCACACAAAGCAGCCGCAAGGGGCGCTGCAGAGATACAACGGAGACCGCAAGAATATGGCACCAATGAAATGTCCTATGGAACAGGGAAGTGCTATCGCTGCGGCAGAACAACACATGACCAGAAAGATTGTTGGTTCAAGGACCAAGTGTGCAGACAGTGTGGGAAAGCCAGGACACATAGCAAGAGTCTGCAGGTCTGGGAAGAAAACCAACAGTAAGAAATCTCCACAGGAGAAGTACAAAAAGGTACACCAGGTGATGGACAGTGGTTCAGACGAACAGAAAAGTGACACAGACTCCGGAATCAAGGAGCTGGGTTGTCTGAAACTACATAAGGTAACAGAAATGGAGGATCACCAGACTATCTGGGTTACACTCAAGATAGACGGAGTCCAAGTGAAAATGGAATTGGACACAGGGTCAGCGCTAACAGTCATAAATCAAAGAGACTACAAGTGGCTATTTTCACACATACCCTTGAAAGCTACAGAGATTGTCTTGAAGACGTATACGGGGCAAAAAGTCTACCCCAAAGGAAAAATAAGGGTGAAAGTGACATATAAAGGCCAGGAAATACCTAAAATGGATATATATGTATTGCCAGGACGTGAATGGATCCGGAAGATACAATTAGATTGGCATTCCATACAGGCACTGAAGGTTGAGGCCAAAAAGGATGACGACGTCACACCTGGATGACAGTCAAAAATGCTAACTGACGCAAAAGAAGTGTTCCAGGAGGGACTAGGAACACTAAAAGGAATAACAGCAACGATTAAAATAGAGGAAAATGCAAGCCCAAAGTTTCTGAAGGCCAGACCAGTGCCTTATGCGATCAGACCAGCTGTTGAAGCAGAGCTGGAAGGGTTGGAACATTCAGGAGTACTGTCCAAAGTGGACTGGATCGTTCCTGTAATGAAGAGGTCGTTGAGTAATACACCTGGGGAACCAAAGAAGGTCCGCATCTGTGGGGATTTTAAGGTGACAGTGAACCCAGTCTTTCACACGGTACAATATCCGCTTCCACGAATTGAGGATATTTTCGCCTCGCTATCTGGAGGTAAACGCTTCACCAAAATTGATCTAGCCCAGGCGTACTTGCAAATGGAGGTAGAAGAAGCTTCGAAACAATACCTTACGATCAACACTCATAAAGGTCTCTATCAATACAACCGGCTGGTGTTTGGAGTAGCCTCAGCTCCGGCTATCTGGCAAAGGGCGATGGATCAGGTCCTGCAAGGGATTCCAGGGACCCAGTGTTATTTGGACGACATCTTGGTCACGGGCGAAAATGACGGTGATCACCTTGCCAACTTGGAGAAGGTGCTCACCAGATTAAAGGAGTATGGGCTACGAGCTAATCGCCACAAGTGCGAGTTTTTCCAGAAACAGATCTCGTATTGTGGCCACATCATCGATGAAGAGGGGTTACATAAGTCCCCTAACAAAATTGAGGCAGTAGTCAAGGCTCCAGCACCGGAAAATGTGTCACAACTGAGGTCGTTCCTCGGGCTGGTAAACTACTACCACAAGTTCTTACCAAATTTGTCTACGGTATTACACCCACTGAACACCCGACTGCAAACAGGAGTACCATGGAAGTGGGATGACGAACGTAGACGAGCTTTCCAGAAGTGTAAAGAATTGATCACATCAAAAGAGGTGTTGGCCCATTTCAACCCAGCACTACCAATTCGTTTGGCATGTGATGCATCACCCTATGGTATTGGAGCGGTGCTGTCGCACAAATTCCCTGACGGGTTGGAGAGGCCAGTCGCCTTTGCGTCTCAGTCACTAACCTCAGCCGAGCGCAACTACGCCCAGATTGACAGGGAGGCCCTCAGCCTAGTATGGGGAGTGAAAAAATTCAACCACTATCTGCATGGGCAGAAGTTCACCTTGCTGACTGACCACCAACCACTTGTCTCCATCTTTAATCCTAAGAAGGGCGTTCCAGTGATGACTGCACAGCGGTTACAAAGATGGTCCCTGTTTCTAGGGGCGAATCAATATGAAATAGAATATAAAGGCACGAAACAGCATGGGAACGCTGATGGGCTATCGCGCCTGCCACTGCCTACTGTGGAGGAAGCACCAGCAGTGGACCCATCGAAATATTTTATTCGTCAATAATTGAACGATTGCCAGTAACGAACGCGGATATAGAGAAGGAGACCCGCAATGATCTGACGTTGTCTCGGGTATATGAATTGACGGTGAGGGGATGGCCAACTCATGGCGACTCACTGTTGCCAGCATTCTCATCCAGAAGAGAACAGCTGTCAGTATGCCAGGGGACAGTGATGTGTGGATCCAGAGTGGTGATTCCACCCAAGTTAAGGGAGAGAGTGCTAAATGAGCTACATGAAGGTCATCTGGGGGGAGTGAAAATGAAAAGCCTTGCTAGGGCTTATGTGTGGTGGCCGGGAATCGATCAACAAATCGAAGACCTAACTAAGAGCTGCTTAGGATGCCAGAAGGTCCAAAATGCACCACCACATGCCCCTCTACACCCATGGGAGTGGCCCTCCTCTCCATGGCAACGGGTGCATATTGATTTCGCTGGTCCATTCATGGACTCAATGTTCTTAATAGCAGTGGATGCTCATTCAAAGTGGCCTGAGGTGATAAAAATGTCTTCAACCACTACAGAGAAAACGATTGCAGTCCTACGGACCATATTTGCCAGAAATGGTTTGCCAGAGCAGATTTGCTCTGATAATGGACCACAGTTTGTGTCCGACGAGTTCCAAAAATTTATGAGAAGGAATGGGGTAAGGCATTACACATCCACCCCGTATCATCCAGCCACAAATGGATTGGCTGAGAGGTTCATACAAACCTTTAAGAAGGCGATAAAGGCCACGTGTGACGATGAAATTCCACTACAGCATAAGATGGACAATTTCTTATTAGCCTACCGAAACGCGACACATGCAGTTACCAACCAGACCCCGGCCATGATGTTCTTTAACCGAAGGTCGAGATCTCGTCTGGACTTGCTCAGACCAAATGTGCGAAGAAATGTTGAGGACAAACAATTCCAGCACATCAATGAGAAGCCGACAAGGAGCTTCAATGTAGGGTAACCAGTCTTGGCCCATGACTATCGAACAGAGAAATGGCAACCCGGAACGATATGTACAAGGCAGGGGCCATTAATGTACACAGTGGATGGCGGGGAGAACATTGTGAGACACCACGTCGATCAGATCTTAGCGTCACAGGAACGTGTCAACCACATGTCTCGAGTAACCTGGGGATGAACCCGACATACCGGTAGCATCTACCTCAGACCCAGTAGCAGTGGAACCCGATGAACTACCCAATGAAAAGGGGTCAGAATCGCCTCTGCACCAAGAACAAGAACCTCCGGAAAGGCGCTATCCCGAAAGGGTCAGGAAGCCGCCCCAAAGACTGAATCTATAAATGGACTTTTGTTGTTTAATGTACATGTTGAAATGTTAATTGTTATTTGAATATTAGGGGTACTACTAATCTAAAAGGGGAGGAATTGTAGTGTATGTGCCTTTAAGTCAGAACTACTTTTACAGCTCCTGTATACTGTAGTACCGGCATTGACCACACCTGTATATAAGCTTTGTGCATGCCTCTGTACCCCCAGTCTTGAGACTACCCTCCTCCAGTAAAGACCTGTTTATTGTTAATGTACAGCATCCATGTGATTATTTAATAACAGGATATCCACTGAACCACGGATCCAACATCAACATCCAGGGGTATTCAATATTCAGGAAAGATAGGCAAAAAGGAAAGGGAGGTGGGGTAGCATTGCTGGTTAAAGAAGGGATTAACACAATTGTAAGGAAGGATATTAGCTCTGATGATGTGGAATCTGTATGGGTAGAACTGAGAAATACCAAGGGGCAGAAAATGTTAGTGGGAGTGGTATATAGACCCCCAAACAGTAATGCAGAGGTTGGGGATGGCATTAAAAAGGGAAATTGGAGAAGTGTGCAATAAGGGCACAGCAGTCATCATGGGTGACTTTAATCTACATATAGATTGGGCTAACCAAATTAGTAACAATACTGTGGAGGAGGAATTCCTGGAGTGTTTACGGGATGGTTTCCTGGACCAATAGGTCAAGGAACTAACCAGAGATCAGGCCATCTTAGACTGGATATTATGTAACGAGAAAGGATTAATTAGCAATCTTGTTGGACGAGGCCCCTTGGGTCGGAGCGATCATAATATGATAGAATTCTTCATTAAGATGGAGAATAAAATAGTTGACTCAGAGACTAGTGTCCTGAATTTAAATAAAGGAAACTACGATGGTCTGAAGCGCGAGTTGGGTAGGATTGATTGGGGAATGCCACTCAAAGGGTTGACGGTGGATAGGCAATGGCAAACATTCAAAGACCACATGGATGACTACAGAATTTGTTCATCCCAGTTTGGCATAAAAATGAAACAAAAAAGATGACTCAACCGTGGCTAACAAGGGAAGTTAGGGATAGCATAAGATCCGAGGAGAGGACATATAAATTGGCCAGAAAAAGCAGTAAACCTGAGAATTGGGAGCAGTTTAGGATTCAACAAAGGAGGACAAAGGGATTAATTAAGAAGGGGAAAATTGAATATGAGAGTAAGCTTGCAGGGAACATAAAAACTGACTGTATAAGCTTTTACAGATATATGAAGAGAAAAAGATTGGTGAAGTCAAGCGTAGGTCCCTTGCAGTCAGAATCAGGGGAATTTATAATGGGAAACATAGAAATGACAGACCAATTAAATTCATATTTTGGTTCTGTCTTCACAAAGGAGGACACAAGTAACCTCCCAGAGATGTCGGGGAACATAGGGTCTGATGAAAGGGAGGAACTGAAAGAAATCAGTATTTGTAGGGAAATGGTGTTTGGGAAATTGACGGGATTGAAGGCCGATAAATCCCCAGGTGTTGATAATCTACATCCTAGGGTACTTAAGGAAGTGGCCCTAGAAATAGTAGATGCATTGCTGATCATCTCCCAACATTCGATGGAATCTGGAACAGTACCCATGGATTGGAGGGTAGCTAATGTTACCCCACTATTCAAAAAATGGGGAAAATGCTAGAGTCCATTATAAAAGATGTAATAGCAGAGCACTTGGAAACAGTGACAGGATCGGACAAAGTCAACATGGATTTACAAAAGGTAAATTGTGCTTGACTAATCTACTGGAATTTTTTGAGGATGTAACTGGTAAAATAGATAAGGGAGAACCAGTGGATGTGGTGTATTTGGACTTTCAGAAGGCTTTTGATAAGGTCCCACATAAGAGATTAGCATGTAAAGTTAAGGCACATGGGATTGGCGGCAAGGTATTGACTTGGATAGAGAACTGGTTGGCAGACAGAAAGCAAAGAGTTGGAATAAACGGGTCTTTTTCCGAGTGGCAGGCAGTGACTAGTGAGGTACCACAGGGATCGGTCCTTGGACCTCAGCTATTCAGAATATATATTAATGATCTAGACAAGGGAACTAGATGTAATATCTCCAAATTTGCAGACGACACAAAGCTTGGTGGGCGTGTGTGCTGTGAGGATGCCGAGAAACTCCAGGATGATTTGGACAGGTTGGGTGATTGGGCAAAAGCATGGCAGATGCAATATAACGTGGATAAATGTGAGGTTATCCACTTTGGTGGCAAAAATAGGAAGGCAGATTATTATCTGAATGGCAATAGATTGGGAGAAGGAGAAGTGCAACGAGACCTGGCTGTCCTTGTGCACCAGTTGCTGAAGGTATGCATGCAGGTGCAGCAGGCGGTTAAGAAGGCAAATGGTATGTTGGCCTTCGTAGCGAGAGGGTTTGAGTACAGGAACAAGGATGTCTTGCTGTAGTTGTACAGGGCCTTGGTGAGACCACATCTTGAGTATTGTGTGCAGTTTTGGTCGCCTTATCTGAGGAAGGATATTCTTGCCATGGAAGGAGTTCAGCAAAGATTCACCAGGCTGATACCTGGGATGGCAGGAATGACATATTAGGAGAGATTGGGATGATTAGGCTTGTACTTGCTGGAGTTTAGAAGAATGAGAGGGGATCTCATTGAAACTTATAAAATTCTGACAGGACTGGACAGGCTAGATGCAGGAAGGATGTTCCCGATGGTCGGGGAGTCCAGAACCAGGGGTCACAGTCTAAGGATAAGGACAGAAATGAGGAGGAATTTCTTCACCCAGAGAGTGGTGAACCTGTGGAATTCTCTACCACAGAAGGCAGTAGAAGCCAATTCATTAAATATATTCAAGAAGGAGTTGGATATATTTCTTAAGGCTAAAGGGATCCAGGGGTATGGGGAGAAAGCAGGGACCGGGTATTGAAATTGGATGATCAGCCTTGATCGCATTGAATGGCGGAGCAGGCTCGAGGGGCCAAATGGCCTACTCCTGCTCCTATCTTCTATGTTTCTATGTTAAGAATGGCCTATTGGTGAGAGTGACGGGCATCTGAGGAACCGTTTCCCAGCAAGACTAATTATCGGCTGTGACCAGGTCTGTGGGAAACACTCACCTCGAAACCTGTTTTAAACAGTCATTTCCTGCAGTTTCGTTGGCAGCAATCGCATCCTTTTCACTTGTGGTAGAAAATAAAATTGAGAGGAACATCCTTCCTTAAGTCTAGGATGCCTGCTCGAAGTCTAGAAGTTTTCTTTAATGTAGAAGCAATGTGGTATCGACAGCATTTCGAAATGTTTCTGTCGATTTTCATTTCCACATCAAATCTGTGGATATAAATGTCCTCAAGTTGCTGCTATAAACATATGACTACAAAATGGGTTTTATCCAATTAATACACTGACCTTTCAGTCATACTAATGACTGGAGGAAAATCTAGTTATTAGCTACAAGGAATGAATTAAATTAAAGACACAAATAAATCAATTTACTGCATACCTATAAAACTAATTTCCTCAAAAATAAACATTATTTAGATTTGGCATCTCTGCTGTTTGTTAAGTCAGGAGTAATAAAAGATACACTAATGGGGATTTGTTTTTCCATTTTAATGAGGAAATGCATTCATTTGAAATGCTGCAAAATCCTCGAACATCTTACTAGTGACCATGACGTCAGGTTGCTATACATACTGGTGCCTCTCAGACATCTCTTGCTCTGGTATTTTGTGCATTATTTTGTTTGATAACGCTCCTGTGGAGCACCTTGGGACGTTTTACTATGTTAAAGGCGCTATACAAATGCAAGGTGTTGTTGTTGTTTGCATTGCTGTTTATAGGTAGCCCCTGAGCAGATATTTTGTATTGAAGCACCTTTTCATGAAAGGGAATAGAGGGCAATGGGTAACACTCCCAATTTGTGATATCACCTGAATATAGGATTCTGCATAAACTTCCAGATTTCATATGGTTTAAGTGCATAAAATGCAGGAACGAGAGAAAACTTAAGATGCACAAGGATTCATTTGCACAGCATCTTCAGTGTTAGAGTAAAGCAGTTTCCTAAAGTTAAAGACACTCAAGCTGTAGTATATTTCTGGAACAATGGCAAAATACTGCAGGTGCTGGAAATCTGAAAGAAAAACAGAAAATGCTAGAAAACACTCAGCAGGTCAGGCAGCATCTGTGGAGCGAGGAACAATCACTGACCTTTCATCAGAACAGAAGTATATTTCTGGAGTTGGTTTCTGACTTGAAGTCGGTTCTTGGTCTGATTCTGAAGGGGAATGTTGCGGAATCCCTTCGAGTAGGGAGTCTCACATCATTTCTGGGACACCGCAGAGTGTATAACTCCGGTGTGGTGTCCAAACTGGTTTAAAAAGGGCTCAGTGGTCCCTTGGACACTATATAAACTTACACGTTTGGAAAATACAGATCCTCGTGGCTGAAAACATTTAAATTTTAATACAGTAGCTGGAAGAACAGCTCTGTACATTATGGTAAGTACATAGACAGAGGGCTCTTTCTTGGGCAGGTGAATTCCAATCAGAGCCAGTGTAAAATAAAAGGGATACAGCCTGGCCAGGAGAGGTGCTACAGCTACTAGTCTCAGATTAGTAGTTGCAGGGATTTTCTTTTATAATATTTATGATTACAGAAAAACCAGCATTTATACGTAGAGCCTTTCAGGACATTCCAAAGCCCTTCACAGCTCGTGATTTACCTTTGAAAGTGTGGTCACTTATATACAGAAAGACAGAAGCCAATTTGCACGCAAGAAGGTCCCACAAACAGCAACGAGATAATTGACAGGTTTTGGTGGTGTTGACCGAAGGAGGAATGTTGACCAGGATACCAGGAGAACGCCCTGTGCTTTTATCGAAAAAGTGTCATGGGATCGTTTACATCCACCCAAAGAAATGGACAGAATTTTGGTTTCATGTTTCATCCAAATGTCAGCCCAGTTTATGTGCCGGAGTAGGGCTTGAACTCGCAACTTTTCTCTTCAGAAGCAAAGCAAAGATGCCACTCCTGAGTAATACGCTTCTCCTTTAAATATGCAAACAGAAATTGCTCTTCATAGTCAAGAGTTCTTTTGTCAAAATTTTTTTTACACACAGATGATTTGCATATTTATCACAGCAGTGCTTATTCATACAGGAATTTAATGCTACAGACTCATTTTTTTTACCTATCTCATCAAGGGCTTATCTCACGTTTCCATAGTGACAACCAAATATAGAGATTTCACTCTCATGTGACACATTGTCATATCAAAAAGTTTATCTTTTGCAGTCAAAAGCAAATACTACGCTGAATCAATGCACAATGAAGCCAACGGATGCAATAATACGTTGGCATTCCAAAGGGTACAAGCTTTTTTCACTCTCTTCCAATTTGCCTCTTTACTCCTCCTCTCCTGAAGGCAAGTATTCATTTTAGGGTACGGTTTTCCTAGATAACCGAAACCTACCATTATCTCAAAATAAGTTATCATTCTTCACACGATCCTGGACAGTGAGTGCTGGCAGGCTATTTGATCGTGGAGGTCATCACAGTGAAGCTCAAAACTGTTCTCATTCAAAGTTCATAAACAAACAGTTCCAGCTGAAATCATTGGAAAGTGATCAGAACACGATGCTATGGCCAAATGTTACTCTCCAGCGCCTGGGAATGCTGAGACCATTGTTTGACTGGCTGAGACAGCACAGGCTGTATGAATTAGTACCACATTACATGGTGCAGTTACCCACAGAGCCATCAGAGCAGGTGACTCCAGGGACTTGATCACAAAATCTAAGGTGACACTCCAATGCAGCACTGAGGAAGTGCTGCATGTCAGAAATGCCGTTTTTCAGAAGAGACATTAAACCAAGGCTCTGTCTGTCCTCTCAGGTGGATGTAAAAGATCCCATAGCACTATTTCTTAGAAGAGCTGAGTTCTCCCCAGTGTTATGGCCAATATTTATCCCTCAACCAACATCTGAAAAAAACAGGTTATCTGGTCATTATCACATTACTGTTTGAGGGACCTTGCTGTGCGCAAATTGGCTGCCGCATTTCCTACATTACAATGGTGACTACACTTCAAACCGTGCTTCATTGGCTGTGAAGCGCTTTGGACTGTTCTGAGGTTGTGAAAGGCTCTACATAAATGCAAATCTTCCTTTTTTAAACAAATATTTTATTGCAGCATTCTGCTATAAGCAGATTTTGTGATACAGGAAACTTTGTGATATCCGGCACCGACGGGACCGAGCTGTTGCCGTCCCATCAAAACTGCCGGACAAACCAGCGCTAATGTTAAAACATACGGAGCTCCGTATCTAGCAACAAGCTTCTAAACAGTCGGCCGTAGCTTGCAAGCATCTCTGCAGCTAAGCAACAGCTTTAGCTAGACCTTGCAGAGCCCGACTGGTGAAAAAAAAGCAATGAAAAGAAAAAAAAACTTACTGAACCGACTCCTGAATTTTGCCGGTGGATCGAGCATTCCGGACAGTTAACCTCCGGATAAACCAAAGTTTCCTGTACCAGCAAAACTGGGGCACCTGTGCCAGGAACGCAGCGGTGGACCAGAACCACTTTTTGTGAGGCCCCACTGACAGGAACTTGCAGGCAGTGGACGTGGATCAGAAAATCAGATACCTAACCCCTCCAATTCATGAGACACCCACTTGTCGAGGGGCCAATCCAGGAGACAACTGCAACATCAGGCAGTCTGCAATCGCACACAGAAATGAAGCAAGTGCCAAATTCTATGTTTGCAGTGGGACAATACCATGGTCTCTTTTTCCTGCAAAATGGACATGGTGTGCAGCTTTAACTGGGCGGCAAGAAAGCCTTGAGTGTAAAACGTCTCATTTGCTACCCATCTGGGCATCAGGGGGGAAAAATTGGTTGCTTTCCGCCTCCCGTTAGCCCCTAGTGCCTGGGCACAGTGCAACTGACATGGTGCAAATTAAAGGGCAGGTGTTGGGCGGCCTGCCAGCACCTGCCCCCTTTCGCTTCCTCATGCGGGGTGCTGGCTGCAATCGGTCCGCCCAGCACTCCTCTTGAGTGCCGGGCTGTTTTCCCAGCACCCTGCTCACCGGTGGTCCAGCAGGGCCCCGGTGTGCGCTGTGTTAGGCCCCTCCCCTTTAATCAGGGTAGAGCGGCCTGTAATACCGTGGCGCTACGTGCCAGCGCACGTGGCGCTTTTGCACGTAGCACCGCGATATTGAATGGTAGCGCCCCAGGAAGGAGGTGAAGCGCTTCCAGTAGCGCCCGCCTCCTGTTTGGGATGCTACCACTCAATTTATGGTGCAGGAGCGCTAACTTTTTCGGGACGCTAAAAGTTAGCGCCCCAAAGGGGGCATGACCGAATTTTTCCCCCTAGGGCTCTTCATGAACAGAAAAAAATGACACTCGATTATTGTTCAGGTAATATCTGAGCACAGAAACATCATTCTGCTCGTCAGTAGCTATTATCCAGGAAGCAGCCATAATGCCTTTACTGTGTGGCATTTCGTGTTGCCGATACTATTACAAGGAGAAGAAACCCTGGGTGGTTGATTGTTATGAAAAATTGAACTATCTTTTCAATCATGGCTATTCCCCAACCCCCTCCAACCCGCCCCATGAGAAAACCATTTGACATCAGAGGAGCTTCTCAGCTTGGACACTGCCACCGTTCTTTGACTACCACCTCCACCTTCAAGAAACATGTGCCATAGAGCTTAGGCACAATGAAATATTGTGCTCCATAGGGCGAAGATTGTGACCAATACTTCAAATGAAACCCCACACTGGATGTGGCAGTTCCCAACTTAGCTTTGTACATGGGTGACTCCACAAAAAATGGGTGCAAAAGTATGGATCACACATATCATCTATCATCCTAGTAAACATCTTCCTCATTTAGAGCCAACTATGAGTGAATGTTTTGACTCCATTGGTAACTTCCTCATGTAAGTAGCATCTGTGCGTTTACTGGAGGGTGACCGTCAGTCACAGGTGACCACCCTCCTTTGGTGCACCTACAGGAGCAGGACCACCAACTCTATAGCATCAAAGAACATAAGGAATAGGAGCAGGAGTCAGCCATACGGCCCTTAAACCTGCTCCGCCATTCAATAAGATCATGGCTGATCTTCTACCTCAACTACACTTTCCCACTCTATCCCCATAACCCTTGATTCCCTTCGTTCCTATAAATCTATCGATCTCTGTCTTGAATATACTCAACGACTGAGCATCCACAGCCCTCTGGGGTAGCGAATTCCAAAGATTCAAAACCCTTTGAGTGAAGAAATTTCTCCTAAATGGCCGACCCATTATCCTGAGACTATGACCCCGAGTTCTAGACTCTCCAGCCAGGGGAAACAGCCTCTCAGCAACCACCCTATAAAGCCCTCCAAGATTTTATACAATTCAATGAGATCATCTCTCATTCTTCTAAACTCCAGATAATATAGGCCCATTCTACTCAATCTCTCCTCAAAGGACAGCCCTTTCATCCCAGGAATCAGTCCAGTGAACCTTCACTGCACCGCCTCTAAGGCAAGTATATTCTTCCTTAGTTAAAGAGACCAAAACTGTGTACAGTAATCCAGGTGTGGTCTCACCAAAGCCCTATATAATTGCAGCAAGACTTCCTTACTCTTACAAAGTAAGAAGTGTTGCCCACATGTCTCGATTGTGTCATTGTGAACAACACTGCTCCCTTTGAATTTCCTCAGAGTGTAACTGTCTCCATCACCACAACTTCAGCTGAAACCCCATTTAGGGGCAAAAACAGGGGGCTGAATTTTCCCAGCAGAGGCGGGATCGCGGCAGGAGAGATAGTTGGCGGGTTCCGGTCCTGCTCCCGGCTGCAGCCACCCTGTCAAAAGCATATTCCGTTAATAGGGCTTGTTAAGCCCGTCCTGCAGGGTTCCTGGCCAATTAAAAGGAAGCACGTCTGATGACATCATTTGATGACGCGTCATCAGCCGGTTTCCTTAAAGGCACCATGCCCACATTCATTTTGACAGTTGGTCACTTGAGGTGCTGCAAACACTGACAAGCACTGCACAAAGGTGCACGGCTGCACTCCATATGCTTATGGAGAGAGTCAGAGCACGCAGGGAGGTCCTCTTCCCTTCCGATGGGCGGAAGACACCTCCCCAGGACAACCACACAGCCTGGTTGCCCATTGCACAGGAGGGCACAAGCAGGGATGTGGTCAGGGGGACCAGGGTGCAGTGGTGTGGAGGACGAATTCTTGGAATGCCCACGAGATGGTTTCCTGGATCAGTATGTGGAGGAACCAACCAGGGAACAGGCTATTCTGGATCTGGTACTGTGTAATGAGAAAGGGCTAATCAATAATCTTGTGGTAAAGGGCTCTTTAGGGACAAGTGACCATAATATGATTGAATTTTACATTGGCCCAGAAATTCGGGTCTCCACGGGTGAGTACGCACGGGGTATTCACCCGTAGGCCCAACGGAAGTGCCGATTTCATGCATGCACTGCGCATGCGCGGGAAACCGAAACTTCCGTTCCCTTAAAGGAAGGGGTTCAGAGGTCGAACACGTACGCCGGAGAGGCAGTGCGTGTGCATGGAACATATGTATTTTTTGCAGGGTTCTCCGGGAGGGTAAGTCTCCAGGAGTTACACGTGTAAAAAGTAGGTACAAGGCCTGCTTTTAACAAGGTAAGTGGTGAATTAATTAAAATTAAAACATTTTTTCCACAGGTTTATTATTTTTAAATACTTTACAGAAAGGTAAGTTAATTTTTAGCCCCGTTAGAAAATGTAATTAATTTTTTCAAAAATGTAAATTATTGTTTAAAATAGTTATTTTATGTAATTTATAGTTATTTTAAAAATGTGATTTTTTTATTTTAATTTATTTGAAGTTTTAGTGATGTTTTGGGCCTTATAGTATTTATAGTTTTGACAGCTCTTCCTGTCAATTTTATGAATGAAGCATTCCCTGCTACCATTGCCTCTCCATGGCCCACGTGATCCCAGGGGACGCATTGAACTAACTGCGCCCCTGGGATACGCAAACACTGCGCACCGGCAGTTGGAGCAGGCCCAGAATCGGAATCCCATGTGGGCCCACGGCTCAACAGCCGGCATGCTAGGTAAGTGCAGGTCAGAGGCTTGCACCCGCGGGAATCCTCCGACCCGAATTTCTGGGCCATTAAGTTTGAGAGTGATGTAGTCCAATCTGAAACTAAGGTCTTCAATCTAAACAAAGGAAACTACAAGGGTATGAAGGGCAAGTTGGCTATGGTAGATTGGGAGACTACATTAAAAGGTATTAAGGTGGACATAAAATGGCTAACATTCAAGGAAATAATGCATAATTTGCAACAAACATATATTCCTCTAGGACATAAAAACCCCAAAGGAAAAGTGATCCAACCATGGCTAACAAAAAAAATTAAAGCTAGTATTAAGTCAAAGGAGGAAGCTTATAAAATTGCCAGAAAAAGTGGTCAGGCTGAGGATTGGGATCTTTTTAGAAATCAGCAAAGGGGGACCAAGAAATTGATAAAGAAAGGGAAAATGGAATATGAGCACAAACTAGCGAAAAATATAAAAACGGATTGTAAAAGCTTCCATAGGTATGTGAAAAGGAAAAGCCTGGCGAAGGTAAATGTAGGTCCTTTACAGTCAGAGATGGGAAAATTTATAATGGGGAATGAGGAAATGGCAGAGAAATTAAATAAATACTTTGATTCTGTCTTCACGGAGGAAGATACAAAAAACCTCCCAGAAATACGAGAAAACCAAGGGTGTGGCAAGAATGAGGAACTTAAAGAAATTATTATTCGTAAAAAGAACAGTACTAGCAAAATTAAAGGGACTAAAAGTCGATAAATCCCAAGGACCGGATGACCTACATCCTAGGGTTTTGAAAGAGGTGGCCATTGGGATAGTGGACGAATTGGTTGTCATCTTCCAAAATTCTATAGATTCTGGAACGGTTGCTGCAGATTGGAGGATAGCAAATGTAACCCTGCTATTTAAGAAAGGAGGGAGAGAGAAAACGGGGAACTACAGACTTGTTAGCTTCACATCAGTAGTTGGGAAAATGCTGGAATCTATTATAAAGGATGCAATAACTGGGCACTTAGAAACTAATAGTAAGATTGGGCAGAGTCAACACGGGTTTATGAAAGGGAAATCCTGTTTAACAAACCTATTGGAGTTCTTTGAGGATGTAACTAGTGGAGTAGACAAAGGAGAAACGGTAGATGTGGTGTATTTGGATTTTCAGAAGGCCTTCAATAAGGTCCCACACAAGAGGTTGGTGAACAGAATTGGGGGTAATATACTCGCATGGATTGAGAATTGGTTAACAGACAGAAAACAAAGAGATGGGATAAATAGGTCTTTTTCAGGATGGCAGGCTGTGACTAGTGGGGTACCGCAAGGATCGGTGCTTGGGCCCCAGCTATTCACAATCTATATCAATGATTTGGATGAGGGGACTAAATGTAACATTTCAAAATTTACTGATGAAACAAAGCTAGGTGGCAGTGAGGATGTGAAAAGGCTTCAAGGGTATCTCGACAGGCTCAGTGAGTGGGCGAGAACATGGCAGATGGAATATAATGTGGATAAATGTGAAGTTATCCACTTTGGTAGATAAAACAGAAAGGCAGAGTATTTCCTAAATGGTGAAAGATTGGGGAATGCAGATGCTCAAAGGGACCTGGGTGTCCTTGTACATGAGTCACTGAAAGTGAATGTGCAGGTACAGCAAACCATTACGAAGTCAAATGGTATGCTGGCCTTTATTACAAGAGGGTTTGAGTACAGGAGTAAAGAAGTCTTACTCCAATTATATAGGACCTTGGTGAGACCACACCTGGAGTACTGCGTACAATTTTGGTCTCCTTACCTAAGGAAGGATATACATGCCATAGAGGGAGTGCAATAAAGGTTCACGAGATTGATTCCTGGGATGGCAGTACTATCGTATGAGAAGAGATTGAGTAAATTAGGCCTGTATTCTCTTGAATTCAGAAGAATGAGAGGGGATCTCATTGAAGCATACAAAATTATTACAGGGCTTGATAGGGTGGATGCTGGGAGGATGTTTCCCTTGGCTGGGGAGTCTAGAACCAAGGGCCACAGCCTCAGGATAAAGGGTAGGCCATGCAGGACTGAGATGAGAAGAAATTTCTTCACATAGAGGGTGGTGAATCTTTGGAATTCTCTACCCCAGAGGGCTGTGGAGGCTCAGTCATTGGGTATATTCAAAACAGAAGTCGATAGATTTCTGACTAGTAAGGGCATCAAGGGATATGGCGATAGGGCCGGTGAATGGAGCTGAGGCAGAAGATCAGCCATGATCTCATTGAATGGCGGAGCAGGCTCGAAGGGCCAAATGGCCTACTCCTGCTCCTATTTCTTATGTTCTTATGTGCCGCAAACATTTCAATGATCTCAGTAGTTCACGAAACGTTAGTACAAAGCCACACTCAACCTCATCCTGCTGTACCTCTCATCACATCCCCATCACTCTACCTTCCCTACCCTACTCCTGCACATCTGTACTCACACCAACTTACCTTGCACCTCCACCCATCCCTCTCTATCTACATTATCACTTCCCCATCTCACTAGCCACCCCTCACACTCGCACTCATCCGAGTGCAATCATACCAACTAACAACACACAAAGGTAGGTGTCTTATGCAATGTTCATGTAAATTTTCTGTTAATGTGTTGTCAAACATTGAAATCTTTATTTTCAACACTTTGCCTTATTGGACAGGTCTGTGCTCACCTTTGGAAGTATCTTAGTGAGATGCAGTGAATGGTGAGACATAACGGTATCCCCCGCAATGCTGATGAGTGTGAAACGAATGGCTTGGTCATTGTAGGAATGCTTTATGGTACTGGTGTGGGGTGCTGTTAACCTGGCGCATCATGTGGCAGCCAGGGTGTTCAGCGTCAAATGAAGTAAATCTGGCCATGGTGATGCCATCGTTGGCATCAATGTGGTCGGGTGCAGATGCCCTGTGTCCTGTGCAGCATCAGTTGATTGCAGAGAAGGTTGGTATTGTTGTTGGTGATGTTGGTGTGCCTGGTGATGTTGGTGTTGGGGCTGATCGTGGAGGGATTCAGAGGACCAAGGTGGGATTTTTTCAATGTTGCTGGAATAGATGGCAGCTGAAGTTGAGATGACAGAAGCGATCTGTCAATGGTGGGAGAGGTTGCACCAAGGAGGTGACAGTGGATAGAGAGTTTACTCCAAACACTTCCAAACTGCATACAGCTCAAAAGTGTCTTCCAAGTCCTGAAGGCTCAAGCTTCTGACATTGGAAAGTGAACAGCTGTGAAATGGTAGCTTTCATACCTCTTTTGCAGCTGTCACCTATTCACAGCAATGTGGAGACATGGAGAACCCGACCTACTTACCTGACGTGATCACCGAACGACGTGAACCCCATTAAAAGTATGGGAAACGTGAAATAGGCTGGCAAAATAATAGTTAACAAGCACTTAACAAGCAGTTAAGTATCTTAAATGCCTCTGAATTCGCAGACTCGACACTCTGGAAACTTACATGGCGGCGGGTTCGCAGCGGGTTCCAAGCCCGCTGTCAATCATTTCGATTTTGACAGCGGAATTGCCTCCAAACCCGCACTCTGAGCACCGGCAAAATCGCGGCCAGGGTTTCCATGGAATTTCTGCCAAAGTTACAACAGAGCAGGAGAAGTCCAGAGGGAATTCACCCCTATTGTTTCAGTTTATTTGACCATCCTCTAATGTTCTTATGTCCTCTTCTGATAAATAAGCAGTCTTCCTCCTATTTGCCTTGCTTAATTTATACCCAAGTTTTGTTACCCTTCCAGAACATGAATGGCTCTGAATTCAACCAAATCTGATTCAAAGGTTGGAATAATTACCTCAGTACACTCTCCAAAACACTGGAACTAATGAAATCAATGCACTGTGGCAGGAATTGGGAGGCAGCAAAACTAATTTTGTTTTCATATTACACATCCCATAATTTACTGTGCCTTCAACTGATGAACCCTATGATCTCTGCATTATTGCGTGGAGTGTTAGGGATAGTCAATGTATCAAAGCAAAAATTGTTTTCAAAATATAAGAGGCAAGTATAGTTATCTCAACGTACATTTGAAAGCCTTCTAGCTTCTGGGCATTGGAAACTTGAAATTAAAGCTATAAATTAAATCCTTTGCTCTTTTTTGACAGAACAAACTCTGGGGATATTATTGACTGCTTTCATTAATATGAATTAAGGCTATTGTAGGGATTTGCTTCTGCATGTATTTCATCTATTATTAATCCAATGCAATACAAAAATTCCCCTGCAGTCAACCTTAAATTAAATATAAACATTCAAACACAGTTGACTTTGCACATGTTTCTGCTAAAAGTGATTGTGAACACTTGAATGCAGCCACTCAGTCTCCAGCCCTCAAACATTCATTCCAAAAAAACTCCGCCACCACATAGGTTAGACAATTGTTACTCAAGTTCAGCAATATTCTGTTTGAGAGTCACAATCCTCTGACATTTCACCAAGCGTATTCTCCTGGATACCTTGTGGATCCTGAATGTCCCACTTCATGCATGTTGCACACATCACAAACTGTCCCTGTGACCCTGCCACCTCTGTCTGTACTGGTCCCTTCTAAATTTGACTAAACTAACTCTTATCCAATCTGTCCAGATAGTATGAGCCTGAGCTTCCTCACAGCACCAAACTGCCTTAAGAACCAAAACTCTCTTGACTGAATTTCTGCTGAGTTTCTTGAGATTGTGTATCTTGCTGGAAGGTTGTCTTTGTATATCTGTCGGAACTTAGCAAACTTTTCATTTCCCTTAGTCCAGAGGTTCTCTACCAGGGGTCCACGGCCCCCTAGGAGTCCACGAGAAGATTCCAAGGGGTCCGCTAATATGTAAGCAAAAATAATACCTTTTTTTGCCCTAATGAAAAATGGCGACACCCATTCTCAAATTGGCACAGCCCCACAGTGGGCATGCGGTATGGTGAGGGCATTGGAAACTGGAGGGCGATTGGAAGCTATCAGCAGCATCACGATGTCTAAAAAAGGCGAGTCGTTATAAAGCAGCGCACCTGGAGACGGCATGTGGCGATAGTCCGAGCAACTCACCTGGAGACAGTAAGGCCTCGACTTCTAGGTAAGGCCCAGTTCCCCTCTTGGGGGGGGGGGGGTGGGTAATGTTGATGGTTAACGAGACGAGTTGCACCTCGGCCCTTCCCCGCAGCCTCCCCTCCCTTCTGGATCCGGCCTCTGTCACAGGCTCTGCCTTTCCCTGTCCGGACTCCAGCTGTACTGGGGTAGCTATTTTGTCATCTGCAGGCGAGCGCCCTAATAACCCGTGAGACAGGAGGTCGGGCCCGGCAACTCATCGCACAGCACCTCCCTAGAACTGGGAATTAATGTGGTGCAGGTACATAATATGACTTATCAAAGCGTCCCCTTTATATGGAGGTAAAAAGCAAATTACTGCAACAGTACACGTACTGGAAAATAACAGGTCTGTCAACATCGACAGGAAGAGCAGGCAACATTTCTTTAGAAAGGGTTAGGGTATCTGATCCTTCGTTACCCACCTGGGGTATTTGATGCTTAGCTCATCCATGTGGGGTATCTGATGATATGTTCGTCCATTTGAGGCTGGGGTATCATGCTTTACTCACCATTTGGGTGACGACTGAGATATTTTTTATATATACTTTGATTCTTGGGATGTGGGCACGGCTGAGATTTATGCCCGTCCCTCGTTGGTGCATGTTTGTTACATGCTAAAAGCGCAGAAATTAACACGTTCACAGGTTACGTAATACATTCTCTCTTTACATAAGGTGTAAAAATTCATATTAACTAAGTAAAACAAAAATAATAATAAATATATATGTTTAATTGTATAACTAATTTTTATACAGAAAAAAATACTTGTGTTGTGTTACAAGGGGTCTGTGGAATTTTTATAACATGGGAGGGGGGCCTCAGAAGCAAAAAGGTTGAGAACCCCAGCCTTCGTCCCCCAGCCTTCGTCTGTATCCCAGCCTCCGTCTCTACCCCAGCCTTCGTCTGAACCCCAGCCTTCGTCCCTACCCCCAGCCTTCATCTGTACCCCAGCCTTCATCTGAACCGCAGCCTCCATCTGTACCCCAGCCTTCGTCCCCCAGCCTCCGTCTCTACCCCAGCCAGAACAGATATGCAATCAGTTGACACCTCGGGCTGGATCACCTCTTTCCAGCGGGGTAGTAGCAGGTCGGGACTTCCGATTTCCCCTCTGACCACGCCGCAACCCTGACCCATTCTCCTGGGTTGGGGTATTTAGGGATGTAGGGCGGGCTCCGGCACCAAGAGGCTGCCCGCTGTCACAGCAGAACCAGAGAACCTCCAGCTCAGCATTTAAAGGGGCAGAAGAGTCCCATCGACGAAAATTGCTGCAGGCTTTGTCAGCCGCGGCTGGGACCAAGACCAACAAAGGTAAACGCTAGGGCTCATCTGGAGAGAGAGGCAGCCTCTACAAAGCACTCTCCCTTCATCAGGAGACTTCAGAGCCATTACTACCGCTACCTCAGGACTACCACCTTCTTCTTATGCAGTCCCTCGGAACCAAGGATGACTTGCTTCCACATTAAAAATGAGTTCTCAGGTGACTGATGAGTCCAATGCGGGACCTAGTCTCTTTCACAGGTGGGGCAGACGGTGGTTGAAGGGGCGGGTGGTGGGGTGCTTGGGTTGACGTGCACTCCTTCTGTTGTTTGCGCTTGGCTTACGCTTGCTCCCGGCGAAGAGACTCAAGGTGTTCGGCGCCTTCCCGGATGCTTCTCCTCCACTTTGTGCGGTCTTGGGCCAGGGATTCCCAGGTGTCGGTGGGGATATTGCACTTTTTCAAGGAGGCTTTGAGGGTGTCCTTGAAGCGTTTCCTCTGCCCACCTGGGGCTCTCTTGCGGACGATGTGACCCATCCATCGGAGCTGATCGAGCGTGGTCAAAGCTTCGATGCTGGGGATGTTGGCCTGAGCGAGAACACTGACTACCACTACTTTCACAAGGGCCACCAGTAAGAAGGATGGACGGGAGGAAAATCTGCTGTGAACCCAGGCCCCAACCCGCACCGGTATTTCCATGCAGTAGGCAGGAAATGGGCAGCCTGCAGTGCTCCCTGCGAGTGTTGGGGGGAGAAACCCCAGGTCTGTGTGGGGAGGTGGCGATAGGCCTCACTGCCCCATTTCTCCACCGTTACTTGTAACTGCTTGTGTCAGAACAAGCATCGAGCTGCTTAGTAACAGCTGTTGAAGTGTTAATTTTCAACAGCTGGAAAATGTAAAAATTCAAGCAATAAATCTTTGAGCAATACATTTCCCTTATATCCACTGCTGAACTCCCTTAGGAAGCAAAAGTCTCTCATTTAAAATGACAACTCTCAGCTTCTACTTCTCTCCTGACTCTCTTGAGCCTTTGGGCTCGATTTTGTTATGGGGCAGGCTGGGGTCGTGTCATCCGCTTTTCGTGTTAGCCACCCGATTCTAAATCGATGTGGGAGAATGAAGCGATTTTAACTTAAGTGGGCAATTGAGTTCCAGCGTGTGGGAACCCATGGCCCAATTCGTTTTTTCAGTCTCCGATGACGTCATCATTGCTGCTGCATTTAAGGTCTGCAACAAGCCTTGCTTCTTCTGCAGACTGCCAACCTTTTGGCCTTTCATGTTAGAGGGACCTGGAGGCAGAATGACCAGCGAGAGACCTAGGTCTGCTCCCAGGTTTGATGACGTTGCCCTGCAGGCTTTAGTGGAGGGAGCAAGAGCCAATAAAGAGGTGCTTTTCCCTTCTTCAGGGAGGAAGAAGCCTCCCCAGCAGACCAAGGCTGTGTGGATCCAGGTGGCCTAGGAGGTCAACTCTTTGTCGATAACCTGCAGAACCTGGCTTCAGTACAGGAAGAGGTTTCATGACCTTCTGCGCACTGGAAAAGTGAGTATGAATTTCCCATCACCCTCAAACTGATCCACATTGCCTCTCCTCACCAGCACTCAGCTTTAGCAATCTCTTCCTCCACATCCCACTTGACACTGACATCCATGCACCCTTACCCATTCCCTCTCTCTCTATGCTCACATTCACCTAACTATTCGACGATGCAGCCCTCACACTCCCTATCACTGTGATGCTGTGAAAACAACTGACAACACACAGGGAGGGCCCTTGGTCTTGCCACCTCACTCCATCTTTGTCTCCTTCTAAGCATCTATGCTATGGATTCTCTACACTCACTCCTTCATTCTCACTCAAACTCCACTTGTCTCCCTCATTGCAGGAAAAGAGAGCTCACAATAAGAGGGAAAGAGCGAGGACAGGAGGAGGGCCAGCCTCAGTAGCCCAGCTCAACCCCTGGGAGGATGTGGTCCTGGAGATCGTGGGAGTGGAGGACGATGCGCAAGTGGGGGACGGACAGACGGGTGCATCACAGCAAGCTGGTGACAGAACAGTTTTCCATCTCTCTCATTGATATTGCATGAGTCGCTGATAATGATTCTGAAGCTCCAACAGATGGACTTATGATCATCTGCAATATGCAATGTGCATGTAACGTTGGCATTACATCTCTGACTCTTTCCTTTATGTTAAGTCTGTGTGTCCCAGTTATGCTTATTATAAATCACTGGACACAGACCACAAGAATAACTTTAACAGGTCTTTACTATTCGGAGGTCAGGGCTGAACTGCCCAGCAAATCCCTACACACTTATATACCGGTGTGGTCACCACCGGTATTACAGTATACAGCAGCCAAGAGAAAGTAGTACATCTCTTAAGGTAGTTCTCTTAAGGTGGAACAGGTTACATACACCACAATCCTCCCTTTTTAGCTTAACAGTTATATCCCCATTTAACATAACATAATAACATATATATATACAACTTCATGCAAAACAGTTCAAAGATTCAGTCTCTGAGGAGGCCTCCTGATTCGAGTTGGATAACGCCTTTCAGGGGTCTCTGATTCTCGTTGCTGGGGTGACTCATCTAGTTGGTCTCTTATGGATTGGACATCATCATCAGGTACATTCACTTCTGAGGTAGATGCTTCAGGTTCACTAACTTCTTCCACGGTTGTCTCTGCCGTAACCATGGGTTCGACCCTTGTTCTCAATTCTACCAGTTGGTCAGCATGACGCCGTATTACATTTTCACCAATATCTACCGTGTACATCAGGGGTCCTTGTCTGGCCCGAATTGTTCCAGATTGCCATTTCTCGTTTTTATAGTCCCGGGCTAACACTGGTTGTCCTATTTCGAAACTCCGAGTGGTCTTGTTATTTATATGCTGGAACTGTTTGTTTTCAACTTCCCTCCGCACATTTGGTTTTAACAAGTCCAACCTGGACCGCAACCTCCTGTTATAGAACATCATGGCAGGACTTTGGTTTGTCACTGCATGAGTGGCGTTTCGATATGCCAGTAGGAATTTGTCCACCTTGTGTTGTAGTGGAATCTGATCTTCGCTCATGGCCTTTATTGCTTTTTTGAACGTTTGTACAAATCTCTCGGCCAACCCGTTTGTAGCCGGATGATATGGGGCAGAGGTATAATGTTTCACCCCATTCTTCTTCATGAATTTCTGGAATTCTTCTGACACGAACTGCGGTCCGTTGTCTGAACATATTTGTTCTGGCAATCCATTTCTTGCAAATGTCGTTCTTAGCACCGCGATCGTCTTTTCCGAGGTAGTGGTAGTCATCTTAATCACTTCTGGCCATTTAGAATGTGCGTCCACCGCAATTAAAAACATGGAGTCCATGAATGGACCAGCAAAGTCAATGTGTACACGTTGCCATGGGGTTGAAGGCCATTCCCATGGATGCAGTGGTGCAATCGGAGGTGCATTTTGCACTTTTTGGCACCCTGAGCAGCTTTTCGTCAGATCCTCTATCTGTTGGTCGATACCCGGCCACCACACATAAGCCCTAGCAAGGCTTTTCATCTTGACTCCCCCCAGATGACCTTCATGCAGTTCCTTTAGAACTCTCTCTCTTAACTTAGGAGGAATAATCACCCTTGTTCCATACATCAATGTTCCTTGACAGACGGATAGCTGTTCTCGTCTTGCTGAGAATGCCGGGAACAGTGGATCACCATGTGCTGGCCATCCCTTCACTGTCACTTCGTAGACCCGGGACAGTGTCGGGTCGTTCCTGGTTTCTCTTTCAATACTTGCATTGGTGACTGGTAAACATTCGATGATGGTCGAGTGAAATAACTCAACAGGGTCAACCGTCGGTGCCTCCTCCTCTGTAGGTAGTGGCAGGCGCGACAGCCCATCAGTATTACCATGCTGCTTTGTACCTTTGAATTCGATCTGATATTGATGTGCCCCTAGGAAAAGGGACCATCTCTGGAGTCTCTGTGCTGTCATCACCGAAACACCCTTCTTAGGGTTAAAAATGGATACCAACGGCTGGTGGTCTGTCAGAAGCGTAAACTTTTGGCCCTGCAGGTAATGATTAAACTTCTTTACTCCCCACACAAGGCTGAGAGCCTCCCTATCTATCTGAGCATAGTTGCACTCAGCGGAGGTCAATGATCTGGATGCGAACGCAACTGGCCTCTCCAGGTCATTTGGCAACTTGTGTGAGAGTACTGCCCCAATACCATATGGAGAAGCATCACAAGCCAAATGAATAGGCAGCGTTGGGTTGAAGTGAGCCAACACTTCCTCTGAGGTGATCAATGCCTTGCTTTTGCGAAAGGCCCTCTTACAGTCCTCGCTCCACTTCCATGGTACTCCCTTCTGCAAAAGAGCGTTCAGCGGGTGCAGCACCGTGGATAAATTTGGCAGAAACTTATGGTAATAGTTAATCAACCCTAGGAACGACCTCAACTGGGATACATTATCCGGAGCAGGAGCCTTCACAACAGCTTCGATCTTGTCAGGAGACTTATGAAGCCCCTCCTGGTCAATGACATGACCACAGTACAAGATCCGCTTCTGAAAGAACTCACATTTCTGGCGATTAACTCGAAGTCCATATTCTTTCAATCTGGTGAGCACCAGTTCCAAATTTGCAAGGTGTTCCTCGTCATCATCTCCTGTAATCAGAATATCGTCCAGGTAACATTGTGTGCCTGGAATTCCCTGTAATACCTGCTCCATGGCCCTCTGCCAAATTGCTGGAGCCGATGCCACTCCAAAAACCAGTCTATTATACCGGTACAAGCCTCTATGCGTGTTGATCGTGAGATACTGGCGTGACTCTTCCTCAACTTCCATCTGTAAGTACACCTGCGCCAGGTCTATCTTGGTGAAGTGTTTCCCGCCAGACAACGAAGCGAAGATATCCTCAATCCGCGGAAGCGGATACTGCACCATGTGAAGCACCAGATTAACAGTGATCTTGAAATCTCCACAGATGCGAACCTTCCCCGGTTCCCCCGGCTTGTTGCTCGATGAACGCTTCATGACGGGGACAATGGGCGTGGCCCACTCACTCCAGTCTACCTTAGACAGTACTCCTGAACGTTCTAGCCCTTCCAGCTCAGCTTCCACAGCAGGTCGTATCGCATAAGGTACCGGTCTGGCTTTGAAAAATTTCGGGTTTGCATGTTCTTCAACCTTGATGTTTGCCGTAATTCCTCTCAGTGTTCCCAGTCCCTGTTGGAACACCTCTTTAGTATCGTCCAATATTCTGGACAATCGTTTAGGTTTGACATCTTTTTTACCAGAATCTACCGTTAGTGCTTTTAAGGAATGCCAGTCCATATTTATTTTCCTAATCCACTCCCGTCCCAGTAGTGGTGGACCTCCCTCAGGTAGCACATATAAGTCCATTCCTCGGCTTTCTTTGCCCTTGTGGACCACCTTTACCTCTATCTTCCCGATGGGGTATACTCTTTGCCCCGTGTATGTTTTCAATACAATCTCCGTATCCCGTAGGGGAATATGTGGGAATAACCTTTTGTAATCTTGCTGATTCATGACCGTCAATGCCGATCCAGTGTCCAATTCCATCTTCACTTGGACTCCTGCTATCTGAAGTGTGACCCAGATTGTTTGGAGGTCTGCTTCATTACCAACATTGTGTACTCTTAGACAACCCAGTTCATTACTGCTGGAGTCTGAATTTGACTTCTGTTCGTTCAAACTGTTCTCTGTCACCTTGTGTACCTTTCTGTACTTTTCCTGCGGTGACTTTTTGTTGCTGGTCTTCTTTTCTGACCGGCATACTTTAGCTATGTGACCAAGCCTGCCACATTTTCTGCATTCCTGATTTTTGAACCAGAACTGGTTCTGATCGTGCGTTGTCTTTCCACAACGATAACATTTTACTGTACCCAAGACCATTTGATTGGTGCTGAGTTCCGGTGACCGTAGCTGCATTTCCGCAGTGCCTCTCGCTGCGGCTTCGTGCGATGCTGCAATAGTGACAGCTTTATCAAGCGTAAGATCATTCTCCTCAAGCAGTCGCTTTTGTGTTCCTTCTAACAATCCACACACAAATTTATCTCTCAGCGCATCTGCTAGTCCTGTTCCAAACTGACAGTACTTTGATAGCTTACGCAGTTCAATTAAAAATTTAGCGTTGCTTTCGTCTTTCAGCTGCGTTCTTCTGTAAAATTTAAATCGTTCTGCTATCATCAGCGGCGTGGGGTTTAAATGATTTTTCAGGACAGTAACAATATTCGCGAAAGTCTGATCCGCCGGTTTATCTGGTGACAGAAGGTGCTTCAATAGCCCGTATGTCTTCGCACCCATTGAGCTTAATAAGGTTAGTGCTTTCTCATCATCTGGTACCTTATTTGCTTTACAATAAACTTCCATGCGTTCTACATACGTGGTCCAATCTTCGATATCGCTATCAAAGGTATTAATGTTCCCATGTTTAGGCATCCTTGCAAGTTTTTAAATTTTTCTTTTTCTCAAAATGGCGGCTTCCCGCGCTTGTCTTCTTCCCCCGCCTACTAAAATGGCGGCTTCCCGCACTTGGCGGTCTTTCCCGTGCTCGTCTTCTTCCCCCGCCGACTACAATGGCGGATTTCCGCGTTTGCCTTCTTCCCCCGCTGGCTGCAATGGCGATTGCCGTGCTGCTGCCGTTCTCGCCTCCCCAGCGGTTCTCAATTCCCCGACGCTGCTTTTACTCCCCCGCGGTTCCCGTGGGCATTCACGCTTCCCCTGCTGTTGCGCCTCTCAGCCCCGCATGCAGCCCGGTCCTTTACACCGGCTGCGTTTGAGTTCTCCGCGGTTCTCGTGCCTTAAGCTGCCCCAGTCGCTGCGCCTCTCGGCCTCGATTGCAGCCCGGCCCTTTTCACCGGCCGTGGTCGAGTTCTCCGCCCTTTTTCCTCCGTTTTCCCTCCCCCACTCCACAGTCAACGCGGCCGACTTTCTGCTCGTGTCGCTGATCGGCTTACCCACCACCGTGGTAGAAGGGATGATCACTGCCTGTCGCTGATGGAGGGCTTCGTGGTCAGAATTTTTCTTTTTAACCCGTGTTCTCGATGCCTCTCGTGCGATGGTGCTCAGCAGGATGATGAGGGCGGATGCCTCTTCTCGACGCCCGTTCTGAGGACGAAGCTGCCTTGGATGTAAAACTGCCGCAGGGTAAGATCGGACTCGTCGCCACTGTTAAGTCTGTGTGTCCCAGTTATGCTTATTATAAATCACTGGACACAGACCACAAGAATAACTTTAACAGGTCTTTACTATTCGGAGGTCAGGGCTGAACTGCCCAGCAAATCCCTACACAACACTTATATACCGGTGTGGTCACCACCGGTATTACAATATACAGCAGCCAAGAGAAAGTAGTACATCGCTTAAGGTAGTTCTCTTAAGGTGGAACAGGTTACATACACCACACTTTACTCCCCCACAGGACCATCGTAAGCACCCGTCCCCACTAGCCAGGAGGAAGAGCCTGAGCATCCAGATTCCTCAGAGGAAGCTGCAACCTCTGAGGGCGCAGCGTCAGCAGAATTCAGCGCACCCAGCACCAGCGCAGACACTCACACCTCAGTGGGACCTTCGCGAGATAGAGTAGTGTTGTCACCTGGTGTATCACAGCTCACAAGTGAGCATCAGCAGATGGTGGAGACAGGGACAGCAGTGGAGAGTCCTCGTTGGAGGGCACAGGGCTCTGCCAGCTCGGCTCAGCTGCATGTCGACCCTCTGCCTCTGGGTCCATCCACAAGATCAGTGGTGCTGGAACTCCAGGAACAGATGCAGGAGTCTCTGGCAGGTTTTGTCTCCAGGGTCGCTGCAAGTGTGGAGTGAATGGAGGCGTCCATTGCGAATATAAGCAGAGCCTTTGTGGAGTCATTGGCACATGAACGGATCACCATGGAAAGGATGGCAACCGCCATGGAGGTGATAAGTCGCCAGAGTGCAGAAAACATGGTGAGTGTTCTGAATAGAATGACATCTCTGGAGGAGCGATGGTCATCTATTGAACAGAGAAACCAGACCTTCATGGAAGTCCTTCTGAGTAGGACTGCCAGTGCAGATACGGGTCCCCATGGCCTCCCTGATGTGCAGCAAGGTGCTCTCAAGCCACTTGCAAGTGCTGAGGGGGACCTGACCCATGAGAGGAAAGTTGGTGGCAGACATCAAGGAAGTGGGGGCTCCTCTCCAAGCGCTCACAATTCCATGCCACTGCAGAGCCCTCGGTCAGAGCCCCACCAGAGTCCACACCGAACTGAGGTCGGCGTCTCAACCCCTGCACAGCTGCAGGAGCAGCAGACTGTTGGCGAGTCCTCACAGGTTCGCAACCCCAGAGGACGCTCGCCAAAGGTGTCGAGACAGGAGCAGCAAGGGGCCTCCATATCTGCTGAAGCCACAGGGGAAGCACCACGTAGGAGCACGTGTAAGAGAAAGATACTGCACAAATATTCACAAGGGTAGTCACTTGGGTGAAATTTGATGTTTAATGTTAAAAAGCCATTAGATGGTTACTGTACATAAAAAATCTGATGGCTACTGCTGCAGTTGTGGCGTGTGTCATTTTGCTAATGGGACTTCCACATTGAGGACTTAAAATTACTTGGTATATGCCTCAGTTGAGGAAGCGCTCAGTGAAGGTGGCGAGAGGGGTTTCCCAGGAGGTCACACTGGAGATGGGTGTCAGGCTCCAAACTTCCACAGCTGTGGTTATGCCTTCTAAAAGTTCCCCCAGACCTGAGACAACAAAGTCCTGCCACCTGCAAATGATGGCTGATCAAATATCCTATTTAATGGTGGAGCTGCAGCTAATAATCAGCAATCCAATTGTGCTCCCGCCAGGTTTCACCGTTGTGTTTCAGAGCAGGCGTGCTTCATGTCGGAAAAGGGTTAAAATCACCAAGGCCTTTCAAAATGGGATAATAGAGGCAATTTAGTGCTTGTTAAGGGCCTTAAGGGCCTATCCCGCCGCTTGGAGGTGGGACGGAGACTGGAGCAGTAAACACGATTTCTTGAAAATTGCTTGGAGGCGGGATGGAGGCGGGGTTGGGCCCGCCCGCCACTTTTTGCAATTGTAGCACCCCGCACGCCTCCATTCCTGCCTTCACAGCCCTGTGAAATTCAAGCCCTTTGTCTTTCAGCAAAAGCTTTTCTTAGCAGTGGCTGAAAAAAAAAATCCAATAATGAATTGTTGGGACTTTAGCGGGGAAAAAAGGTCACTCACCTGCCCTCACCTTCCAGTCGGTGATTCTTTATGCAAATTATTCAAATTTAGCTATTGGTTGTTAGGAAAAATCCCAGCATTCTGCCACTCTTAATTAATAACGTGTCGGTTTGCTCCACTGACTGATAAGGTGCAAAACCCCCTCATCCCGGTTTAAAATAAAATGGACAAGTCACAGACAGAATTCCAAATTTGAAATTAACAGATTAAATCTGTCTGGGTTAATTCACATGTCCAAATATGGTCAAATTCAGGGAAATTGAGCAAAGATTGATTTGATCACATTCAAAACATTTTTCAGGTGCACTCCCATTTTCATACTTATGCTACAATTCCATGACCAGCACATTAAAAAAAAGGAATGAGTAAAGAGCATTCCGCCCATCCAACAGGCTGCATATAAATTGCACCAGTGGTGCCTCCTCATGTTATCTGATTTCCCGCCAGAGGTAGAACTTCCCAGCTGAGCTTGTTCAGTGGGCAAGCAGTTGCTGTCTGTGGCTGCGGTTGTAAACTGTTATACATGTCACACCTTCACTCACTGTAAACATTGGGGTATGACTTGCCGACCAACCCAAACAATCTGCTTCGATAATCAAGCTACAAGTCAAGTATGTGACTTTACACCAGTTTTTAGTAGGCTTACCTGGAAGATGTCTATTTCACGCTTTTCCATCTGATCCCTTACTGCCTTAGATAGAGGGTGGCAGTTGTTATACATCTGTCCAACCTCTGGTAGCCTAGTAGGAAGGGGAAAGGGCAACTTCTTGATGTTTCTCTGGTTCTTTGTTCACTGTTCAAAAACTTTACACCAAAACTCATTGGTAAAGGATTACTGCCATTTAAATTTCTACACCGCAGCTTTAAAATTTGACCTTACAACACTGCATCCAAACTCGAGACTCAGATGAGCCCAATAAAGAAAGACTTGCATTTATATCGCGCCTTTCACGACCACCGGACGTCTCAAAATACTTTACAGCCAATGAAATATTTTTGGAGTGTAGTCACTGTTGCAATGTGGGTTACATGGCAGCCAATTTGCACATAGCAAACTCCCACAAACAGCAATGTGACAATGACCAGATATCTGTTTTTGTTATGTTGATTGAGGGATAAATATTGGCCAGGACACCGGGGATAACTCTCCTGCTATTCTTCGAAATAGTGCCATGGGATCTTTTACATCCACCTGAGAGAGCACATGGGGCCTCGGTTTAATGTTTCATTCGGAAGATGGCAACTCCGACAGTGCGGCACTCCCTCAGCGCTGCACTGGAGTGTCAGCCTAGATTTTGTGCTCAAGTACCATGGTGTGGGGACTTGAACCCACAACCTTCTGACTCTGAGGCAAGTGTGCTACCCACTGAGCCACAGTTGACACTGTTGTAATTGCATATCTCTTGTTTTAGCTCTAAACTGATCAGGGCATAGGACAGTTTTGAAATGCTAAGGTCTGTTGCCAGTGAAAATATCGATGAAAGAAAGTTTTACATTTATGTAGCAACCTTTCACATTTCTTGATGCTTTCAAAGCACTTCAACTATAATCATTTACTTTCAAGTGATTGTTATGTAAGCAAACACAGTAGCCATATTGTCCACAAAACGACCCCATAGGCAGCAGTGAGATTAATGATGAACCAATCTATTTTTGGTAGTAACGGTTGAGGGAGGAATGTTGGCCAGGACACTGGGAAAGCTCCCTACTCTTCATCATATATTACTATAGTGTGGCAGAACCACTGAATGACTCTGGCTAACTGTATATAATTCTCTTTAATGATGTTCTAACACCAGCCTAAACCTGTACCATTGTGTTAGGCATTACTGTGTTTTGTATATAGAGTTTGTATGTACGGGGCGTGGCCCCTTTAAGAGCGCGGGAAAACACGGGTAAACGCGATGACGTCACGTCGCAAACCACGGGGCTGCCCGGGCAGTCCTCGTGGCATCTCCGTTGAGTAAAGACCTGTTTAATTGTTCTCTTGTGTCGATCTCCGTTATTCGTAGGAATTTGTTAATTCCTACATTGGTGACCCCGTTTTTGTGAACGTTTTCACAAAAGAAGAGCACAGCATGGAAGCAAACGCCATTTCACTAAAGCTACCGCAGTTCTGGGAGCAGCAAGCGCCCTCGTGGTTTATTCAGGTCGAGGCCCAGTTCGCCCTGAGGAACATCGATGCAGATCAGACCAAGTACCTTTATGTGGTCTCCGCACTCGACAGCTCTACCGCCTCTCGGATCGTCGGCCTCCTCAAAAACCCCCCAACGGAGCGCAAGTATGAAACCCTCAAAGCGCGGTTACTGCAGGTTTTCGGGCTCACAAAATCGGAGCGCGCCCGTCAATTACTCGCTATGCCTGGGCTCGGGGACTCCAAGCCTTCAGAGTTGATGAGCCAAATGCTCACACTCCTGGGCTCAGAACGGGAATGTTTCCTATTCTGCGAGATTTTCCTCAGCCAACTGCCTGAACAGGTACAAACTGCCCTGGCCAGATCTGAAATTGAAGACTGCGCAACACTTGCTGTGGAGGCTGACAAAATTTTCGCTGTAACTCGGCAGTACTGCGCCGCCACGAGGCACCCATCCCCTGCAGACGCCGCCCCAGCTCGTCAGCCTGCTGGGCTGTGTTTCTACCACGCGCAGTTCGGCGCGAAGGCGAAGCGTTGCTGCCCTCCCTGCAGTTTTCCCCAACAAAACAACAACTGACACTGCGACCACCGAGGAACGGGTCTAACGGGCACCCCGCGGCCGCGATGGCGATCGGCAATGCGGGAAAATTGCTGTTCATCACTGATACTCTCTCCGGTCGTCATTTTCTGTGTGACACCGGAGCGCAGTGCAGCATTTTACCCGCATCTGCCCTCGATGTGCAGACGGGGAATCACGGCCCCACCCTTGAAGCGGTCAATGGCGGAACAATTCGGACCTTCGGCAGACGGCGAGTGGAGGTGTGCCTCGGGGGGCAATGTTTTCACTGGGAGTTTGTTGCGGCCAATGTTTCCCAGCCCCTCCTTGGCGCGGATTTCCTGTGCGCCAACAACCTCCGAGTCGACGTTAGGAACTGGCGGCTGATCAACGCAGCAACTTTTAATTCTCTTCCATGTTACCGCAGTAACACTACGTCGCGTACCGTCTCCTGTGCGTTCCCGACTCCGGATGAGTTCGCTCGCCTGCTCAGCAAATTCCCTGACCTGACAAGATCCACGTTCTCCTCCACAGCCACGAAACATGGTGTGGAACACCACATCACCACCAACGGCCCCCCGGTCTACGCGCGGGCCCGGAGCCTGGAACCTGGCAAGCTGGCGGTCGCAAAGGCGGAGTTCACAACCATGGAACGGTTAGGGATTATTCGCCGGTCAAATAGTCCCTGGTCTTCACCCCTCCATATCGTCCCGAAGCCTGGCGGCGGATGGCGGCCATGTAGCGACTATCGACGTCTAAACGACGCCACCACTCCTGATCGGTACCCGATCCCCCACATTCAGGATTTCTCTGCCCATTTGGCAGGGAACACCGTGTTCTCAAAAGTCGACCTCGTCCGGGGCTACCACCAGGTCCCAGTTCATCCACAAGACGTCCAGAAGACCGCAGTCATCACCCCATTCGGCCTCTTCAAGTTTTTACGGATGCCGTTTGGGTTAAAGAACGCCGCCCAGGCTTTCCAACGCCTGATGGACTCCGTGCTGCGGGACCTCAAGTTCCTCTTCGTCTACCTAGATGATATTCTGATTGCCAGTCCTACTAAGGAAGAACATACCTGTCACCTACGCACCCTTTTCGACGCCTCAGCCAACACGGCCTGATTATCAACCCAGCCAAGTGTCAGTTTGGCCTGCACCAAATTGACTTCCTGGGGCATTGCATCACCTCAGAGGGAGCGGTTCCTTTACCTTCGAAAGTAGAGGCAGTGACATCCTTTCCACGCCCGCAGAACGTAAAGGCCCTGCAGGAATTCCTAGGCATGGTAAACTTTTACCATCGTTTCGTGCCTAAGGCGGCACTGCTCAAGCAGCCTCTGTACGAGGCCCTCAAGGGCAAGACTGGCAAGAACCTGGTAGACTGAACGGATGATATGGCCAGAGCATTCGCCAACACCAAAAGCGCCTTAACCAACGCGACTATGCTGGCGCACCCGCTGCCAGGAGCCACCATCGCCCTCACCACCGACGCATCGGACTACACAGTTGGTGTCGTGCAACAGCAGTGGGTGAACGGGACGTGGCAGCCGTTGGCATTCTTCAACCATCAACTACGGCAGAACGAGAGAGCCTACAGCACGTTCGACCGGGAGTTGCTCGCCCTTTTTCTGGCCATCCGCCATTTTCGGTTCCTTTTGGAAGGACGTCCTTTCACCGCCTTTGTGGACCATAAGCCGCTAACCTTTGCAATGGCCAAGACCGCCGAACCGTGGTCAGCCCGACAGCAGCGTCAACTGACCTACATATCCGAATTCACCACGGATATACAGCACATGGCCGGTAAGGACAACCTGGTGGCAGGCTGCCTCTCCCGCGCGATCGTCAATACGGTTCATTTGGGCATCGACTACGCCCTCATGGCAGCGGACCAAGCCTCAGACCCGGAAGTCCAAGTTTACAGAACGGCCATCACTGGCCTCCAGTTGGCCGACGTCAAGTTCCATTCGGCAGGTACCACGCTATTGTGTAACGTCTCCGTACAGGATCCTTGCCCTGTCGTGCCGGTCGTCTGGCGCCGCATAGTGTTCGACGCCATACATGGGTTGTCACACCCAGGAATGAAGGCCTCTCAGAAACTGATGTCAGCGAAATTTGTATGGCATGGCATGCATAAAGATGTCCGCGACTGGGCCAACACCTGCATGGTCTGCCAAAAGGCCAAGGTACAGCGCCACGTCAAAGCTCCGTTGGCCACCTTCACAGTTCCGGAGCGATGTTTTGACCATGTCAACATGGACCTGGTAGGACCACTCCCACCCTCCCATGGTTTTTCACACATCCTGACCATGGTTGACCGCACCACCAGATGGCTGGAGGCGGTCCCTCTGTCATCCACTACTTCGGCGGACGTGGCCAGGGCGTTCATTACCTCCTGGATCGCCCATTTCGGAGTGCCCGCAGATATTTCGTCAGACAGGGGACCGCAGTTTTCCTCTGAACTCTGGAATGCAGTGGCCCAAGGACTCGGTGTCAAATTGCACCGCACCACAGCCTACCACCCACAGGCGAATGGCCTCTGCGAACGCTTCCACCGGTCAATGAAAGCCGCCCTGAGGGCCAGCCTCCAGGACGCTGGATGGGCAGGCAAGCTACCGTGGGTCCTGTTGGGCCTTCGCACGGCCCCCAAAGAAGACCTTCACTCTTCATCAGCGGAGCTTGTGTATGGTCAGCCGCTGCAAGTCCCGGGGGACTTCCTACCAACATCGACGGAGCCGTGGTCCACGTCTGCCCAGCTTGCTAGTCACCAAGAGGCGGCCAGATGTTTCGCACCGGTGCCCACTTCGCGCCACGGGCTGCAGAGGTCACATGTTCCCACGGAGCTTCACAAGGCTGAATACGTTTTTATTCGCCATGATACACATAGGGATCCGCTCAAGGCCCCATATACCGGTCCCTTCCGTGTATTGGAAGCAGGGGACAAAATCTTCACGGTAGATGTCGGTGGTAAACCGGACCACATTTCGGTCGACCGCTTAAAGCCAGCACATTTAGACCTCGACTGCCCCGTCGAGACAGCACAACCGCCGAGACGGGGTCGGCCACCCATCGTCGTTACGGCAGACCAAGTGCGACCACCCGCCAGACCGCCAGCCGACCAGCAGCCTCCGCCTCGAGAGTACAGGAGTCGTTCTGACAGGCTCGTCAGACCCCCTCACTGTTTGACTTTGTCCGTTAAAGCGAATTCTGGTGGGGCACATGTGGCAGAACCACTGAATGACTCTGGCTAACTGCATATAATTCTCTTTAACGATGTTCTAACACCAGCCTAAACCTGTACCATTGTGTTAGGCATTACTGTGTTTTGTATATAGAGTTTGCATGTACGGGGCGTGGCCCCTTTAAGAGCACGGGAAAACGGGGTAAATGCGATGACGTCACGTCGCAAACCACGGGGCTGCCCAGGCAGTCCTTGTGGCATCTCCATTGAGTAAAGACCTGTTTAATTGTTCTCTTGTGTCGATCGCCGTTATTCGTAGGAATTCGTTAATTCCTACAATCTCAGCCTATTACCATCTCGTCTAGCTCTTTTACTTCTTTTGTTTCTTTCACATCTTTTGTCCGATCGCAGCCCTGCCTTCGATCTATTTTCTTTTCTTTCCAGTTTTGAAGAAGGGTTCGACCCGAAACGTCAACTCAAATTTCTCTCCACGGATGTTGCCTGACCTGCTGAGTTTTTCCAGCATTTTCTGTTGTTATTTCAGATTTCCAACATCTGCAGTATTTTGCTATCGATCTTAACATCTACCTGAACCACCTGAAAAAAGCAGTCAGGGTCTCAGATCTCTGCACTTCTCCAATTCTGGCCTCATGCGTATCCCTGATTTCCATCGCCCTGACATTGGCAGCCGTGCCTTCAGCTGCCAAGGTCCGAAGTTCTGGAATTCTCACCCTAAACCTCCCCGCCTCCCTACCCCACTCTCCTCCTTTAAGATGCTCCTTAAAACCTACCTCTTTCCCATCCTAATATCTCTTTACTTGGCTCTGTATCGAATTTTGTTTGATAATGCACCTGTGGAGCGCCTTGGAATGTTTTACTATATTAAAGGTGCTATAAAAATGCAAGTTGTTGTTGTTGAAGGGCAGCACCTCTGACAATGCAGCACACCCTCAGCAGTGCCAGCCTACATTACAAATTCAAGACCTGCTTCTGAGGTGAGAGTGTTAGCAACCGAGCCAAGCTGACACTGCAATTGGCATATAGATCAATGTGCACAGAGAGTTCACATTCCAAGCACCAGGACTCAGTCAATAGAATAATCCTATCTTGAATTTCACATAGTCCATTGATCCCCTGCACTCAGCCACAATTTGAAGCGTTACCTTCTTCTACCCCAAATCTGAACAGAGTAGTTTACATAGAAACATAGAAGATAGTCGCAGGAGTAGGCCATTCGGCCCCTCGAGCCTGTTCCGCCATTTAATGAGATCATGGCTGATCATCCAAATTCAGTACCCTGTCCCTGCTTTCTCCCCATATCCCTTGATCCCTTTAGCCTTAAGAAATACATCTAACTCCTTCTTGAATATATTTAATGAATTGGCCTCAACTGTCTTCTGTGGTAGAGAATTCCACAGGTTCGTCACTCTCTGGGTGAAGAAATTCTTCCTCATCTCAGTCCTAAATGGTTTACCCCTTATCCTTAGACGGTGACCCCTGGTTCTGGACTCCCCTGCCATCGGGAACATCCTTCCTGCATCTAGTCTGTCTAGTCCTGTTAGAATTTTATAAGTTTCAATGAGATCCCCTCTCATTCTTATAAACTCTAGCGAATACAAGCCCAATCGACCCAATCTCTCTTCATACGTCATTCCTGCCATCCCAGGTATCAGCCCGGTGAATCTTCGCTACACTCCCTCCATGGCAAGAACATCCTTCCTCAGATAAGGTAACCAAAACTGCACACAATACTCAAGATGTGGTCTCACCAAGGCCCTGTACAACTGCAGCAAAACATCCTTGCTCCTGTACTCGAACCCTCTCGCTATGAAGGCCAACATACCATTTCCCTTCTTAACCGCCTGCTGCACCTGCATGCTTACCTTCAGCGACTGGTGCACAAGGACACCCAGGTCTTTTCCTTTTCCCAATCTATTGCCGTTCAGATAATAATCTGCCTTCCTGTTTTTGCCACCAAAGTGGATAATCTCGCATTTATCCACATTATACTGCATCTGCCATGCATCTGCCCAATCACCCAACCTGTCCAAATCATACTGGAGTTTCTCTGCATCCTCTTCACAGCACACACGCCCACCCAGCTTTGTGTCATCTGCAAACTTGGAGATATTAAGGTAAGAGAAGGGGCAAAAGGGAACTAGTGAGAGTTTCTCTCCTCAAAGGATAAATATCATGAACCTTAAAACATCTAAGAATATATTTATTATTAAAAATGTTATGTCTGCAATATTGCAATAGTTTAATGGGCCTGTAACATTGCTAATTGTCCATTGTCACATTTTAGGAGTTTTTGACCATTTTTCCACAGAAAGGATTGAAAATAAGAGCTATTTTGAAGCATTGGGGTTTAAAGCTAAGTAGGTTTACACAGGTTTAAAAAGGAAGACCACAGGTTGCAGGAATTTGGAGAATGTGTATTAAAGCCAGATATTGATACTGTTAGCCAGGACAATGGGGGAATTGTTATCGCATCCCAGGGGCTCCCAGCAAACATTCACACTGTAGGGGGATGGAATGTCCCTTTCTGTTGAGCTTTACATAAAACTAGTTTCAAAAGGATGGTGGGACAGTAGCAGGTTTGATTAGCAGCTCTTCGAGCCAATCCTGAACAGATGGAGGGTTCACGAACCTAGCCCCAACTTCCTGGGGGGACAGAAAGGAGGTGAAGAAAGACCCACATGGGTTAGTCAGGTTTTGTTAAAGAGGTTAAAAGTACTGGAGGATAGTTAGAAGACATCTTGTTTCAGTCAAGCCACTGATGTAGGCAAGTGTGGCATGTTCTTTACTTTCTATCATTTATGCAAAAGTAAGTTATACTGATTGAACTAAGTGACTCTGATCATAACTGCTGCCCCATATGTTCACTTAACGTTAAATAAAGTTGATTAACAATTCATTTCAAGCTTTGCTTCGCCAAGTGTTTGCTCACTTTGCCTTTGGAGAGATTGAAGAAGTAAACATGCAAAAGACATAAATAGCCAGTTCAAGTCACAAGAGGATATGTACAAGTAGCTATTTGTTGATGTAACTCAACTTCCACAAAAGTAAGATCTTGGGCCACTGATAACATTGAACCCAAGACTATCTACGGCTGACTCAAATTTGCAGCATCCAAACTCACCAAATGTTGCAATGAATCAGTCAGATCCCCACAAGAATACTTAAAATAAACATATTTTTTATTTTCTACTTTCATTTTTAGCTTTCTATTTTTTACATTATTTTAATTTTTTTTCTTTCTTAAAAATTATTTTTTGCTGTGGTCCAACCACTTGACCCAACTACAATCTCCCCTCCCTGCTCAGCCTCCATGTCCAACCCAGTCTCGCTGCCCTGCCCAACCTGACACCAATCCGACTTTTAGTCTTACTGCCCATCCAACCCCAAATGGTTTGTGCTGGTATTGACCAGCATCACGCCTCTCTCCCCCCCCCCACCCATCCCCACCCACACTATCCCTCCACAGCTGTCAGCTTCCAAATGACCATAATTATTGTTTATCCTCAAAGCTTGTTTCTGCTCTTTACAGTGCCAGGAAGTGTGGGGCCTGTCAGCATGTAACTTTCTGCAGTGAGCCATTCTTGACTTCACAATTCATTTCCTACACATTTGGATATAGTGAAGAGCGCAAACTACCTTACCTTACCTCAGGAACAGCAGTATGGAAATAAGATAAACTTTACACTTTTCCTGGGAAACAAATTGCATAAACTGGCATCCTGTCCCTGCAAAGAAATATGTGTATGTGTGTGTCATTTTATATTTCTCTGTCTGTCTGCCCATCTCTCCCTCTCTCTCTTGGACACAATAGAGAGTAACAATAATAACTTTCATTTATATAGCGCCTTTAACATATTGAAACGTTCCAAGGCACTTCACAGGAGCGTTATCAAATACTGAACCACATAAGAAGATATTAGGATAGATGACCAAAATGTTGGTCAAAGAGGTAGGTTTTAAGGAGCGTCTTAAAGGAGGAGAGAGATGTGGGGAGGCTTAGGGAGGGATTTCCAGAGCTTAGGGTCTAGGCAGCTAAAAACACGGCCGCCAATGGTGGAGCGATTAAAATCGGGGCTGTGCAAGAGGCCAGAATTGGAGGAGCACAGAAAGTCACAACGAGAAGAAAAAGCAACTATCACAAGGACAATGGGAAAAAAGTCAAAGGAAAAACAACACAAGAAAACTGTATACATTTCATTCAGTATCAAATTTTAAAAATCCTCATTAAGGAGAAGAAAAAGAGAGTAGATCACATCGTTACACAAAGCTGTAGAGAGGGTTTTGGTCTGGAACAGCTCTGGCTCAGCACAGATGACAGAGATTTCACAGAAATGACCAGCACTTAGACAGATGTAATCAAACAATTGATTGTACCTGCTGCCTGGTGCAGTCATTTACCACTCCACAGGAAAATGAAAACATCAGTCACTCCTGCAGAATAATCTCCATTACACAGCTGATTATTAATTTCAGGACAATTAAGCTCTGCAGGGACCATTTTCACACCATTTCAAAAACCAATCATGGTTTCAGTGTTTCAGGAAGGCTTTTTTCACCATTCTGGAACAAAGCAGTATTCTTGGCTTGGTTTCATTTGCTTATTATCTTTTATTATAGGCTGCATTAAAATGTTGCACATTTCATTTCCCTAAGGGATCATCGTTATATTTACCAGACAACAAAGGCTATTCTGAGTGGAGATGGGGGAGAGGATATGGTACATGTAGCTTTGTTATATATACTAAAATAATATATTACTAGTTGATCTCCTATGATTTTGCTCACAATTTTTTCTTACAGTCCAGTTCCTCCCTTGAACAGTGTAAGATTCGCAAAATTTCTGCATTTCCCCGAAGGCTGTTATTAATAAACGGGACCTTGCGTGGACATTTTAAATTTAAAAAAAGGGTACCCAAGACGGCATCCACGCCTCGTGGCAGAAAGCCTGTGGGATTCCAAAATGGATTCTGCAACGCAGACAGCTTAGGAGAAATCGAAACTAAGGCTGCAGGCTTTCTGTGAAGAGAAACTTTGTATTTTGGAGCCAGACAGGACTCTGAATTATGCATCAGACCGAATTGGAGACAAAACCCAAATTCAGTTTAGGCCTATAGTTAAGGCCATCAAACAGTCTGCATACATTATCGGAAACAGATTAACCGAGCCATCGAGGCCGGACAAGGCCCATCAAGGAACTTTTAGGACAATACAAGTCAATTATCGGGCCGGTAGATGCGATTACCGGCCATCCAAAACCATTTATTTTGTATTGCTGCCATTAGTTTAAACTAGCCCGCCAAGATTAAACAAAGAACTAACCTGATTTGGTGGGCAGATAAGGGTTTTCGACGAAGGTATAATTGAAGGCCCCGGGTAGCATTGAGTAGGTTCGTGAAGACGGAGAGTTGGTGTCCAAGATCGTCAGGTGCGTTCGTTGGTTGGTGTGCTGGTGCTGCTCCTCTGCCCCTCGCCCTCATGGCTGCCGCTCTTTCCCCGTCCCGCGCTTACCCCCTGGCCTTTGCCCGTGCCCTTTCCCACTCCATCTGGAACTGCCCCGGCACCGGGTCGGGCGGACACGGACAAATTCAGGCCAGGCGAGGCGGGACGAGACGAGGGGAGAAGGGAAAACCACCGAGGGGCAAACCGGCGGAAGAAGACCAAACGAGGGGAGGCTTTGGATCATCGGGCCTTCAGCCTCGGCCGACCTTCGAATAACTGCACACCAACTCAATCTGGCGGCTATCGACGAAGAACCATCCCTGCAAGGTAAAGTACCCAAACAGAGACTGTAACTTTGGGGTACATGAACCTGGACAACGCCCTTGCAGCGCCTGGAAGCCACGTGACGACGACAAGCTCCAGAGAGCACCAAGAGATAACCCCAAACCCAACCGCTGTTTTGAATCAAACAAACCCTTTTATTGGTGAGCATGAAGTTCTGACCCCTCATAGCTTAATCTAGTTAGGTATAGGGGGTGGGATAAGGATAAGGGGATTGTTAAGATAGTTGTTTTCCCTCGATGTGCCATGTGTTCCCCATTCCCTTTATAAGTATATAAAAAAGTATTATTATGATTCTCTTGTAATTTTTGCCTGTAGAAGTGTACACTAGTAATTCTTTTCCATGAGATTGTATTAAGTAAGTTTTTCCTCTTCAATAAAATCTTGGTTTTGTTTACATCCAACCACCTGTCTACTCGAGTCTTCTCTGTACCGCCGCCTTGTACCTAAGTCCGGTGTCTAGAACCCAGGGGCATGGGAGCGATTCATAGAAACATAGAAACATAGAGATAGGAACAGGAGTAGGCCATTCGGCCCTTCGAGCCTGCTCCGCCATTCAATGAGATCATGGCTGATCTTCGTCTGAGATCATAGCTGATCTTACCAGTTCAGTACCCCGTCCCCGCCTTTTCTCCGTAACCCTTAATCCCCTTAGCCTTCAGAAATATATCCAATTCTCTCTTGAAAATATTTATTGAATTAGCCTTCACAGCCCTCTGTGGCAGGGAATTCCACAGGCTCACCACTCTTTGAGTGAAGAAATTCTTCCTCATCTCTGTTTTAAATGATTTGCCCGCTATTTTTAGACTGTGGCCCCTGGTTCTGTGCTCCCCGGCCATTGGAAACATTCTCTCTGAATTCAGCTTGTCCAGGCCTGCCATAATTTTATATGTTTCGATGAGATCCCCTCTCAATCTTCTAAACTCCAGTGAGTACAAGCCCAAACTATTTAATCTCTCTTTGTAGGTCATTCCCGCCATTCCAGGTATCAGCCTGGTGAATCGCCGTTGCACTCTTTCCATGGCAAGAACATCCTTCCGCAGATGGGGCAACCAAAACTGTACACAATACTCCAGATGCGGTCTCACCAGCACCTTGTACAGCTGTAGTAAGGTATCCCTATTCCTATACTCGAACCCCCTTGATATGAAGGCCAACATACCATTTGCCTTCTTAATCGCCTGCTGCACCTGCATGCTCTCCTTCAGTGACTGGTGCACAAGAACACCCAGGTCCCTCTGCACTTCCCCATCTCCCAATCTATTGCCATTTAGATAATAATCTACCCTCCTGTTTTTACCCCCAAAGTGGATAACCTCGCATTTATCCACATTATAGTGCATCTGCCACGTATCCGCCCATTCCCCCAACCTGTCCAAATCGCACTGTAGCCTCCTGACATCCTCATCAGAGCCCACCCCTCCTCCTAGTTTAGTGTCGTCAGCGAATTTGGAAATATTGCATCCAATTCCCTGATCCAGATCATTTATATATATTGTGAACAGCTGGGGTCCCAGGACAGATCCTTGCGGCACCCCGCTGGTCACTGCCTGCCACTCCGAAAACGAGCCGTTTATTCCAACTCTCTGTTTTCTATCCGCCAGCCAGTTCTCTATCCACGTTAATACTTTGCCCCCAATCCCATGAGCCTTAATTTTGCATGATAATCTTTTGTGTGGAACCTTATCGAAGGCTTTCTGGAAGTCAAGGTACACCACATCCACTGGCTCTCCCCCATCTATTTTACCAGTTACTTCCTCAAAAAATTCCAGCAGATTAGTCAAACACGATTTACCCTTTGTAAATCCATGTTGACTCTGTCCGATCCTTTCCCCATTTGTCAAGTGCTCCGCTATTTTATCCTTAATAATGGACTCTAGCATTTTGCCCACAACCGATGTAAGGCTTACTGGTCTATAATTCCCTGCTTTCTCTCTACCCCCCTTTTTAAATATTGGGGTAACATTAGCTACCCTCCAATCCACGGGTACTGTTCCCGAGTCAATGGAGTTCCGGAAGATGATCCTTAGAGCATCTGCTATCTCCAGGGCCACCTCCTTAAGTACCCTAGGATGTAGTTTATCAGGCCCCGGGGATTTGTCGGCCTTCAGTCCCCTCAACTTACCCAACACCATATCCCTAGAGATACTAATTTCTGTCAGCTCCTCCCGCTCATTAGTCCCTATGTTTGCCGATATTCCTGGGAGGTTATTTGTGTCCTCCTTTGTGAATACAGAACCAAAGTATGAGTTTAATTGGTCTGCCATTTCCTTATTCTCCATTATATATTCTCCCGAATCGGACTGCAAGGGACCGACTTGGGATTTTACCAGTCTTTTCCTCCTGATATACCGATAAAAGCTTTTGCAGTCTGTCTTTATGTTTGCTGCAAGTTTACTTTCGTATTCTATTTTCCCCTTCCTGATTAATCCCTTTGTCCTCTTTTGCTGTATCCTGTACTGCCCCCAATCTTCCGGTCTGGTGCTTTTTTTTGCCAGTTGATATGCCCTTTTTTTTGATTTTATGCTGTTCCTAATTTCCCTCGTTATCCACGGTTGAGTCACCTTTTTAGGTTTATTTTTATGCCAAACCGGTATAAACATGTTCTGGAATTCTTCCATTCTATCTTTGAATGCTTGCCATTGTCTATCCACTGTCAATCCCCCCAGAAACACCACCCAATCAATCTTACCCAATTCCCGTCTCATACCCTCGTAATTCCCTTTATTTAAGTTCTGGACCTTAGTCTCTGATTCAATTTCCTCACTCTCCATCTCGACTGAGAGCTCGATCATATTATGATCGCTCTGACCCAAGGGGCCTCGTACAAGAAGATTGCTGATAAGTCCCTTCTCATTGCACAATACCCAGTCTAAAATGGCCTGATCTCGAGTCGGCTCCTCGACATATTGGTCCAGATAACCGTCCCGAAAACATTCCAGGAATTCCTCCTCCTCAGAATTTTTACTAATTTGGGTAGTCCAATCAATATGTAAATTAAAGTCACCCATGATGACAGCTGTGCTCTTATCGCACGCTTCTCTAATTTCCCTTTTTATGCCTTCCCTCACCTCCATATTACTATTTGGAGGCCTATATATCACACCCACTAACGTTTTCCTCCCCTTGCTATTTCTCATTTCTACCCATACAGATTCCGTTTCATCCGAGTTAATATCCTTCCTTTCCATTGCATTAATCCCCTCCTTTACCAGCAATGCTACCCCACCTCCCCTACCTTTTTGCCGATCCTTCCTAAATATTGTATATCCCTGGATGTTAAGTTCCCAGCCTTGCCCACCCTGCAGCCACGTTTCTGTAATCCCAATCAAATCATACTTGTTTACCTCTATTTCCACAACTAATTCATCCACCTTGTTCCTAATGCTTCTAGCATTAAGATACAAAGCCTTCAGGCTTGCTTTTTTCACACTCTCATTATGAATTAGTTTGGCCCTTTGTGTTTCTCTCCTTTGCTTATTGCTTCTCACCTTTCTACCATCTATTTCTGACTTCATATGACTTCCCTCTTTTCCACTACCTAGGTTCCCATCCCCCTGCCAAATTAGTTTAAATCCGCCCGAACCGCCCTAGAAAATATTACCCCGAGGACATCGGCTCCCTCACAGTTCAGGTGTAGACCGTCCCCTTGGTACAGGTCACTCCTCCCCAAGAACTGGTTCCAATGCCTCAAGAATTTAAATCCCTCTCCCTTGCACCACTGCTCAAGCCACGTATTTAGCTTATCTATCTTACTCTCTCTAAACTTATTAGCTCGTGGCACTGGTAGCAATCCAGAGATTACTACCTTTGAGGTCCTACTTTTCAATTTAGCTCCTAACTCCCTAAATTCAGCTTGTAGGACCTCCTCCCTCTTTTTACCTACATCGTTGGTACCTACATGTACCACGACAACTGGCTGATCCCCCTCCCCCTTCAGAATGCTCTGCACCCGCTCCGAGACATCCTTGACCCTTGCACCAGGGAGGCAACATACCATCTTGGAGTCTCGTTCTCGGCCACAGAAACTCCTATCTATCCCCCTTACAATTGAATCCCCTATCACTATAGCCCTATCCCTCTTTTTCCCGCCCTTCTGTGCAGCAGAGCCAGTCATGGTGCCCTGAACCTGGCTGCTGGTGCCTTCCCCTGATAAGTCATCTCCCCCAACAGTACCCAAAACGGTAAACCTGTTTTGGAGGGAGATGACCGCAGGTGACTCCTGCACTACCTTCCTGCCTTTACCCTGCCTTTTGGTCACCCATTTACTGTCTGAGCTAGCCTTTACCTGCGGTGTGACCAACTCACTGAATGTGCTATCCACAACATCCTCAGCATCGCGTATGCTCCAGAGTGAGTCCATTCGCAGCTCCAGCGCCGCCATGCGGTCCGCTAGGAGCTGCAGCTGGACACACTTCCTGCACACATAGTTGTCAGGGACAGTGTCCCTGATTTCCCACATGGCACAGGAGGAGCATGACACGGGTCCGAGCTGCCCTTCCATGACTTAACCCTTACAATACCCTTTTATTTACTGCGATTTAGCTTAATTATTGAATTCTACTTAGAATAAGTTTGTGAAAGTACTCACCAACCAGTCACCTACCTGTTCATTCGAACCGCTCACAAAGCAGTCAGAGGCATAACTGACTGGGCGCGTGCACGCACCAAGTAACACCACCCACACGCCACCCCCTACAGTTTCCCTTCTTGTTTCACACTGCTTTCTATCTCCCTTTTACTTTCTTTGTCTGCATGCCCCGCACACATTTTCTCTTGATGTCCCCGCATCTCTGTCTTTGACTCTTGTTCACGCTCTTTCTCTGCCTTTTTCTCTACTTCACTGTGTCTCCTCTCTCTATCTCTATATGTCTCTCATGTGTTTTCTCTCTGTGCGTCTCTGTCCTCTCAATATATCTTTTTCTCTTGTTTCTGTCTTTCTGTATGTCTTTCACTTTGCATGCTTCTCACATACTTTCTCTTCCTTTCTGTTTGTATCCGTCTTTGTTCCAAGTTTATGGTATACTACAGATATTTTCTCAAGTGCAACAATGCTAGTAATTCCAGTAAGGGGTCTGAGTTCATTCTACCCAATGTCTAAAAATAGGTTAACGTAACGCAGGGATGTAACAATAGCATCCTCTTGTGATCTGAACTCACTATCTATGGTTTTTGTATGTGGCCCCACATGCCTCTCCATTCTTCTTGAAGATAGACCAATAAAATAATTGGTACGGCAAGGCCAAATATGAATCATTAAGCTGCCTTATTTCACAGCAGTGAGCATACAGAGAAACACTTATGACCAGACTCACTGGCCTAGAAATTCAGTGGGCCTTGCGCCCACTTAGCGCCTAAAGAGGTCTTTTGCGGCGGCGGGGTGGTAGCGCGGAAATTGAGTGCAGCGGTATTGGCGGCAGTAGCCGTTAGCGCTGCGCCGGGACCGATGACGTCATCGGTGTGCGCGGTGGCCCGTAACGCCCCGAAACCGCGCCGATCCCCATATTTATTTGCGGCCGCCTCCTCCAAAGCGGGCGCAAACAGCGACCAGAAAACGGGGCCGTCCTGCTGCCATAGTGGGGCGCTTTAAAGCGGAAGGTGCGGCCGGCCGCTTTTTCGGCGGCCACCTGCCCGCACCTCCTTCCCCGGCCTCCTCCACCCCCCCCCCGCGGCATTGCCGGCTGGTTTCCGTGGAGCCCGGCACTTCTCCGTTGTGCCGGGCTCTTTTGCCAGCACTCGCGATCGGGGCTCCGGCCGTTGCAGGCACCTCCCCCTTAAGAGAAGGAGGAGGCCTGCAGTACCGCAGCCTGCCGCACCGCATCGGGTGGCGCTGCGGCAACTAGCGCGCCGATATTCAGTTGCAGCGCCCCAAACGGAGGCGGGCACACCCTGGTATAGCGCCCGCTTCCGAATTGGGGCGCAGAAGACGAATATACGGCGTGCGCTAATGCCTCCCCGCCCAGCGCTAACTTTTGGGCGCGAGCGAGCTGCCCGCGCCCAAGTGAATTTCTAGGCCACTTAGTTCAACCAGTACAATTTGTCCTTGCATAACATTCGAAAATATGGAACAGTCAGGTGGGAGTGGCCCTGGGAGTTTTCAGCATTAACTCTTGACCCCCATGAAGCCTCGTGGCTGCAGGTCAAACAAGGTCAAGGAAACCGCCTGCTGAATACCACCTACCACTCAACTGACAAATCAGTACATCCCCTTGTTGAACATCGTCTGTAGAAAGCTCTGAGGGAACCAAGGGCACAGAATGTACTCTGGATGGGGTATTCAATGTCCACCACCAGTAGTGGCTCTGAAGTACTACCACTGACTGAGCTGACCAAGTCCAGAAGGACATAACTGAAAGACTATGGCCGCGATTTTACCATCGGCGGCGGGTTGAAGTCGGGTTGGCTGTTCGGTGGGTTCCGTTCCCGCTGCCGGTTTCAGCTGCTCTGAATTAACAATTTTCCCTGTCATGCGCACTACCCAGCCCAATCAGTGGATTTGGGTCTGCTGCTCGCCTCTGCTGAGGTCTTCCATCCAGCTGCATTTAAGGAGCCCATGCAGCCTTGTTGTTGATCATTCCTATTCTGCTGCTTCTCAGTGTGGCAGATAGCGAGATGACAGCTTCAAGATCAAAGGCCTCTCCAAGATTCGATGATGACTCCCTCCATTCTCTTGTGGAGGGAGTGAGAGGGCGCAGAGGTTCTGTATCCCTCAAATGGACGGAAGAAGCCTCCTCAGCAAATCAAGGCAGCCTGGCTGCAAATTGCTGAGGAGGTTAGCGCCAGGTCTTTGTGTGCACGCACCTGGGTTCAGTGCCGGAAAAGGTGCAATGATCTGCTACGCTCAGCAAAAGTGAGTATAACATCACACTTACCTTCAATCTGCTCCCCATCTCCTCTCATCACCAGCACTCTGCATTGTCAACCTACTCCTGCACATTCCCAATTTACCCTTACATCCCTTGCACCCTTAACCATCCCACTCTCTCTCTATGTACAGAATCACTGCACCATTCAACTATGCACCCCTCACACTCGCTATCACTGTTATGCAATGACAACAACTAACAACGCACAGGGAGGTGTTATGTTCATAAATAAATAGACGTTTTCATTATGAACAGCTAGCTTGAGCTAGTCATTTATTCAGCCATGTGGACTAGTGTACAGGCATCCATCTTGACTACTGCCTTGTGGGTAGCCCACTACTAAACATACAGCTCCACCTAGTGTACCATTCTAGAATGACATGTTACTGATCATTACATCCCCCTTCCTTAGAGGTTAAACAAAATCAATATCAATCAATCATAACGACATAAACATCTTCACAATGGTCAACACATTTTCAAAGCTTTACTTTATGAACTCTAAGCTTTTCATTCTTTTATTATAGTTTTGTTTATACTCAAAGATTAAGTCTATCAGGCTTTTTTACTTCACGTGTGGATCTTCTCAGCAGAGGTAAGTCTGATGTGTTTGCATGAGAGCCTGTATGTGTGTTTGTGTTAGATTGTTCTGGTGGTGAGTGACAAGATTCAGTTGCGGCATTGTCATCGATTTGCTCTTGGATAGTTTCTTGTGTTTTCAGGAGGGAACAGTGGTTCCTCCTGAGAATCTGTCCTTCCTCAGTTCTAACAGTGTATGACCTTGGTCCTACTTCCTCAAGAACTGTAGCTTTCCTGTTCCATGCATCTGGATCCTCAATCCTGACACCATCCCTTGTCAATGGTTTCAGAGTTTTGGATGACTTGTCAGTGTGATTTCTGTTTCAGCTTTAAAAATTGAAGTCTCTGTCTCAGCTCCTTACTCTGCTTTTCTTTTGCACAGCAGGGTAGCGTGGTGCGCAACTTGCGACCCATTAGGAGTTCAGCAGGTGAAGAACCACAGTCTAAAGGGGAGGCTCGGTAGTTCAGCAGGGCGAGATAAGGATCAGACTTGCTTTCTGTTGCTTTCTTCAGTAGCTGTTTGAGAACTTGAACACCTTTCTCTGCCTTACCATTCGACTGAGCATACAGAGGACTGGATGTGATGTGTTGAAAGTCATAATGTGCTGCAAACTGTTGCCACTCCTTACAGTTGAAGCACGGACCATTGTCGCTAACGGCAATCCTGGGAATTCCATGTCTGGCGAAGATGGATTTAACATGCATTATGACACTGCTTGCTGATGTGCTTGAGAGCAGCGCCATCTCAGGATAGTTAGAATAGTAGTCAATCACTATTAGATAGTCTTTACCATTCAAATGAAAGAGGTCCATACCAACCTTTTGCCATGGTGCTGTTGGTAAGTCAGCTACTATCATTGGTTCCTTTGCTTGTTTGTTTTGGTGTTTCTGACATGTCTCACATATGCCTATCATGTTCTCAATGTCCTTATTTATGCCAGGCCAATAAACAGTGTCTCTTGCTCTCCTTTTGCATTTTTCAATTCCGAGGTATCCCTCATGAATCCTTTTGAGCATGTCTTGACGTAGAGCCTGTGGAATGACTATTCTGTTCTGTTTTAGTAATAGTCCACTTGCGACACTCAACTCTGACCTGGTGTGATAGTACTTTGGACAGGAACCTTTTGGCCAACTATGATGAATGTTCTCTATTACTGTTTATAACACTGTATCTTTTACTGTTTCTTCTGCTATCTGCTTTGATTTTGTGTCTGATACATGAGCATCCACGTCTTCCTCAGTAGAGCTCACATGACTCATTGTGGGTGCTCGGGATAGTGCATCTGCTAACACTATGTGTTTGCCTGGTGTGTAGATCAGTTCAAAGTCATATCTTTGCAGCTTCATCATGAGTCGTTGAATCCTTGGAGACATCTCATTCAGATTTTTTTTTATGATGGCAACCAGTGGGCAGTGGTCTGTCTCAACTGCGAAGGTGGGAAGTCCATATATGTAGCCATGGAACTTTTCTAGTCCAACTACCAAGCCTAGACATTCCTTTTCAATCTGGGCGTATCGACACTCAGAGTCAGTCATAGACCTGGAGGCATAGGCAACAGGCTTCCAATCTTCACCCTCTGCTTGTAGCAAGACCGCGCCTAGGCCATCTTTTGATGCATCCGTTGACACTTTGATTCTCTTTGTTGGGTCAAAGAAGGTGAGTACAGGTGTGATTGTCAGTACTGTTTTGAGGTTCATCCACTCTTGTTCATGTCTTTCTGTCCATGCGAACTCATTTGTTTTATATAGCAGGTCTCGCAGACAGGCTGTCTTGGCTGACAAGTTAGGAATGAACTTTCCAATGAAGTTTATCATCCCCATGATGCGTAGCACTCCTTTTTTGTCAGTGGGTCAGGGCATTTTGAGTATGGCGTTTACTTTTTCCATATCTGGCTCTATTCCTTTACCAGATAATCTCCTAGGAAAGTGACTTCCTGGACGCCAAGCTGACACTTGGCTTTGTTGAGCTTCAGTCCATTCTGGCGTATGCTCTGTAGCACTTTAGTCAGTCTCTCATTGTGTTCTTTCAGTGTGGAGCCCCAGATGATGATGTCATCAACATAGACCTGAACTCCTTCCAGACCTTCAATTATGTGTTCCATCGCTCTATGAAAGATTTCAGATGCAGATATTATCCCGAAAGGCATTCTGAGGAAACAATACCTGCCAAATGGTGTGTTGAAGGTACAGTATTTGGTGCTCTCCTCATCCAGTTTTAGTTGCCAAAATCCTTGTGAGGCATCGAGCTTTGTGAAGTATCTGGCACCTGACATTTCACTGGTGATTTCTTCTCGCTTGGGAATCTGGTAGTGTTCACGTTTTATGTTTGCATTTAAGTCCTTTGGATCCATGCATACTTTTAGATCATTGTTCTTTTTCTTTACACATACCATGGAGTTAACCCAGTCTGTTGGCTCTTCGACTTTCCTGATGACTCCTAGTGTGTGGTCATTCTGTCCAGTTCCTTCTTGAGCCGGTCACGCAGGGGTGCTGGAACTCTCCATGGAGCATGTACCACTGGCTGAGCATCCTCCTTTAGTTGGATCTTGTAAGTGAATGGTAGAACTCCAAATCCTTTGAACACATCCTGGAAATTACTCACTACAGAATCCACCGAGTCATCTGGTCTGCTTATGGCACAGTTTATACGGTAGACTCTCTTGACCAGTTCTAAGTCCTCACAAGCTTTGTCACCTAGTAGTGAATCAAGTCCTTCAGCCACAACAGAAAACATGAGATGATGCACTTTGTCTTTGACTGTCACTTTAAGTCTGCATACACCTAAGCTATCTATTTTCTGTCCATTATAGTTCTTCAGTAGTACTGACTTTTTCTGTATTTTGGGCTTTTCTTTCATATTTTTAATGTCACTCATACTGATTAAGTTTGCTTTTGCCCCAGTGTCTAGTTTCAATGTAACTAATGCTCCATTTACCTGCAGTGGCATTATCCATTTGTCCTCTTTTACTGCATTAACTTTATGTTCAGCATTGTCCATTCCTGAGGGCTGCACATTTTCTGTATCCTTTTCGATATTGTCACATGACACCATTCCTACAAAAAATGTCGCACTTAAATCAGTGTCCTCAATCACATTGACTTGTTGCCCTTTCTTTGTTTTTACTTTTGAAAAGCAATGTTTGGCAAAGTGATTCTTTCCATTGCATTTTGTGCACATTTTCCCAAACACTGGGCATTGTCTTGACTGGTGCTGGTAACCACAGCGTTTACAATTAAAAGTTCCATCCTCCGATTGCTTTGCATTCCTGTTCTGCCCATGTTTCTTCCCCTTGTAGGACACAGCACCGACAGCAGCACAGTCACTCATTACAGTCGCATCATTATTAATTTCACTGAAAGTCTTTGCGTGCTGCCGAGCTAGGTCACTGGCATGGCATATTTTCATAGCATCCTCCAATGTTAGTTCGGTTTCTCTCAACAACCGTTCCCTGACCTTTTTATCATGAATACCAAACACAATCTGGTCACGAATCATGGATGATTTCAGCTCAGAGAAATTACATGTCTATGCTTTCAGTTTCAGATCGGTCACAAAGCTATCAAAAGTCTCATTTTGCTGCTGTGTCCATGAACGGAACACGTACCTCTCATAGGTCTCGTTCTTTTTGGGAGAACAATGTGTATCAAACTTCTTTAGCACATCGTCCATTTTTTCTCTGTCCTCCTCTTGATCAAATACAAATGTATTAAATACCTCTATTGCCTGCGGGCCTGCAACCATGAGCAGTAATGCTATTTTCCTTGCATCTGGCATCATACCGAACCTGATGGCAGCAATATAGAGTTCGAATTGTTGTTTGAAAGTCCGCCAATTGCAGTCGACATTCCCCGTGAGTTTCAAACCCTCCGGTGGCTTCAAATTCTCCATGTCACGTTTCACAATATTCAGCAGATATTACCAATCTTGGTACCATGTTATGTTCATAAATAAATAGACGTTTTTATTATGAACAGCTAGCTTGAGCTAGTCATTTATTCAGCCATGTGGACTAGTGTACAGGCATCCATCTTGACTACTGCCTTGTGGGTAGCCCACTACTAAACATACAGCTCCACCTAGTGTACCATTCTAGAATGACATGTTACTGATCATTACAGGAGGGACCTTGGTATTTGCACCTCACTCCATCTTTGTCTTCCTCTAAGCATCTATGCTATGGATTCTCTACACTTACTCCAACATTCTTGCTCAAACTTGTCTCCCTCATTGCAGGAAAAGAGACCCCACAATAAGAGGAAGAGGGTGTGGACAGGAGGTGGGCCACCTTCCATGCCGCACTTGACCACCGCTGAGGAGGCTGCTCTCGACATCGTCGAAGGTGCAGAGGAGCTGGAAGTGAGTGATGGGGAGACAGGTGCAGTGGAGCAAGCTGGTGGCAGAATAGATTTGCAACCCTCTCATTTAGATTGCATGAGTGACTGATATGGCATCTGATGTTCATACAGATTGAGTTCTGATCATCTGCATAATTTGATGTGCCTGCTATGTTAATATCACATGTCTAACTCATGCCTTTATTCCCCCACAGGACCATCAAGAGTCTCCCTCCCCACTGTCCAGGAGGAAGAGCCAGAAGACTCCTCAGAGGATGCTGCAACCTCTGAGGGTGCAGTGTCAGCAGAATTGAGTGCACCCAGCACCAGCGCAGGGACACGCACCTCAGTGGGTCATTCGCAAGATAGATTAGTTTTGTCACCTGGTGTATCACAGCTCACAAGTGAGCATCAGCAGATGGTGGAGACAGGGACAGCAGTGGAGAGTCCTCGTCGGAGGGCGCAGAGCGCTCCTAGCTCTGTGCATTGTTAGTTGTTGTCATAGCACTGCATGTGGACCCTGTGCCTCTGGGGCCATCCAGAAAGAGAGCGGTGTTGGAACTTCAGGAACAAGTGCAGGAGTCTCTGACAGGGTTTGCAAGCACTGTAACTGCGAGTGTGCAGAGAATGGAGGAGTCCATCTCAAACATGAGCAATGCCATGGTGCACTGAATGGCGAATGTAGGTGCTGCCATGGAAAGGATGGAAACCTCCATGGATGACATGCCGCCAAATGCAAATGAACATGGTGACTCTTCTAAATAGATGGTCTGCTATGGAGGAGAGATGGCCATCTATTGAGGAGAGGAACCAGAGGTACATGGACGTCGCTGTTATGAGGACTGTCAGTACAGAGACGGGTCCTTATGGCCCCACTGATGTGCAGCAAGGTGCTCTCCAGCCACTTGCTAGCAGTGAAGTGCAGGCGACCCATGAGAGGGATGTTGTTGGTCAACAACAAGGAAGTGTGGGCTCCTCTCCAAGCGCTCACACTCCCATACCATTGCGGAGCCCTCGGTCAGAGCCCCAGATTCCTCACCCAACTAAGATGGCTGTCTCAGCCCCTGTACAGCCACAGGAGGAGCAGACTGTTGCCGAGCTCTCCCAGGCTCCTAAGCACAGAGAACGCTTGCCAAAGGTGTCGAAGCAGGCGCAGCATGAAAGTGAGCAAGGTGCCTCTACATCTGCTGAAGCCACAGGGAGAGCACCACGTAGAAGTATGCGTAAGAGAAAGTTAACACACAAATAGTCACAAGGGTAGTCACTTGGGTGTTTTGATCTAATACAAAGTGAAGAATGTCATCATTATTTCAATTGTAATAAAGAAATGCAATGGCAAAGGTTCAAAGAGTTGGCCTATGTGTGCCCAGAAATGGAAGTGTCACAGTGAGGGGTCAGGGCACCTTTCATTTGTAATGATAGTGGTGAGAATGATAGGAAACCACAGTTTATTGTACAGATGCTGTATGGTGTGTTAAGAAGGTCAGCCACATGTGTTTGCTTCGTAAAGTTACGCGAATCTGGCATGGATTATTGCATCCCTTGCCTCACGGCCAGCAATGTGCTCGCGTGCTGGTGGAACTGGCACATCCGCCTCTGCAAGGTCTTCTTCCTCCTCCCCCTCCTCTGAAGAGGAGGAGGCTGTGCACTGAGCCACTTGTTCCTCAGGCAGCGGTAAGCCATGCTGCTGTGCGATGTTGTGCAGTGCACAGCAGACCACGATGATTCTGGAGACCCTGGCTGGGAGTACTGTAGGGCTCCACCAGACCTGTCGATGCATCTGAACCGCATTTTGAGGAAGCCGATGGTTTGCTCTATGATGCTTCTGGTGGAAATGTGGCTCACATTGTAGCGCTCCTCAGCTTAATTTGATGGCCTCCTCATCGGTGTCATTAGTCACATCTTCAGGGGATAGCCCTAGTCTCCAAGTAGCCATCCAGAAAGTTGGGTTGGTGGATTGAACAGCTGAGGCACAGTAGACTGCCGCAAGATGAATGAGTCATGGCAACTACCAGGGTACTTGGTGCAAACATGCATAATGTTCTTCCTGTGGTTACACACCAGCTGGACGTTAAGGGAGTGGAAGCCCTTGCAGTTGACAAGTACTGCTAGGTTGTGTTGGGGTGCCCTAATGGCCACATGTGTGCAGTCTACGATGCCCTGCACCCTTGGGAAGCCTGCCATATTTGCAAAGCCAACCGCACGCACGGTTACACTTGCTTCATCCGTGGAGAAGTGGATGTAATTGTGCACCTTTGCAAAGAGGGCATCGGTAACCTGCATGATGCAAGCATGTGCGGCCAACTGGGAGATGCCGCTGATGTCTGCTGCTGATCCCTGGAAGGACCCTGAAGCAAAAAGTTGAGTGCGGTGGTGACTTTGCCACTGGTAAGGAGTGTCCACCCGTTCCTCTGGGCTCCAGGTGTTGGTGCAGCGTTGTGCAGAGGTCAGCAACTACTTCTCGCAAAAGTCTCAGCCTCCTTTGGCAAGGCTGCACACTCATGTTGAGGAAGCTCATCCTCGGCCTGTAAACTCTGTGTTGGGGGAATTTCCTGCAGCGAGGTGCAGCCCTGCGCTGACGCCCTCTGCCCTGTGCAGCATCATGGTGGATGAGGAGAAGGTTGGCGCTCCTGTTGCTGCTGCTGTTGTGCCTGGTCTGCTGCTGCCGCGGCTGCTCTTCCTCCAATTCTGAGGACCAGGATGAGAGGGTATAAATGGTTCCCATTCCACTGGTATATATCTCAGTTGAGGAATAGATGTTATAAGCGCTGAGTCAATGTGGGGAGAGGGTTTTCTAAGGAGGTCACAGTGCATATGCACAGCTTAAACACTTACAAGCTCAATAGGCCTGCAAAATGTGCTCCAAAACCTTAAAACACAAAGTTCTGGCATCTGAAAGTGAACTCATGTTGCATGCCTGCTTTTATGCTGCAGGAGCAGCTGTCAAGAATTCAGCGAGTTGCTGAACCCGGCACAATCAGCTGGCGTGTTTGGCGCACAACGTGCAACACGCTGAAATAGTTGTAAAATGGGAACAGCCTGTTAAAATGGGATTATGCAGGCAGTTAACAAGCTGTTAACTGCCTTAAGTGCCTCTCCCGCCACTTGGTGTCGGGTCTGATCGAGACTCGCAGACCCTACACTTTACAATTTACGTGGAGGCGGGATGGCAGCGGGATCGCAACCCGCCATCAATCATTTAAATTTTCACTCCTGACCCGCCTCCAAACCCGCCCTCTGAGCACCGGCAAAATCGCGGCCTATGCGTCAGATGTTGAGGGAACCAACATGGGGAATTAACCTACTTGATCACATCCTCAACAACCTACCTGTCATGGACTCTGTCCATGATAACTTTGGTAGATGTGACTATCGCACAGTCCTGTGAAAAGAAATGGGGTGTATTTCCTCAGAGCTGCTCCCGCTCCGCTACCATAACATCACCAGAAATGTGGTGGGAACCCGGTTTATATGCGTAAATGGGGTTTCCACTGCACTTTTGGCAAAGTAATAATGGCAGAGCGGGAGGACTTCCAAGGAAATTCCTAGCCAAAGTCTCGTCTCTACCATGAGAATATCCTCCATTATGTATTATGGCAGTACCATGATGCTAAGTGGGACAGACTAAGGACAGATCTAACAGCCCAAAACTGTGCATCAATCAGCAGCAGAAGAATTGTACACCACCACAACCTGTATCCTCATGGACCAGCAAATCACACACAATTTTCACAGTTCATGTTTGAAGGGGGATTAAAGTAAGCAAAATACTATTCTTTGCATTGGTACAAAAAAGGTGATGATTACTGCTGACCCCTAAATGTAATACAGGGAAAAGCATTTGTTCTATTGCCAAAGATGCATGTTTGTTGGAGAAAAAGACCCTGTGACAATAATACGAAATAGGGGCCAAAAATACCCATTGTTATGACTTATGAAAAGACTTCATCACAGAGAAATACTGTTAAAGTGTAAATTCCAATTCTCCGCATTCATTTGTATGGATAATTGTGCAATTAATTATGTCAGGTTTTCCTGAAGGCTGACTTTGCTGAAAGAAGTGATTTTATTCCAGCCAGTGGGAATGCATTTGTCTCTCTAAACTATCATTGCACATTAATAAAAAGAGAAAATGTTGGAAAAGCTTAGCAGGTCAGGTAGCATTTGTGGAGAGAGGAAGGTAGGGTTAATGTTTTAGGTCGATGACTTCTCTCCACAGATGCTGCATAGCCTGCTCAGTGTTTCCAGCAGTTTCTGTTTTTGTTTCAGATTTCCAGCATCAGCAGTAGTTTGCTTTTTGTGCTTTGCCCTGAGTCTGTCCCATGCTATACCTGAGCTACAATCCTTCATAGAATCATAGAATAATATAGCACAGAAGGACGTCATTCGGACTGTTGTGCCTGTGCCAGCTCTTTGAAAGTGAATACAAAAACTGGGAAAATGTTCAATTTCCAGCATTAGCTTTTCTCTCCTGATGAGCACAGCGTCTAATAAGAATAAGCGAAAATAATGAAAAAGCCAAGTTCGAGAAAAGACCGTTTGATCGCTCAAGCTCGGCCCTCCAGTGGCAGAAGGGTCGGTAACCAGTGGGCACAGATTTAAGGTGATTGGCAAAAGAACCAGACGCGACATGAGGAAACTTTTTTTACACAGCGAGCTGTTGTGATCTGGAATGTTCTGCGTGAAAGGCTGGTGGAAGCAGATTCAACAGTAACATTCAAAAGAGAATTGGATAAATACTTGAAGGGAAAAAACTCCAGCCAAGTCTTTGACTGTATTTTGAACTCCCCTACTGTTTTTGACTCCAACGCTTTACCTGAACATTGACAACTGTGTTTCCTAAAGAAGGCAAAAGCAAAATCTTAGGCAGTCCCTCGGAACCGAGGATGACTTGCTTCCACATTAAAAATGAGCTCTCAGGTGACTGATGAGTCCAATGTGGGACCTACAGTCTCTTTCATAGGTGGGGCAGATGGTGGTTGAAGGGACGGGTGGGTGGGGTGCTTGGGTTGACGTGCACTCCTTGCACTTGGCTTCCACTTGTTCCCGAAGAGGCTCGAGGTGTTCAGCGCCTTCCCGAATGCTTCTCCTCTACTTTGTGTGGTCTTGGGCCAGGGATTCCCAGGTGTCAGTGGGGATGTTGCACTTTTTCAAGGAGGCTTTGAGGGTGTCCTTGAAACATTTCCTCTGCCCACCTGGGGCTCTCTTGTGTGTCGGAGCTCCGAGTAGAGCGCTTGTTTTGGGGGTCTCATATCAGGCATGCAGACGATGTGACCCGTCCATCGGAGCTGATCGAGCGTGGTCAAAGCTTCGATGCTGGGGATACTGCAGATGTGGATGCTGGAAATCTGAAATCAGAAATTCCACAGATGCTGCCTGACTTGCTGGGTGTTTCCAGCATTTTCTGTTTTTATTTCTTAAAGAAGATTGTTTCCAGTGGAAGGGTCGGTAACCAGAGGACACAGATTTAAGGTGATTGGCAAAAGAGCCAGACGCGACATGAGGAAACATTTTTTTACATTGTGATCTGGAATGCACTGCATGACAGGGTGGTGGAAGCAGGTTCAATAGTAACATTCAAAAGAGAATTGGATAAATACTTGAAGGGAAAAAATTACAGGGCTGTGGGAAAGAGCAGGGGAGTGGGATTAATTGGATAGCTCGACCAAAGAGCCGACACAGGCACGATGGTCTGAATGGCCTCCTTCTGTGCTGTATCATTCTATCATTCTATGATTCTAGGAAGGATTGTATCAGATGATGCAAGTTTCTTTTTCTCCTTTTTGGATGTATATTTTGTCGCAACCACACTAAAATTAAGTTTGCTTTCCAGATTGGCAGCATTGATACAGTGAAAAAGAGAACAGCTACTGGGAGGGTCTGAGTCACACCCCCATTTGGTGTAGGGGTTACGGGGATCGGGTGGGATATGTGTCGGTGCAGGCTCGATGGGCTGAAATGGCCTCTATCTGCACTGTGGGGTTTCTGTGATTTCTGTGATTTCTGTGATAACCAACTCACCCTCTTTCCTTCATTGTGGTAGCACGATTAGGAATGCTAGTTTTGCAGGCAATGGCTCGAAACTATCATTGGCCGCCTAGCCAGTGGTAAACAGTAAATGTCATTGTCACGAGAGGAAAATCAAGCCCATTGTGTTAACATTTTAGAGCTGGCCTCAATGAACTAAGATGTTGATATTGAGTAAAATTCTTGTTAGCTGACAGCTGCACACATCGCTTTTTATGAACCCTTGACCATCTGTTTCTTATTGTCCCACGAGATTCTCTTTTAATCCCAAAGCTTTCCTGGATCTCCATGCATGATATTTTATTTAAATTAGAGTTGCAAGGACTGGGTAGCTGGGTAATTTATCAAAAATTTGGGGCAATTATAGCATCATTAACTTGGATTGACTTAATACTTTTGTCCCTGTTAAACAAATTTTACTTGTCATTTCATGCCAAACACAAAGAAATACTTAGCATAGAAAGGGTGCAATCACAATTATGAAAATTACAATTTGCACAATATAAAATTGACTGCAAGCGTTAACACTGATGAGGCCCATATTTCATTAAGCATCTGTATGAAAATAATGGTTACTGTGGGGAATTAAAGTTCTGGGACCAATAATCTCTGTTGAGCAATATAATTAGATGGATAAAGCTCATTTTTGCAATGCAGTTCACAATAGCATAGACAATACATGCTAGTTTTTCTATATGCTATTACTAGCAATCTATAATGAGCGGTTTACTGCATTACACAGTGGATTAAACTGCATGTGCAGATCCCCTAATTAGTTTAATACTATTCTGATTAAAATGAGCAAATTATTTAGGATTGGATTCTGGTGGATTGATTTTCATTTCTCATGTAAATGAGTCTCTTTTCATGGAGACACCTAAGCCGCCAGCACCACTTTTTTTTTTGAATAGGCACCACTTGAAGCAATGCAGAAAGGTAGGGCGTACTGCTAATATTTCAACTAGCATGAACATGAGAGAGGATTTGGGCTTTCTTCCCAATTCTGATAGAAAGGCCACATAAAGTCACGAGCAATATCTCGGATGCCAGATAGATGAATGGCTTGTCTCTTGTCTAATTAGTCTAATCACACACCTATTTTGTCCTCATTTGGCAAGACATGGTCGTCACCTTTCAAAGGCCTTCTTTGAAGTAGAACCGCCACTTGGATTTACATCAGGCCAGAGTTCTACTGTGTTTACATTGCAGCAGAGCTTCAGCACAAAGAACAGTCATACAGGCAAGGCATGCGGCAGCGATGGCAGCTGCACCATGTTACAGCTGAAGTTCAAAGACTTGACATCAATAAACTGCCATCTAGCTATCCACCAGAAGTCATATGGCAGTGGGTCAGCTGCCTTTGCAATTAATGGTAGTCTGGTGCCATTAGCACTGCATTTACATTACATTGACTCCAGCTACATTCATTCTGAAGCTCTACCATCTCCACTTGTCGTATAGATTTAGTACAGAATTAATCTAGAGCCCAGGCTTCAGAAGTTTCTTACAAAGCACTTTGAATCAGCTCTGGATTGACTGTGGACTGGCAATGGTAACAATTCTTGTCATTGTTTATTTATCACCTTTTAGCCAAAATGGTACATTTCTTATGACAGTTCTATTTATAATTAAGATTAATCCAACATGAGATCAGGCAGACAGAAAAGGGGAACAATGGGACAATGTCCAATCCAACAATATTGAGAGCAGTAGGGTCATTTTCAATGCCCAAAATGGGTCGATTTGTGTTGGGAGGGATGGTAAAAAAATTTAAATCTCCAAATTGAACCCAACCCGCCTCGAACCCCAGGACAGCAGTGGGGGGGTGGGGGGGGTGGGGGTGCGGTGGGGTGGTCAACAAACTCATTCGCAGGAGCCGGGTTGCTCGTTTAAATATTTTTTATTGAGGCTGCGTGCCTCAGATTTTATCTGTATTTCTATCTTAATGCTGGCCAGCTGGGTTTCCTGGGCCTCAGGAAACTCCGCAGCTGAAGGGAAGTGAGGACGACTGTGTGGAAGAGCTAAGTGCTGCTTCTGGACCAGGAGAAGCGTGAGTGCTTCCCCCCAGCACCCCCCACCCCCCGTAAGCTAACCTGCTTCACTCCCTGCAATCAGAGCCCCCACCCCATGATCAGACGACCCTGATCCGAACTCCCTCGCAATCGAAACACCCCCGCAAACAGACCCCCTGCAATAGGACCATGCTCCCCCGCCCGCCCCCACCCCCGCGATCAGGCAACCCACCCACGTCGCGTGATCGGACCGCACCCCCCCTCCGCGATCGGAACCCTATCCACATTTGAAACCCTCCACCGCAACCGGAACACCCCCACAAACAGACCCCCGCAATCGGACCACGCCCCTGCCCGCGATCGGACCGCGCCCCTGCCCGCGATCGGACCGCGCCCCTGCCCGCGATCGGACCGCGCCCCAGCCCGCGATCGGACCGCGCCCCAGCCCGCGATCGGACCGCGCCCCAGCCCGCGATCGGACCGCGCCCCAGCCCGCGATCGGACCGCGCCCCTGCCCGCGATCGGACCGCGCCCCTGCCCGCGATCGGACCGCGCCCCTGCCCGCGATCGGACCGCGCCCCAGCCCGCGATCGGACCGCGCCCCACCCCGCGATCGGACCGCGCCCCACCCCGCGATCGGACCGCGCCCCACCCCGCGATCGGACCGCGCCTCACCCCGCGATCAGACCGCGCCCCACCCCGCGATTGGACCACGCCCGTGATCGGACCACGCCCCACCCCGCGATCAGACCACACCCCACCCCGCAATCGGACCACACCTCACCCCGTGATCAGACCACGCCCCACTACGCGATCAGACCAGGGCCCACCCCGCGATCGGACCACTCCACCGCGATCGGACCCCCCCGCGATCGGAAACCCCCCACCTCGTGCCGATCAAACCCCATCCACCCCACGCAATCAAACCCCACCCGCAATCGGAACCCCCCCACCTCACCTGATCAAACCCCACCCGCAATCGGAACCCCCCCACCTCGCCCGATCAAAACCCACCCGCGATCGGAACCCCCCCACCTCACCCGATCAAACCCCACCCACGATCGGAACCCCCCCACCTCGCCTGATCAAACCCCACCCGCGATCGGAACCCCCCACCTCGCGCAATCAAACCCCACCCACAATCAGAAACCCTCCCACCTCACCCGATCAAACCCCACCCACAATCAAGCCCCCCCCCCACCTCGCACGATCAAACCCCACCCGCAATCGGAACCCCCCCACCTCGCCTGATCAAACCCCACCCACAATCAGAAATCCCCCCACCTCGCCCGATCAAACCCCACCCGCAATCGGAACCCCCCCCACCTCGCGGCGATCAAACCCCACCCGCAATCGGAACCCCCCCACCTCGCCCGATCAAACCCCACCCACAATCGGAAACCCCCCACCTCGCCCGATCAAACCCCACCCGCAATCGGAACCCCCCCATGAGCGAGGATCCCCTCGCAATCGGAACCTCCATGCGATCTCACCCCTGCATGATTGGATCTGCCACAGGGTCAGATCCCTCCCTGCTATCGGAAACCCCCGGCGATCAGACCCCCCCTCGATTGGACACCTCCGCAATCGGAATCCCCCGTGATCAGATCCCCTCGCAATCAGAAACACCCTGCAATTAGAATCTCCCTCACTTGGAACGTCCCCACAATCAGAATCCCCTGCGATTAGAACATCCCGCGATCGGAGCTCCCTCACATTCAAACTACCCCGTAATCGGATCCCCCCACGATCACCGACCACCCAAATGATCAGAACTCCCGCGATCAGAACACCCTCCCCCCACCCCATGCGATCATACCCCAAAATCCAGCATTTTCCCAACAACAGATGTTATGTTAACTGGTCTGTAGTTTCCTGCTTTCTGTCGCCCTCCTTTCTTAAATAGGGGTGTTACATTTGTGGTTTTCCACTCCGCTGGGACCTCTCAGAGTCCAGGGAATTTTGGTATATTGCAATCAATGCATCCAGTATCTCTGCAGCCACTTCTTTTAAGACCCTGGGATGCAGGCCATCTGGTCCAGGGGACTTGTCGTCTTTTAGTCCCATTATTTTACCAAGTACTTTTTCCTTAGTGATAGTGATTGTCTTTACTTCCCCCCTCCCTGTGGCCCCTTGATTATCCATTATTGGGATGTTGTTAGTGTCTTCTACCGTGAAGACAGATACAAAATATTTTTTCAGAGTCCCTGTCATTTCCCCATTCCCCATTATTAATTCCCCAGTCTCATCCTCTAAGGGACCAACGTTTACTTTAGCTACTCTCTTCCTTTTTATATACCTGCAGAAGCTCTTACTTTCTGCAATTTGGTCCCTACCCGGCAATCAAACCCCCCCACCCCGCAATTGGAACCACCCCCCGCCCCCCCGCTATTACCGAGCTCCCCATGATCACCGACCTCATCGGCCTCCCATTTCTGCCCCGATCTCTCTCCGACCCACTGCGATCAACCCCCGACCCACCAAACCTGGCTATAACCCCACCCCCACCATCTCGCAATCTCTACCCCAGCAGCAGGACACTTACCTGCTTCTGAGCTGTGGCCTCTTCTGCAGCATTCCCTGCCTGACAGGGAGCCAAGCCTGTCAATCAGGCTGGCTTCCGGGCAGGAATCCTGTTTGAAAAAAAACACACACTGTGGAATCACCATTTGGGGAACCCAACCAGAACTCCTCCACCTCACCAGGAAATCACACCCTTATAAAGATCAGAGCCAAAGATTCTGTTTATTATTTACACTTACTATTACAGTAACCTTAGAGATGTGAAAGCTGAGCCGGGTTAAAATTGCCCTTTAAGTGTGTTTGACTCACTTTGCCTGGCCAAGGGTATTCTCAAGCTGCATGGTGGTGAGTACTAGTGAACCTGAAGACTCTGGCTTTGAATTTCCACAGGCATTGTCCCAATCTCCTGCCATAACCTCAGTGGGAAATTGGCGGAACCACCAAAAAATGTCTGAAAGTTGCCATTAACACCATTTCTCTGGGGTTCTGCCAATCCTAGCCAAGTTACAGCAGAAGATTGAAACAAACCAGCAGAATTCAGTCCCTCTATGTACATCATGAGCGACTGTCAAGAATGGTTTCCTGTTCATTGCTTCTTATTGGTTATTGAACTATGTCAGCATCGAAGCTTCAAGTCTCCCTGGCAACAATGCTTTCTGCTTTTTTCTCCCCTGAGGTTCACCAATTATGTGGCATTGCATGGGGTTCAGAGTGGCACAGTAATAAATCATGTAGTTATAAATAGCTTGGTGCCCTTTTCTTTTCAATTGCATTGCTTGACATTACTGAGAAACTTAAGAACTCTGGCCAGTTACTTTGTAAAAAAAAAAGTAGCTGTCTTGTGCAGGATGCTAGCCTCATGACAAGAGATGACTACTAAGATATTGTGGCTAGTGGCCTGTTGTGCTACAAGTGATCAGGCCAAAGCAGCCAGCTACAAGAAGGATTATGCCAACCATGACGCCTAGGACCAGATCTTTGTGACATCCAATATGGCAGACTTATGACAGGTCATAATGTTCATAGGTGCTTCTTTCCAGCTCAGTTCAAAATTAAACACAAACTGGAATCAGTCAGAATAACCGCGAGCAATCACTTTGTTTTTAAAGGCCATGACTAACTTCACAAATGACATCCTCTGTGACTGTGATCATGGTGGATTAGTTCTCTTCGTCCTCCTTGACCTTTCTGCAGCCTTTGGCACGGTCGATCACTCCATTCTCCTCCATCTCCTCTCCTCATTTGTCCAGCACAGTGGGACTGCCCTTGCTTGGTTCCTATCTGATTGTAGCCAGAGCATCTCCAGCAATTGCTTCTCTTGCCACTCCACACTGTTACCTCTGGAAGCCCTCAAGAATCCAACCTTGGCCCCTTTGTCTTTGTCATCTACACACTACCCTCGAGCAACATAATCCAAAGAAATGGGGTCAGCTGCCACATGTACGCAGACAAAACCTAACTTTACTTCTTACTGCCTCTGTGTTGTCAAACTGCTTGTCTAACATTCTGTCTTTGATGAGCTACTGTTTCCTCCAGTTAAACAGCCATTATCTTTGGCCATCATCACAAACTCCAGACGCAATGCCACACCAATTCCACTCCCCAGCCACTGTCTCAGGCTGAACCAGACTGCTCACAACCTCAGCATCCAAATCGACCCTGAGCTGAACATCCAACTCCATGTCTTCTCCATCACAAAGACCGCTTACTTCCACCTCCGTAACATTGCCTGCCTCCATTTGTACCTCAGCCTATCTCTAACTGAAATACCAGCTTTTCTCAGAACTATTAACTTTAAACATAGGCTTCAGTATAATATTTGCAGGTGGTTATACGCTACTGCCTCTGGCAACTGGAAGAGCAAAGATCAAGGGGACGAAATTCAGTAGGTTAGCACCCGCAGTTAGTGCCTGCCGGGGGCGCTAACGGGGCGCTCAGGCAGTAGTGCCACGGCGGGGCGAATCCAGTGTCACACGGCAATTTCGCTGGTGCTAACCCTTTCGCCATGCAGATCATGACATCAGCGAGTGTGCAACGCTCGCTGGGCGCCTGATCTGCAAACTTCAGTAGCACCCTCTGCCTTACCACCTCGCGCCGACAGTGCCAGGGAGTGGAGGCGTGAACCAGCCGGCTGGTGGAACGCTACTTAAAGGCATGCGCCCCAGCTGTCAAGGAACTTCCATTCGAAAGGTCAGTTATGAGTGGCAGATGTATCTGCAGCCAAATAAAGGCTGCTTAGACCCCGGAGTGTTGCAGGTCGTCAAAGCACTTTGCATTTCATCTCACAGCATATCACTGTTCTGCACTCACCAAATCATTGGGGGCTGGTGTGCAGACTCCAGTGACCCTCCCCTTTAATGGCCGGAAGGCGCCTGCGCCAATGCTCACTCCCAATTACACAGCACCTCATATTTGTTATCGCTTGGAGCCTAACGCCACTTGCCCATGCTATTAGCACCTGATTTAGCGCTCCCTGCATTCTTTGAGCGCTGAGACTGAATTTAGCGGGCAGCGAGATTGATTAGCGCCTGGCGCTAAATTTCTAACTTCTCAAAAGTTAGCGCTACTTCCTGGGCACTACTGAATTTCTCCCCCTCAAAATGTTACTGCTCCTCAGATAACTTGGAATAAGATGATGAGCTGAACAAGTCCCTTTATAAGGCTGCAGTACAGAGGGAAGCAAACCTATCAAGACTTTACCACCTCATTGCAGGTATTTGTTTTCCTTGAATTCATCCTAGAAAAGTGAGCACTAAAATGCTCACTGTTCCACTTGAAGCCACTGCCACTGTTTTACTTCAGATTCCGGGGCACTGACATTGCAGTATTTAATGAGCATTTAAAATATTGTGCGGTTCATAATTAAAAATATTAATTTTGCTCTCCTTTATTTTGGACATTTTACTACAGGAAAATACTTTTTTTCTTTTGTAGAAAGATGTTTTAGCTACAAATGTATTTTTTTCTGCAGTTCGGTTCAGCTTCAATGTATAATTTTTGACGATGGGAATATAGCTACTGCTGTAAGCCTAAAGCAATGTCTGTTCTGAATTCTAAACGCACAGACTAAAATGGCATCGAGGATAAAAGGCACTCACCGAGACAAGGTGATAGAGGAGAAGATAATATAATTTGTCCAGGTTTGAAAAATAGTAAAAGCAAATGCAATAGGCATGTATGTAAATTATTGTATGCACGAGGTCACACTATCAATGAGCATAAGAAAATATTAAATACAGTATGTGCTTTTAAAATACAGTTGCTTCAGTGTGATTTTGGCTGGCAGTCCATAGACAGTGGCATCCAATGCAGAAGATTCAACAAGCAAAACAAGCTGTTGCAAAACAGCTTACACTTGTTCCTTTTTAGCAGAAGGGTATTTCATTGAATTGTTTCTCAGTTTCTTTACAAAAAGGTCTCTTACAGTTACTTTTGCAAGCAAGTCTTGAGTCTCATCTTAATGCAGCCAGAGAAATGTTTTCAGAGGGAGAAACCAGTCAGTCAGTCAGTCAGTCAGGAGAAGGAGGAGGTGTTAAAAGGGGTAAATGATGTCCATGTACCAGGGATTGTCCACATTTTTATTGCTTTCTAGTAGTTCACCAAAACCACCCTGTCTGTACGAGGAAGGAGGTGCCTTCTATTATTTAATACATTATGTGTCATGTGGTATAACAGTCCATTCATTATTAAACTGCATATCTTCCAACTCACCATGAGAAACAGCACAGAAGATACATTAATTATTTTTAAAATATTTACACTGACTGAAAGGAAGACACCAGAAAATTATATTTCTCGAGGTGAGGGGCTCAGGATGAATCATGAGTACAGATGTCCTACAGCATTTTGAAGGCTCAGAAACAAGCATTCCCTTTCTCCCTTTTTGACAAAACGCCCAAACATGTAACACTGCCCATTAAAACAACATCAAAGAGGTTACATAAACATCTCTTAGAATAGTGGCAGCACGCTCTGAAAACCTTGCTTTGGGTGTTTATGTTCTCCAAGGGAAGGATATGTGGCTGCACTAATGCAAGAGTCTCTTCACTCACCTGACAAAAACACAATCAGTTTGTTAATGCAATGAAAGCCGACCTAATGAATAACCAAGCCTACAAATACCATCCACAATGGTTTCTATTTAGACACATGAACATTCCCTTCTCCAGCTGCTTATTAGGCCTAACGACAGACGAAGCCTGTCGTTCATCTCATTGTTATACTGATCATTGTTTGCTGGAAAATCTTTTCATTCTGATGAAAACTCTTCATTTTTCCTCAGGAAAAAGCTCAAGGAGGGGGTTAAAACCCTAACAAATGGACAGACAGATTCTGCCAGCAGGAGGTTAACAAGCAGATGACAACTTCTATCACTGAGTTCTGCAGACTGAGAGGCAATCACTTGCGGCAGTGTCAGGCCTTGTGTCAAGCTCTTTGCCCCACTGAATTATCACACAATAGGAAGGGATGTCAGCTTTCAGCAAAGAAACGTCTACTTGGGAGGATTATACACAAAAGAACTAACATAAATCACAAAGTAATCACTATCATATATTTTTGTATGTACTATGTAATTGCATATTAAAACAATTGCACTCATCTGTGAAAATCAAAAAGAAGGATGTGTATTTATGCTAATGTTTATAAATATTCAGGCTCAATACAATAAAAATGGCTGTGAGTACATCTATTTCCATAAAGTTTAGTATTGGCCCAGAAATTCAGCTCTCCCCGGGTGAGTACGCACGGGGTACTCACCCGTAGGCCGAATGGAATTGCCGGTTTCCTGCATGCACTGCGCATGCGCGGGAAACCGGCACTTCCGATCCTCTGAGCAAAGAGGTTCAGAGGTCGAACGCGCACGCAGGGGAGGCTGCGCGTGCGCTTTGAACTTAGTTATTTTTTACAGGTTTTCCCGGGATCGTAAGCCTGCAGGATTTACACATTTAAAAAGCAGGCGTAAGGCCTGCTTTTTGCAAGGTAAGTGGTCAATTAATTAAAATTAAAACATTTTTTCCACAGGTTTATTATTTTTAAATACTTTAAAGCAAGGTAAGTTTATTTTTAGCCCCGTTATAATACAAAATTATTTTTTTCAAAAATTTAAATTATTGTTTAAAATAGTTATTTAATGTAATTTATAGTTTATTTAAAAAGTGTGATTTAAAAAAAAAATTATTTGAAGGTTTACTGCTATTTTGGGCCTGTAGTATTTATAAGTTTTGACAGGTCTACCTGTCAATCTTATGAATGGACTTTTCCCTCCTCCGATTGGTTGCCCATGGCTCACGTGATCCCAGGGGACGCATCGCACTAACTATGCCCCTGGGACACACAAGCACAGCGCGCCGGCAGCTGGGCCAGGCCCCGGAGCGGAATTCCACGGGGCCCTACAGCTCAACTGCCGGCACGCAAGGTAAGTGCAGGTCGGGGGCTTACACCTGCGGGAAGCACCCAACCCGAATTTCTGGACCAATGCAAGTGGCATCACTGCTTACCTTTTGACTAGAGGTTGTGAGTTCAAGGCATTCAGGCTCCTGATACTCAAATCTACCCAACCCCAGTTCAGTGCATTTTGTTTGAATAGCCAGACAAAATGCTGTGGGCCGATAGAGCCTTGCCTTGGCAGGAAGCCCAATGGGACATGTGGAAAATCTGGCTAGCAGCTCAAACATAGAGAGCTGGGCACACATTAAAGGGGACAGTCAATTTGACTAAGTTGCTGGCATCTTGTCAATGAATCATGGGTTCCAGCCCCATTCCAGATCTTGAAGACATAGGGGGTGAATTTCCACAAAGGTTCTCACAATCGTCCACTGTAACTTGTGTGGAAGAACCATGGAAACACCAGAAAACTGGTGTAAGGAGTGGTTTACGCTGTTTTTCCGAGTTTCTAAAGTTCTTCCACCAAAGTTATGGCAAATTTTTAGGAGAACCCGACAGCAATTCATCCCATAATCTAGACTGACTAATCTAGCAGTTATCATGGGTGACTTTAATCTACATATAGATTGGGCTAACCAAATTAGTAACAATACTGTGGAGGAGGAATTCCTGGAGTGTATACGGGATGGTTTCCTGGACTAATATGTCGCGGAACCAACTAGAGATCAGGCCATCTTAGACTGGGTATTAAGTAATGAGAAAGTATTAATTAGCAATCTTGTTGTGCGAGGTCCCTTGGGTCAGAGCGATCATAATATGATAGGATTCTTCATTAAAATGGAGAGTGAAGTAGTTGACTCAGAGACTAGGGTCCTGAATTTAAATAAAGGAAACTACGATGGTATGAGGCACGAGTTGGGTAGGATTGATTGGGGAATGTTACTCAAAGGGTTGACGGTGGATAGGCAATGGCAAACATTCAAAGATCGCATGGATGAACTACAGAATTTGTTCATCCCTGTTTGGCATAAAAATAAAACAAAACAGGTGACTCAACCGTGGCTAACAAGGGAAATTAGAGATAGCATAAGATCCAAGGAGAGGACATATAAATTGGCCAGAAAAAGCAATAAACCTGAGGATTGGGAGCAGTTTAGGATTCAGCAAAGGAGGACAAAGGGATTAATTAAGAGGGGGGAAATAGAGTATGAGAGTAAGCTTGCAGGGAACATAAAAACTAACTGGAAAAGCTTCTATAGATAACTGAAGAGAAAAAGATTGGTGAAGTCAAGCGTAGGTCCCTTGCAGTCAGAATCAGGGGAATTTATAATGGGGAACAAAGAAATGGCAGACCAATTAAATACATACTTTGGTTCTGTCTTCACAAAGGAGTATACAAATAACCTCCCACAGATGTCGGGGAACATAGGGTCTAATGAGAGGGAGGAACTGAAATAAATCAGTATTTGTAGGGAAATGGTGTTAGGGAAATTGACGGGATTAAAGGCCGATAAATCCCCAGGGCCTGATAATCTACATCCTAGGGTACTTAAGGAAGTGGCCCTAGAAATAATAGATGCATTGCTGGTCATCTTCCAAAATTCTTTGGACTCTGGAACAGTTCCCATGGATTGGAGGGTAGCTAATGTTACCCCACTATTCAAAAAAGATGGTAGAGAGAAAACGGGGAATTATAGACCGGTAAGCCTGACATTGGTAGTGGGAAAATGCTAGAGTCCATTATAAAAGATGTAATAGCAGAGCACTTGGAAAACAGTGACAGGATCGGACAAAGTCAACATGGATTTACAAAAGGTAAATCGTGCTTGACTAATCTACTGGAATTTTTTGAGGATGTAACTGGTAGAATAGATAAGGGAGAACCAGTGGATGTGGTGTATTTGGACTTTCAGAAGGCTTTCGATAAGGTCCCGCATAAGAGATTAGCGTGTAAAGTTAAGGCACATGGGATTGGGGGCAAGGTACTGACTTGGATAGAGAACTGGTTGGCAGACAGGAAGCAAAGAATTGGAATAAACGGGTCTTTTTCCGAGTGGCAGGCAGTGACTAGTGAAGTACCGCAGGGATCGGTGCTAGGACCCCAGCTATTCACAATATATATAAATGATCTAGATGAGGGAACTAGATGTAATATCTCCAAGTTTACAGACGACACAAAGCTGGGTGGGCGTGTGTGCTGTGAGGAGGATGCCGAGAAACTCCAGTATGATTTGGAGAGGTTGGGTGATTGGGCAGAAGCATGGCAGATGCAGTATAATGTGGATAAATGCGAGGTTATCCACTTTGGTGGCAAAAACAGGAAACAGATTATTATCTGAACGGCAATAGATTGGGAGAAGGGGAAGTGCAATGAGACCTGGGTGTCCTTGTGCACCAGTCGCTGAAGATAAGCATGCAGGTGCAGCAGGCAGTTAAGAAGGCAAATGGTATGTTGGCCTTCGTAGCGAGAGGGTTCGAGTACAGGAGCAAGGATGTCTTGCTGCAGTTGTACAGGGCCTTGGTGAGACCACATCTTGAGTATTGTGTGCAGTTTTGGTCGCCTTATCTGAGGAAGGATGTTTTTGCCATGGAAGGAGTGCAGCGAAGATTCACTAGACTGATACCTGGGATGGCAGGAATGACGTATGAGGAGAGATTGGGTCGATTGGGTTTATACTCGCTGGAGTTTAGAAGAATGAGTGGGGATCTCATTGAAACTTATAAAATTCTAACAGGACTAGATAGACTAGATGCAGGAAGGATGTTCCTGATGGCTGGGGAGTCCAGAACCAGGGGTCACAGTCTAAGGATAAGGGGTAAGCCATTTAGGACAGAGATGAGGAGGAATTTCTTCACCCAGAGAGTGGTGAATCTGTGGCATTCTCTACCACAGAAGGCAGTTGAGGCCAATTCATTAAATATATTCAAGAAGGAGTTGGATATATTTCTCAAGGCTAAAGGGATTAAGGGATAAACATAAGAACATAAGAAGTAGGAGCAGGAGTAGGCCATACAGCCCCTTGGGCCTGCTCCGCCATTCAATAGGATCATGGCTGATCCGAACCTAGACTCAAGTCCACTTCGCTGCCCGCTCCCCATAACCTTTAATTCCCTTATCAGCTAGGAAACTGTCTATCTCCATTTTAAATTGATTTAATGTCGCAGCTTCCACAGCTCTCTGAGGTAGCAAATTCCATAGATTTACTACCCTCTGAGCGAAGAAGTTTCTCCTCATCTCAGTTTTGAAATGGCAGCCCCTTATTCTAAAATTATGCCCCCTAGTTCTAGTCTCACTCATCAGTGGAAACATCCTCCCCGCATCCACCCGATCAAGCCCCCTCTCAATCTTATATGTTTCGATAAGATCGCCTCTCATTCTTCTGAATTCCAATGAGTAGAGGCTCAACCTACTCAACCTTTCCTCATAAGTCAACCCCCTCATCTCCGGAATCAACCGAGTGAACCTTCTCTGAACTGCCTCGAGAGCAAGTATATCTTTTCTTAAATATGGAAACCAAAACTGTACGCAGTATTCCAGGTGTGGCCTCACCAGTACTCTGTATAACTGAAGCAAGACTTCCCTGCTTTTATACTCCATCCCTCTTGCAATAAAAGCCAAGATTCCATTGGCCTTCCCGATCACCTGCTGTACCTGCATACTAACCTTGTGTTTCATGCACCAGGACCCCCAGATCCCTTTGTACTGTAACACTTTGCAGTTTCTTTCCATTTAGATAATAACTTGCTCTTTGACTTTTTCTGCCAAAGTGCATAACCTCACACTTTCCAACATTATATTCCATCTGCCAAATTTCTGCCCACTCACTTAGCCTGTCTATGTCCTTTTGCAGGTTATTTGTGTCCTCCTCACTCACTGCTTTCCCTTCCATCTTTGTATCGTCGGCAAACTTGGATACGTTGCACTTGGTCCCCTCCTCCAAATCGTTAATATAGATTGTAAAGAGTTGGGGTCCCAGCACTGACCCCTGCGGAACACCACTAGTTACTGATTGCCAACCCGAGAATGAACCATTTATCCCAACTCTCTGTTTTCTGTTAGATAGCCAATCTTCCACCCATGCCAGTATATTACCCCCAATCCCGTGATTTTTTTATCTTGTGCAGTAATCTTTTGTGTGGCACCTTGTCAAATGCCTTTTGGAAGTCCAAGTACACCACATCCACTGGTTCCCTTTTATCCACCCTGTTTGTTACGGCCTCAAAGAATTCGAGCAAATTTGTCAAACATGACTTCCCCTTCATAAAACCATGCTGACTCTGTCCGATTAAATTATGCTTATCCAAATGTCCTGTTACTGCTTCCTTAATAATGGACTCCAACATTTTACCAACCACAGATGTTAGGCTAACTGGTCTATAGTTTCCAGCCTTTTGTCTACCTCCCTTTTTAAATAAGGGCATTACATTAGCAGTTTTCCAATCTGCTGGGACCTTTCCTGAATCCAGGGAGTTTTGGAAAATTACCACCAATGCATCCGCAATCCCTACCGCTACTTCTCTATGGATATGGGGAGAAGGCAGGGATAGGGTACTGAATTTGGATGATCAGCCATGATCTCATTGAATGGCGGAGCAGGCTCAAGGGGCCAAATGGCCTACTCCTGCTCCTATCTTCTATGTTTCTATGTTTCTGACATTCCAGTGCAGGTCTGAGAGAGTGCAACATTGTTGGATATGCTGTCCTTCAGATGTGATGTTATATCTGGGATGACTGCCTTTTAAGATATAACAGTTCTCTGGGTTAAAAATCGATAGGGAGGCACATCCCAGCATAACGGCCGGGCTGCACACACCCAGGGCCTCCACCACCAACCCTGCCAAAGTTTGCTGGCTCAAGAGTGATCCCCTGTTTATGATGGATGCTCGTTCCACCTTGCCCCGTGGGACGGAGAATACTGCCCTACCTAATGCTTTTCTGGTTCCTTACGAAAGCTACTGTTGATATAATTCTATAAGGTGTTATCTATCTACATATTATCTTATCAGTTTCTAAGCAAAGGCCAACACTCATTAATGATCAGTTTTCAAAATAAAAATAAGGCCTAAGTTCACCATGAAAAGCATTATCTACTAAATAGTTTAACATTTAAAAATTATATTGTTGCTGAAAGTGTAGGTTCATGTTTGATCTTTCTAGAAAAGCCAACCACTCAATTTCAAAAGTAATCTCATGAACAACTGTCAGATATCAGCTGTCATGGTGCACTCAGTTCCATTTTTTAACATTCATCCACTTCATCAGAAAAATAACACACACTGACAGCAAACACTACATTCACAATGATCCTAACACAGACAACACATTTTATTATATTGATAGATTACCCATTGTGACAGAAGCAGAGCTTCATCATGCATTGAATAGGGATCTATTTTTGTTTAATTATATCCGACGATAGAGAGAATAATGGCCTGTATTTTCAGCTGAAAACCGGCACTTCCGATCTGTCAAGAATCCTCTTGACAGATCGCACGCCTGCCCTGGAGAAGGGCCTCTGCGGGTGGAGAGTTCCGCTTTCTGTTTGTTTAAAATATTTAATTTAATGTAATTTTAACTAATTTTAAAAACGTGATTTAAAAAAAATTATTTAATGTTTTGACGTGTTTTTTCAGTGATCCCCATTCATACTTTTGACAGGTCTAAGCTGACAAAAGTATGAAGGGGGATTCCCTTCTTTGATTGGTTCCCCATAGCCCACGTGACCCCAAGGATGCTTGCAAACTACATGCGCCCCTGGGATACCTGGGCCCTGCGCATTTTGTAGAGCAGAGGCCCTGGTGCGGGAATGTCCGGACCTCCGGAGCCCTCAGGTAAGGGCATAGATTTTTTCCAGATCGGAGGCTTCCGCACGCAGGAAGCCTCCGATCGGAAAATACGGGCCAATGTGAATTAATGACTGAGTTTGGATTAGCCCATGGGGTCTCTGGTGGGTTATACTGAAAATTAAAGGGTAATTGTTGGTGCTGTAGCATGTTATCCTATTCACGGTGTAGGAATCAACGGATTCCTATCTAAATCACTGAGGTCGAGTCAGTTCAGTAAATTAACCGAATTTAATTAAACTGGTGAACAAAACAAAAACATGCAGGAGCAACAGCAAAAAGGTCTATATAGTAGCTGTAGTGTATGTACCTTTAAGAGCCCCTGTGTACTGTAATACCGGTAGTGACCACTCGGGTATATAAGCCTGTATAGTGTCTTGTATCTTTTAGTTCACCTCCAGACTTTGTTCAGTAAACACCTGTTAAACCAACTCCTGCATTCCGTGTCTCCATTAACACACGGATACAACAGTGGCGACGAATTGGAAACGGACTTACCTGCAATTCGGCAGCACCTCAAGGAGATAGATTCCTCAGACGAAGGTCGAAGAAAAAAATGAAAAAAAAAAACTGTGGTTTCACCAGCTAGCCGGGCTGGTGGCAGGTACTGCACTAATCCTTCCTGGGCGGCGGGCTGGGGCTCGATCGGGTGGCTCTGCAGCAGGGCCGAGCAGCGAGTCGGAAGGCGGAGGCAAACAGTGACGGAGGGTGGAGCACTCGGGAGACGGCCGGCGCTGCAAAGCAGGTCGGCGTTCGGACCAAGCAGAGGGAGGGAAAAGTCCCAGAGAGTCTGGCGGGAACGAGTCTCCAACTATTAAAAATATCTGTGTAAATAAAAACCGCGGAGAACAGCGTTGTCAGCAGCGGCAGCGGCGGGAAAGCGCGGGAGGCGCCATTTTTTCTCGGCAGGGAAGAAAGGAAAGCGCGGGAGGCACCATTTTTGATTTTCAGGATGCCTAAGACTGGCAATATTACTGCTTTCGATAGTGATATAGAGGATTGGACCACATATGTGGAAAGAGTGGAGGTATATTGCACAGCGAATAAAGTAGAGGATGATAAAAAGGCATCGGTACTTCTAAATCTGATGGGCGCAAGGACATACGGTCTGTTACGAAACTTGATCACCCCAGCCAAACCGATGGACAAGAATTTTAAGGAGATTGTTGATACCCTACAGGAGCACTTAAACCCAACACCGCTGCTGATAGCGGAACGATTCAAATTCTTCAGGAGGAATCAGCACAAGAATGAAAGTGACACTGATTACCTCACCGAATTAAGAAAGCTGTCAAAGCGCTGCCAATTCGGGGCAGGACTGGCAGATTCTCTACGAGACAAATTCGTCTGCGGTCTCCTAAGTGAAGGAACACAGAAAAGGCTACTTTCTGAGAAAGATTTGACACTGGACAAGGCTTTCAGTGTGGCTGTATCATACGAAGCAGCAGCAAGAGGAGCTGCAGAGATACAGCAAAAGCCACAGGACTTCGGCACCCATGAAATGACACGGGGTTTCGAGAGATGTTATCGCTGCGGCAGATCCACCCATGACCAGAGGGACTGCTGGTTCAAGGACAAAGCATGCAGGCAATGCGGAAAGATGGGACACATTGCACGTGTATGCCGATCTGGAAACAAAAAACCCACTGACAGAAAAAAAATCAATAAGGAAAAGTACAGAAAGGTACAAATGATGACGGACAGTAGCTCCGAAGACCAGAAGAGCGATATCGACTCCGGAAATAAGAGACTAAGCTGTCTCAAATTACATAATGTAATTGCCAAAGAAGATTACCAGACCATTTGGGTTACCCTCACGATAGCGGGGTCCCCAGTTAAAATGGAGCTAGATACAGGATCAGCTCTGACCGTCATAAGTCGACGGGATTACGAGCGGCTATTTCCGCATATACCTTTGAAAGACACATCCATTATCTTGAAGACATATACGGGGCAGAAAGTATACCCCAGAGGGAAAATAAGGGTGCCTGTTGTATACAACGGCAAGGAAATACAGAAGTTGTATTTATACATTCTGCAAGATGGTGGTCCACCGCTGTTGGGACGTGAATGGATCAGGAAGATACATTTAGACTGGCACTCCATTCAGGCACTGACGGTGACCAGTAAGAAAAAAAATGATGATGACGTCATACCTGAACGATTAAAAGACATCTTGGCCAACGCCAAAGAAGTGTTTCAACAGGAACTAGGAACCTTGAAAGGCGTCACCGCCTCAATAAAAGTGGAAGATGCGGCAATTCCCAAGTTTTTTAAGGCAAGGCCGGTGCCATACGCAATTCGTCCAGCAGTCGAGGCAGAGCTGTAGAATTTGGAAAAGGCAGGTGTGTTATCCAAGGTAGATTGGAGCGAGTGGGCAACACCCATCATCCCAGTCATGAAGAAAACGTTGAATAATGATAAATCTGAAGAACAGAGAAAGATTCGCATCTGTGGGGACTTCAAGGTGACCGCAAACCCGGTCCTTCACATGGTACAGTATCCGAAGATATTTTCGCCTCACTATCCGGAGGGAAAGGTTTCACCAAAATTGACTTGGCACAGGCATATCTACAGATGGAGGTTGAGGAGGCCTCTAAAAAGTATCTCACGATAAACACACACAAAGGCCTGTACCAGTACAATCGACTGGTTTTCGGAGTAGCATCAGCTTCAGCTATCTGGCAAAGAGCTATGGAGCAAGTCCTGCAAGGGATTCCGGGGACCCAATGCTACCTAGACGACATCCTTGCAACAGGAGAAAACGACAACGAGCACCTTGCCAATTTGGAGCAGGTGCTCACTAGGCTGAGAGAACGGGGCCTACGAGCAAATCGCCCCAAGTGCGAATTTTTCCAGAAACAAATATCATATTGTGGCCATATAATTAACGAAGAAGGGTTGCATAAGTCACATGAAAAAATTGAAGCGGTCATAAAAGCCCCAGCATCTGAAAATGTCTCACAATTAAGGTCATTCCTGGGATTGATAAATTACTATCATAAATTTTTACCGAACTTGTCAACTGTTCTGCACCCTCTTAACGCACTGCTACAAACAGGAGTAATTTGGAAATGGAGCGAAGACTGTAAACGTGCCTTCCATAAATGCAAAGGCTTGATCACGTCCAAGGAAGTGTTGGCTCATTACAACCCATCACTGCCAATCAGACTGGCGTGCGATGCATCCCCTTACGGCATAGGAGCGGTATTATCGCATAGATTCCCTGATGGCTCGAAGCGGCCGATAGCTTTTGCGTCACGCTCATTGAACTCAGCTGAGCGTAACTATGCCCAGATCGACAGGGAAGCACTCAGCCTGGTGTGGGGAGTGAAGAAATTCAACCATTACCTACACAGACAAAAATTTACCTTGTTGACTGACCATCAACCCCTCGTCTCCATATTCAACCCTAAAAAGGGCGTTCCCATTATGACAGCGCAAAGGCTACAGAGGTGGTCCCTTTTCCTAGGGGCACACCAATATGACATAGAATACAAAGGATCAAAACAGCATGGGAATGCTGACGGTTTATCGCGCCTACCATTGCCAACGGTAGAAGAGGCACCTACAGTGGACCCAGTGGAGATGTTCCACTCAACCATAGTGGAATGTCTACCAGTAACAAATTCTACCATTGAAAAGGAAACGAGAAATGACCCGACTCTCTCACGAGTCTACGATTTAACCGTGACGGGATGGCCAGCACATGGCGAACCACTGTTGCCAGCATTCTCGCAAAGAAGAGAACAGCTGGCAGTGTGCCGAGGAACCTTGATGTGTGGATCCAGAGTGGTGATTCCACCCAAACTCCAGGATAAAGTGCTAAAGGAGCTTCACGAGGGGCATCTGGGTGGAGTGAAAATGAAGAACCTAGTCACAGCGTTTGTGTGGTGGCCAGGTATCGATGGAGATATCGAAGAAATGACCAAGAGCTGTCTAGGATGCCAGAAGGTCCAAAACGCCCCACCACAAGCCCCTCTACATCTATGGGAGTGGCCCTCATCTCATGGCAAAGGGTACATAGCGACTTTGCTGGTCCATTTATGGACTCAATGTTCTTAATCGCAGTTGATGCACACTCCAAGTGGCCGGAGGTAATAAAGATGTCCTCCACCACCACGGAAAAAACCATCACAGTATTAAGGACCATATTTGCCAGGAATGGGCTGCCTGAACAGATCTGTTCTGATAATGGACCGCAATTTGTGTCCGAAGAATTCAGGAAGTTCTTAAAAAACAATGGGGTTAAGCACTACACGTCCGCCCCATACCATTCCGCCACCAATGGATTAGCTGAAAGGTTTGTCCAGACCTTCAAGAAGGCCGTAAAGGCCATGGGTAATGAAGACATAAATCTACAACATAAGGTAGATAACTTCTTGTTTGCGTACAGGAATGCAACACATGTGGTTACAAACCAAACTCCCGCCATGATGTTTTTCAATAGAAGACTAAGATGCCGGCTGGATTTGATCAAGCCAAACATCAGAAGGGATGTAGAGAACCGGCAATTTCAAGGCATGAATGAAAGGCTAACTAGAACCTTCCAGATAGGTCAACAAGTTTTGGCCCGGGACTACCATACTGAGAAATGGCAGCCTGGAACTATTTGCACACGACTAGGACCGCTGATGTATACCGTGGACATTGGAGAAAGCATAATAAGGTGCCATGCTGACCAGATCATAGAGTCATCCGAAAAGGGACAATCTACACCACAACTCTATACGCCTAATGATGAAGCAGAGATACCCATAGTATCTACCTCCAATCCGGTGATACTGGAACCAGATGAACCCGACACTGGCATTCAAGCTGAATCGACCTTGCCAAAAGAACCTACTACACCACCGAAAACTACTACACCACCGAGGCGTTATCCAGACCGAGTCAGGAAGCCTCCAGAGAGACTGACTTATAATTGATTAACTGCAGCAAATGTGTAGATTATTGTTCTTGTAAACATGCTAATTAATGATTACTTAAAATGTTATGTACTAATTATCTAAAAGGGGAGGAATTGTAGTGTATGTACCTTTAAGAGCCCCTGTGTACTGTAATACCGGTAGTGACCACTCGGGTATATAAGCCTGTATAGTGTCTTGTATCTTTTAGTTCACCTCCAGACTTTGTTCAGTAAACACCTGTTAAACCAACTCCTGCATTCCGTGTCTCCATTAACACACGGATACAACAGTAGCTTGTTCCACGAGGTCTGAACCCAGAACCTCCCACCTCTGACGTCATGACGTCATCACGTTTCCCGCCACTCGGGGCACCACGTGACCAACGTGATGACGTCATCGCGTTGTTTCAGGGTTTTTACAGAAAGCTTGTTTACACTCAGCAAACGGACATAGGTGCTGTAACATTGCTTTAAAGACAGTTATTCATTTGTACAGGAGTTCATTGGTGGTTTTACCACATGCGCCCCCCCAGAAGTGTCTTTAATCATCAAAGTCAATCGCAGAGGAGGTCGGACAATCCTGTCGGAGCGACTCCGATATTCCCGGAACCACCAACTGTCATTGTGGAGGCGAAACCGGCCTCGGGGCTTCCCTTCCAGTCGCGCAATCGGTGTTGCTGCTTTCTCGGTGTCGGCGGCACGAATTTACACGGGGGTCGGCAGCATCTGGCTTTCTGACTGAAACGGGCGTGGTAGTAGCAAAGGCCGGTCTGTGGAGGTGCCGAGGCGGGGTTCTTGGAGGCGGGGCGCGTCGAGGTGGCACAATACTGTTGCATCACCGCGTAAATGGTGTCGGCTTCGGCCGCGAGCGCCACACTATCCGTAGCCGTCGACCTGGCCAGGGCTGCTTGTACCGGCTCAGGGAGCTGGCTCAGGAACAGTTCACGAAATATAAAACACTGCGGCTCAGACCCGAGGAGGGTGAGCATATGGCTCATCAACTCGGAAGGCTTAGCATCGCCTAACCCGGGGAGTGCGAGCAAGCGTCGTGCGCGCTCTGCCTTTGTGAGACCGAATACTTGCATGAGGCGCGCCTTGAGCGTTTCGTACTTGTTCTCCACGGGCGGGGTCTCCAGCAGGCTGATAATGCGGGAAGCTGTCGAACTGTCCAGTGCGGAGACCACATAAAGGTAACGGGTCTGATCCAGCACTATGTTTCGCAGTTGGAACTGAGCCTCCGCTTGAACGAACCAGGAGGCTGCCTGTTGTTCCCAAAATTGAGGGAGCTTCAAACTCGCTGCATTTACATCCATCTTGTTCTCGAGCTTGCCTCCGCGAAAATCGTTCGCGAAGCTTCGGGATCGCCAATGTAGGAATCAACAGATTCCTATCTAAATCACTGAGGTCGAGTCAGTTCAGTAAATTAACCGAATTTAATTAAACTGGTGAACAAAACAAAAACATGCAGGAGCAACAGCAAAAAGGTCTATACAGTAGCTTGTGCCACGAGGTCTGAACCCAGAACCTCTCACCTCTGACGTCATGACGTCATGACGTTTCCCGCCACTCGGGGCACCACGTGACCAACGTGATGACATCATCGCGTTGTTTCAGGGTTTTTACAGAAAGCTTGTTTACACTCAGCAAACAGACATAGGTGCTGTAACATTGCTTTAAAGACAGTTATTCATTTGTACAGGAGTTCATTGGTGGTTTTACCACAACGGTGCCATTCTTAGGAGACTTGGTCTGCTGTTTGCAGCAGAGAGTTAATGGTGTTTGGAGAAAGTCCAGATCATCACAGTACATCACAAAGCAAAATTGCCATGTTAGATGCCAAAAGTTAAGAACCATGAGAATCCTACCCTACCTTATGTTTTCTTGGTTCCTTATAAAAGCTACCTTTCACATAATTCTATAAAGTATACCTTATTATTCCATTAGTTTCTAAGCAAAGGTCAACACACATTGTTGAACAGTTTCCAAAATAAAAATAAGGCTTAAATTCCCCATGAATTGCTGACCGATTTGTGCTGCTCCGCCTTTAGCTTCGCGAAAACAACATCTCGCACATAACCTCCCTGTGATTTTCATGAAGTTGCTGGATTGGCACATGAATTGCCCATTAAACCCGCCACAGAAAGTTAACTCTAGTAATTAACAGCATAAGTACCCTTTTAACAACGTGATCATTGTTAATGACTGCCAATCAATCTCTCTGGCCCAGAGGTGAACAATTAACAGTATGGAGTTTCATTCCTTCAGGTTGTGAATTGTTGCTGGAGATTTAAAAAATGCCAATTTTTTTTTGTGTTTTCTTCTTACTTTTCCTTTCTGTTTCTTTTTTCTCTCTTTATTTCTCCCTTTCTGTACTTGATTTGACATTGAATTCACCCGCTCTAAATCTGCCTCCTACTCAGTCCTTCCTCTGTTTATTTCTCAATCCTTAAATCTCATTGGTTAAGGAGATACACTGTTTGTCCCATTGTTCACCAAGGTCCCAGATGCCCTGTTGCCCATGCTGTGCCATTACCAGCTCGCACTTCCAGCAGTTTCATGCACAAAAGATATTAAAACATAAACGTGCATTAAAAAGTCCAACTAATGGGACATGTCGCGAAATTCTCCACTCCAGCAAAATCTGGTCTGGCCCAATATTTTAGTCCTCAAGCATTTAATGTTTAAATTCATTTGTAGAAATAATACACAATGGCCCAGAAATTCGGGTCGGGGGCTTCCCGCGGGTGCAAGCCCCCGACCTGCACTTACCTTGCGCGCCGGCCGTTGAGCTGTGGGCCCCCGTGGAATTCCGATCCGAGGCCTGGTCCAGCTGCCGGTGCACAGTGCTTGCGTATCCCAGGGGCGCAGTTAGTTCGATGCGTCCCCTGGGATCACGTGGGCCATGGAGAGCCAATCGGAGCAGGGAATGCTCCATTCATAAGTCTGACAGGAAGTGCTGTCAAACTTAGAAATACTACGGGCCCCTTCTTCTTACAAAACATCACTAAATCTTCAAATAAATTTTTAAAAACATCACATTTTTTAAATAAACTATAAATTACATGAAATAACTATTTTAAACAATAATATAAATTTTTGAAAAATATAATTTTATTTTCTAACGGGGCTAAAAATAAACTTACCTTGCTTTAAAGTATTTAAAAATAATAAACCTGTGGAAAAAATGTTTTAATTTTAATTAATTCACCACTTACCTTGTAAAAAGCAGGCTTTACGCCTGCTTTTTACATGTCTAACTTCTGCAGACTTACCCTCCCGGGAAAACCTGTAAAAGAAACCGAAGTTTGATGCGCACGCGCAGCCTCCCCCGCGCACGCGTTCGACCTCTGAACCTCTTTGTTCAGGGGAACGGAAGTGCCGGTTTCCCGCGCATGCACAGTGCATGCAGGAAACCGGCACTTCCATTAGGACTACGGCTGAGTACCCCGTGCGTACTCACCCGTGGAGACCCGAATTTCTGGGCCAATGTGATCTTTATAATTGTAAAGTAAGTAATGACATCCATTAATGTCCTTAATATACCTCCCACTGCCCACTCAAACAAATGTATACCCCACAACCAGATTTCAAACTGATTTAGTAAAGAAACTTACTAAACTATACTTAAAATCATAAGACTACCATGTAAAATATGTCTAATTTTTTTAATGTGTTAAGTACAATATCACAATCTTGTCACTTGTGCAATCATTCATTCTGATATTGATTACTGAAAGTTACATTTAATTCTTTGAGTGATATGTGGAATCCTGTCTAGATTATTCCCCTATTTCATCTAGTTGAGCTCATGGCCTGTAAGTTGCGATCAAAGGTGTTCACCGCTGGCCCAGAAGTTATCCTCGCACAAAGATCTTGCAATCTCTGTAGCGAGAATTACAGGTTTTCCCACGCGCAATTGAAATCAATGTAAATTAATGGGGATTCCCAGTGAAGAACTGCTGTGACGGCAACAAGCTGCCTACGCAGCCAATCAAAACGCAGAATTCTCACAGACAGCTAACCAGGAAGTGGGTAATCTCCTTTGATTCTAACTTTTTTTAAATGTTAGAGAGAGCAAAACAAAGATTGGGGCTCTCACATGGGGAAAAGGTAAACCTGAAAAAAGATGAACAAGCTTTAAAAAAAAATTAATGACTTTTTAAAGTTTCTTAACATTTTTTAATTTTTATTAAAGTGGACAAATTTGACACTCTACAAAATTAAAATTAGTTTTTCAGGGCCATAACCTTTATTTAGCAGTCAATACGCAGTTAAAACCCCAGTTACACCTAATCCAAAAGGGTCTAACTTTTAATGGGGTACTTAACAGCAGTATTACCGCGGAAAAGGCGCAGTTTTCGTCAATTTCCATTTTTTGACAGATTACACTAATTGCCGGCGCTGTTGGGGGCGGGGGGAGGGGCAAAGCGCAGCCTGTGGAGGAGCAGTGAATGACTGACTGCAACTTCAGGATCTCCGTGTTAGGCTGTGCATGTGCTAAATTCTGAAGTTGCGGTCAGTTTCAAAGGGGCAATGACGGTGAATGCTGCCAGTTTGCTGTTGTCAGGACCACAAATTCTGGGCCCATATATCTCAGACCCTCACCCCCCACACACCTCATACCAAGTGCAGACCAAGATGTAGATTAAAGCAGTATTGCTTGACTTACACCGATTGATTTCATTTTATTAGATATTAAAAGATAATAAACAAATATGAAGCAGCTTATCAAATAAAATGTTCCTTCAATGGCTCAGCTGCATAAAGCCATGAGTAGCTGAGCCATACCGAACAGTAAGGTGTCAGGCTCACTCTTTGGTCAGTGATAAGTTAGCTAATCGTGGGCAGGATGTCAATAGAGTCACTACAGCGCCCCTCAGTTAAAGAGGGGAAAGTTGGCCAGAATTCCCACTTCTGATTGTTACCCAGTGACCACTGCTGGAAGCACACATGTGTAGATATTGGACAGGATCAGCTATGATATCCCTCCACGATTTAATAGTTTCCTGATACTCAGCTTCTGGGCTCACACATAAAGAATGACGGATCGTCCGTGTTGCTCAGATTTCACTAGATGTTCGAAAGATCGAACAAATAGGTTCGCAATTTTCCTTTTAGGGTTCAAATGTAAGTTTGGTCTGAACAAACACACAGGCAACAGATTTTGCGTACAAAGATTTATCTTTAATAAATGCTTAACAAACACTGTTCGCAGTTTAATGTACAATTCCAAAATATAAGACTCACAACTTAGATAGATATTACCCTGATTTGGTCCGAGGTGATCAATCTCTGCCCAGCCCTTTACGTAGGGTTTTGTCCCCAGGTCCCTGCTGTCGAGTGTTGCTCCTAGGTCTCTTGCTGCCAGGTTGTCGCCCCCAGGTTGTCACTCTCTATCTGGGGTTTTTCCTCCTGGTTTATACTATCCTATAATCTGTCCCATCTCTTTGGTTACACATTTGTTACTGTCCCTGCATCCTGATGATTAGTTTACCCTATTCCACATCCTGTCTCATCTCCTTGATTAGTTTACATCTTACTTCATCCATTTTCTCCAATTGACCCATTGTTTGTTAACTGGCGTCTGTAGTGACCTCACTCGTGTCTGACGAGGTTACCTATGAGCCCTCTGTTTAGAACATTCCTGAACCTCTGCATTATTTATCCATTATCCCTTACACATGGTGACTCCTTCATTTTATTTCAGTTTTCTTACATAGCTTCCATTTCCACAGGCAAGATACCAAAAAGCAACCAGTGCCCATGGAACTGCTCCCTAGCATTTGGAATGGGCACTGAAGGGGCCATTAAAATCTTTTAAAAACAATTTGGGCCTATGGACTTGACACCCCTGACTCCCTGATACCAGTGCTTCTCATGTCCCCATACCCACCAGTTCCCTGCCCCTTGCTCAGTGGCCTCAACTCATTGCAGAAAGGTGACCATGCAACAGTGACTACACTTCAAGAGTACTTCATTGACTGTAAAGAGCTTTGGGACCTCCTGAGGCGGTGAAAGGTGCTTGATAAATGTAAGTTCTTTCTTTTTCATTAGATGTTGGGAGCCAAAAATGCACTCGCTGTACCTTCGGCCCATTATGAGAGATGAACCCAGAGCACCAGTAAATAATGCTAAAATGCTGACCTCACATTATCCGGTGGGGTCAGCCATCCTTACACAAGCAGATGCAGTGCCTTTGCAATGTCAGTGGCGCGCGGGCCACATTATTGGCTCCAGTGTTTTCTGCTGCTTAAATAACATGTTGACTAAGAGTTGTTGGCAATTACAAGGAGTCCTTGCTCTTTGATTTCTAGTAGTTACTGAAAGTGAACTGTGCAGGCCTATAGAGTGCATGACTAGTCAATCTGGATTAATGGGATTTGGATTGATTAAAACCTTTTTCACAGTGCTCCCTAATTTGAAGCAGTTTAAGATACCATTTCCTTGCACTGAACTAAATTCCTTTAGATGCATTAGGGTTGGTGAATGATACAACACAATTGGTGACATCACCTGCCTACTAGTCAGACAGCAGCACAAAGACCATTAAGCCGTTTTTAGTGGTGCTTTGACAAGCTTTTTCTCTAAAAATGAGGCTATTGTTAGCGAGCTACAGAGGAGGTGGCGAGAAAAATCAGAGGGCAACCACCCTAGTGCACAGCACTGAGAAGATGGGAGGGAAGAGGAAGGAACCTATTCAGTTGATCTGTTTCAGTTAACAAAAGCTGTTGATATCTGCACTGATTAAAGAAATACGTGCTGTGCACGGAGTCTAAAATTGTGGGACTAAATTGGGATTAGGTTGCGACTGGTGAACTGAGAAAGCTCCTGCAAAGAACATTGTAAGGAATTCAGGCAGTTTCTAAAGAGCTTCACCTCATTAAGATACATTTTCCACAGATGAATCACTGCCCTCATTAACATTTGCTGTGATGAGGCTTTTTATTATTAATCAATCAAGTTTTATTGATGACAAGGGACTAGCAAAGGGTTCAGGTTTGACATTCCGCTTTCAAGGGAGTTAAATCTTGCCAGATCCCCCCTCACATCCCAGATGTTTGCTACCAATTTATGTATAGCTGGCATTAATATTTTATGTGAATGTCACTGCTTTATACGATTTATCATTCATCGAAAAAAACGGACTTACCTTCATGTAAAGATCTAATTTTCTGAGTTCACTATAGTGGTGGGGAGCTCTGCCCAGCGGCCATGACTATCAAAAAATCGCGAGTGCAGCAATTATATTTGTTGCAGAACTAATCCTTTGAACTAATTTTGAAAACTAGAATTACTTTTCTGCGGCATTTTGCTGTGTAGTTCAGGGCTGTTCAGATTCTGTTTTGAACTGTACCAGGAACCAGGTTAATCTACAACCACCGCTTTTTTGATTTCTTTTTGTTTAATTTATTTTCTCTTTTTTCGGTGTCTCAATGGAATCCCGTTAGTCCATGACTGAAAAGGCAGATGGCCAACCTTCCCTCAGCTCTGTGCCAATGCCAATCTGCTGAAGTCACCCCTGCCCCTGTGTTATGGCTATGTGATCAGGGGTGACTGCCTCTAATTTCCTAATTTTCTCCTAATAAAATATGTGGTTGGAATCTCACACTGTAGAGTGCCTTACTTTTCTTTGGCCCAGCTTATTGCCACTGAATCACATCGATTATTATTTTGTGTTTACATTTTGATTTTCTTGCAGCATTGGCACATTTGCTATTCAATGCGATCTCACTGGAGTTACCCTGACATAGTGGGTAAATGTCTCACATGGTGTTGTGTACTGAGCCACAAAGGTGAGCAAATTTTCATAGCCCGGAAGTCCTGGGGCTGGAGAGGGTAGAAATCCTGATTTCCGCACAAAGACATCCAGGGATTGGGACAGAACCTGGTTTCACTGTGATTCCATTTGCACTGGCCCTTTAATTTCCAGTGGGATTGCCCATTCTTCCTACATCAAGGGAGCATGGCCGGGAGAGTTCCTGGATTTCCCCAGGAAATTCCACCCAGTCTGCCTCCTGTTAGGCCCAACAGAATCTATGCTTGCTGACAGCAGGTAAAGGTTCTGTTATGGGACTTTCAAAAGCCCCAAAAAGCAAGAGGGAGCAGGCAACTGATCGTGGAGTGCTTCATCGGCGTGGCATGGCACTGCTGCAACATTCCAGATTTCTGTTGGCGCTGCAGATGTGCCCTTAGAGTGGTTAGCGGTCCACCCCAAGTATGGTAATGACTCCATCCCTGGGATTTGAGACTGGGTCTACAGTTCCTGCCATGGACAGCTAGGGGTGTTCTGCTCTGACCCACTTCTGCCAGCAGAGCAGGCCCCCAGGAATTTCGAGAGCCTTCATTTCAATCTTTGGTCTGCACTGAGTTAGGTAATGTCAGATGGACCAGGAATAGCGGTGCTGCAATTTCTCGGCACTCCTTGAACAGGGAAAGGAAAAACCAGTCAGGGTTCCTGCTCCTATTTGTTATCCAGATGAAAGTTTGCATGCGTTGGTTTGGGTGATAACAAGCTTAGGCTAAATTGTGATGGTAACTCTGGTTGATTAGTCTGACCAGTGCCAACTGTCTATGCAGAATGACAACCAATGAAATGCTGGAGGGCTTCTGATGCCTGTGGAGCTGTAAGAAAGAAGAGAGAAATACTTACATTTATATAGGCCCTCATCACATTTCTCAGCAATCTCTCAAAGCCCTTCACGTACAATGAATTACAGTATTTTGAAGTGCAGTTACTATTATGTAGGAAACCAACAGGCATTGTTGCACAATGGGATCCTGCAAACAGCAATGAGATGAATGACCAGCTAATCACTTTTTGGTGATAGTTGCTGAGAGAGGAATGTTGGCCTGGACGCCAGAAGAGCTCCCTGCTCTTTATCAAATAGTGCCATGGGATTTTTAACAGCCACCCGAAGCACCAGAGCCAACAGATGGCACCTTCCTTTAATATTTGACACACAGAGTTGAAGCTGCAAAAGTGCAACATCCCCTCAGTACTGCACTGAAGTTTCAGCCTAAATGATGTACTCAATCTTGGAGTGAGGCTCGACACCACAACCTGCTGGCTCACAGGAAAGAATACTACCAACTGAGGGAAGCTTACACTTGAGGGGTGATTTACCAAATGAGCAATCCCAACACAGAGCCCGGTCTGCCAGGAGCATACATCGGGTGCACAAGTGCACAGATCCTAAATTTCCTGATATGCCCTCCCTAAAGACAAGGCTCCGCACCTTTGGATGGACATTTGGAAGGCATGCTCCAGCCTGAGTCACTGCCTTCAAGGGAGGAAGGATGAAGGACAACAATTGAAGGTAAGGAAGAGAGGGGAAAATAACCACAAAGCAATCTGGTTTTGATGTAAAATCTAAGATCAGCCTCGGTTGTGAGCAGACACAGCTTGAAAATAACATCCATTTAAGAAACCCTTCAAGCTGACTAGGATGCTGGTGAGAAGAATTAAGTTGAGAATATTGTGAACTGTAAAACGATGGAATTCCAAGTTACTGTATAATTTAATATTCTCTGCACACCTTCAGAATCTTTGTTAAGAGTACTGACTGCAGCAGGTGCTCCAAGAAAATGATAGTGTGATTTCAGTCCTGGCTGCTTCATTGTGTTGATAATGAATCTAATGTAAATTGTAGCCAGGACATTTCAGCACCATATCTTCAATTTGCAGTATAATTCTACAAACTATAGGGCCAATTTTAACTTACCGCCCCATTAATGCCGATGATCCGACTGCCGCCATTTTTAAAGGGGCCTTCCCATGAGCGGTCGGAGCTTGCAGCCATTTCAGATGTTAGGCCTTTTCACTATGCAAATCCGAGTCCTGTGACGTAGTTAGGATCCCGGCTGCTATTTTAAGGGACGCGTAGGTGGAGCGGCAACATGTACTGAGAGACCTTAAAGGGACTGCTGCCGGCTGATCCAGAAACAACTTGAATATTTTTTTCCAAATGATGTTTGCATGGAGCCAGTCAGAGCAGGAGTACTCTTCCCAGCCCCACAACAATATAGTGGGCTGCTGCCAGCCTGGGATTGCACCACCCACCCCCCCCCGCGCCCCCACCTCAGACATACCTGCCAACCAGCTGGGCTTCAGAGCCGGACGGGTTTCCTCAGGCCCCACACCAGCCAGCCAGCTGCAGTGGGACGCATGTTTGGGTCGTGCAGTTTGCCAGTCAGATGCTAATGAGGTCAGACAATATAACTGGCCCAAGGCTCCGGCTGGCAGGAACGGGCAAATGGCTGGCATGCTTGGCTGGCCAGCCGCCTGAATGTTCAAATCTACCCCAGTGACCTTTGATTAGAAAGTACAGCAATGGATTTACAGTTTGCAGTCATTGACTGTGCATCGTGTAACTCCTGGTGTATCGTCCAACTCCTGGTGTGGCAGCAACAGTGGTGCCAAAAGATTTTTTGCCAGTTTAAGGGATGTTTTGGTGGCCTTAACAATCAATTGAGCGTCTACAGTACTATAAATGATCTTTGTTTCAGGCAGGGTTTGTGTAGAACATAGTTTTGATAAGCAAATCTGGAAAACATCAAGGCAGATTTTGCTTATGGACGTTCTTACCTGGCACTGATATAAGAAAACAAGAAACAAAATGAACTGTACATATATTTAGAAAACTCAGGCTAAGTGCCAGAAACTGAATAAAGAAAACGACTTGTCAACTACTTGTAAGGGGTTTCCTGGGTAAAAATTTCTTAACAAAGGAAATAACATCCATTTATCTTAACACAATAAACATTCCTGAGTCAATTACTGTTTCCCTTGTGATACCAATCCACTGTGCAACATCACCAGTGTTTCCTTGAACATGACTGAGGCTGTGCATGAATAGACCACCCATCAAATCTCATCAAAAGTCTATTTCTGCATAAATGAGCATCTCTAAGTTAATTATTGCTGACTATAATACTTCTCTGCTGTAGATACCATTAAACATCATCAAACATCAACCTGCAGGGTTTGTGTGTTGCAGTTGCTGTGACTTGTATTTAGCCATTTTTTAAAGAGATCTCTGAAGAAACTTTTAGGCACGCATGCCGATCAATTAAGATTCAAAAGAAAAATGAATTTCAAAAACCATCAAAATCCAATTTGCCCTTTTAAAAAAATATAGGTTTAACTTTGTGAAACACTCTGATGATTTAGTTCCATCTGGGAATATTATACACTTGCATGTTTCTTACATGTACATTGGAAGCAGCAGATCTGTTTAAATTCAGTGTAAATTCAAGATAGGGATTACAGATTACAAGAGGATCCCACTTAGGGTTGCCAATTCTCCAGGATTGCCCTGGAGTCTTTAGGAGTTAAAGACTAATCTCCAGGACACTGCTGCGAGCAACCCAAGGGAAAAATCATAGGGACAATAAAACATTGTGGGATTTTAAAATTCTATTTGAACACTTTTGTGCATTAGTTGTAAAAATATCGGACATGGGAACAAAGTTCTGTCTGACAGTCAAGAATCATCCAACCGGGTAACGAAAAGTCTATTCACTTTTCAATTGGCGTGAATAGGCTCTTCATTACCCGAGTTTTTAAATCAATTTGATCAACACACTGCAGGAAAAAAACACTTCCTCTGCTGGCTCAGTTAGTCAACGCATTGCTCAGTTTAGAACTAGGACTGAGCCATTCAACTAGGAATGTTTATATACCGGCCGCGATTTCGCCGACCGAGGCGGATCCGGGGTGGCCGGGGTCGATGTCGCAGTCTAAGCCCGCTGCCAACTGCAGCCCGCACTCTCCAAGTGACTTTATGTTGATTGGGCTTGTTAAGCCCGCCCTGCGAGGTTCTCAGCCAATTAATAGGAAGTGGGTCTGATGACGTCATTTCATGATGTGTCATCAGCCGGTTTCCTTAAAGGGACCATGTCCAAATTGATCTTGACAGTTGTGCTGTCAGTGTTCTACAGCATTGAGGTGCTGCAAACACTGACAAGCACTGCACAAAGGTGGACGGCTGCACCCAGGCTCTCCCATTACTCCCTCCATATGCTTATGGAGGGAGTCACAGCACGCAGGGAGGTCCTCTTCCCTTCCCATGGGTGGAAGAGACCTCCCCAGGAGATCAACACAGCCTGGTTGCATATTGCACAGGAGGTCACAAGCAGGGATGTTGTCAGGAGGGCCAGGCTGCAGTGAGTAGATATCAAAATGTTACTGCCAGGCCACACTCAACCTCATCCTGCCATGCCACTCATCACATCCCCATCATTCTGCCTTCTCTACCCTACTCCTGCACATCTTTACTCACACCAACTTACCTTGCATCTCCAGCCATCCCTCTCTAGCTACATTATCACTTCCCCATCTCACTAGCCACCCCTCACACTCACCCTCAACCTACTGCAAGCATACGAACTAACGACACACAAGGGTGGGCACTTGGGTGTTTTAGCCAATGTTCATGTGAAGTTTCTGTTAATGTGTTGTCAAACATTGAAATCTATATTTTTAACACTTTACCTTATTGGACAGATCTGTGCTCACCTTTGGAAGTGTCTTAGTGAGTTCCAGTAAATGTTGAGACATAACTTCCTCCCCACCCCTCCCCCCACAATTGTGATGAGAGTGAAAGGAATGGCTTGGACATTGTAGGGATGCTTTATGGTGCTGGTGTGAGGTGGTGTCAACCTGGCACATCATGTGGCAACCAGGGTGTAGAGCGTCAAGTGAACTAAATCTGGTCATGATGATGCCATCACTGGCCTCCCGGGCAGCAATGTTGTTGGGTGCTGATGCCCTGTGTCCTGTGCAGCATCAGGTGATTGCGGAGAAGGTTGGTGCTGTTGTTGTTGATGTTGGTGTGCCTGGTGATGTTGGTGTTGGGGCTGATCGTGGAGGGATTCAGAGGACCAAGTTGAGATTTTTTCAAGGGCACCGATGTTGCTGGAATAGATGGCAGCTGAAGTTGAGATGACAGAAGCGATCTGTCAGTGGGGAGAGAGCTTGCTCCACGGAGGTGATAGTGAATAGAGTTTTTACTCCAAACACTTCCAAACTGCATACAGCTCAAAAGTGTCTTCCAAGTCCTGAAGGCTCAAGCTTCTGACATTGGAAAGTGACCAGCTGTGAAATGGTAGCTTTCGTACCACATTTGCAGCTGTCACCTATTCACAGCAATGGGGAGACATAGAGAACCCAACCTACTTACCTGACGTGATCTCTGAATAACGTGAACCCCATTAAAATGTGGTAAAATAGAAATAGGCTGGCAAAATAGTAGTAAACAATCATTTAACAAGCATTTAACTATCTTAAATGCCTCCCCCGTCGCTTGGTGTCGGGTCTGTTCTGAAATCGCAGACCCATCACTTTGGAAACTTACATGGAGGTGGGTTCAGAGCGGGCTCCCAACACACTGTCAGTCATTTCAATTTTGACAGTGGACACACCTCCGAACCCTCCCTCTGAGTGCCGGCAAAATCATGGTCAGTGTCTTTCATATTCCCAGGGCATTCCAAAGCACAAGTTCCACAAACTGCAATGAGGTGAATGACTATTTAATCTGCTTTGATGCTGTTGGTTGAAATGAAGGTTAGATGGGACCTCAGGAGAACTCGCTACTTGTCTTTTAACAATGTGCAATGGGAGCATTTGCATCTACTATATCTGAAAAGGTAAAGTGGACTTTAATTACATCTCAACTGTAAGTTAACACCTCTGACAATGCAGCACTCCCTCAATACTGCACTGAAGTGTCAGCCTAAATTAGACACGTTCGGGAGTAGGACCCAGAGGTTAAAAATTCGATTGAGCCAAGCTGACTCTTCTGAAAGATCTGAATGAGGATAGCTGAATCCAGCCAGCATAGTAGTACGGTGAGGCCTCAGTGCCTGTGTGCAAGGGAGAGTACCTATTCCTGATTGCTGTCCACAGATTCTGCTGGAAAATGTGCTCACACACAGGGTCAGGCTTGGCTGTGATGGTTGAATAGTCAGCTGAAATTCACTGACTTGGCTTCCACATGATGAATAGTCATTTGGGCAAGGAGTGTTCATGGATCTTTACCCCAGCTGGAGTCAATTCTTCTAGAGAAGTACCGAGAAAATGGTGGAGGTGGGGTTGAAGGGGGAGTGGTGGTTGAGGCGGTGATCGAATTACCACTAGCTGCCTACTCTGTGCAATAAATATATCCATTATTTTATTAAGGTGACCTCTCCTAGTTAATAGTATTGTCAACTGATTAATTTTTCTCTGAGGAATAAATAGCTAAAATCGATACACTTTAAAACCTTTAAGGTTGATCTTTTAGATAGCACTTCTGATAGCCCTAACACACTCAGCGATTGTATTAACTCTAAGAGTGTCCTAGTTAAAAGTTAATAGTGACTTACACTTGTACTGGAACAAGCAATAAATAGGAGTGAGAAGTTCTGTTGTTTGGAGAAGAATTTGCTTGTGCTGTCAAATTTAGATTCCAATCATGACTCTGTTAGTCCACGGCAGACAGAATAGTCCTTTCAAAGATTCAGGGGAAGAATTTTGATTAATATATTTTGAAAGTGCACTCAATCTTCAGTCATGCTGAGCACAACAGAGAGCACTTTCAAAATGTCTTCTTCATTGCCTTTCAGCAGGCTTAATATGTCCTTATTTGTTTTGCTGATTGTCATGCATCAAATTACCTTGACATTGTGTAACAAGAAATAAAAGTTGTATTTTTTTACTGCTGCTTAGACCCACCAGATTCAGCTGCAGTTGCTCCCCAGTCCCGTGCTCTTGATTTTCTCTATTCTCAAGGTCCAGGAGCACAATTACCCTTTGATCAGACAGTAGCAGAACTGCTGCTAGTTGTTTTTAGCTCCTCTAACGGCTTGTGCTGTACTGAGTCATACAGACCAGAACGGTCCCAGGTTTGATTCCAGAGTTAACTCATTAGAAAAGATCTGGTAATTTCACACCTCACATTATGTGCTTCTGCTTATCTAAGACCTCTACATGAGGCAATCCTCCATGTTCAAGCCACTTACAGCAGGCCATTAATATTTAGAAAGAGATCAGAGTTTCATTGCATTCTGGGTGCTGCCTGGATGCTCCAAAACCATATTAATAGATCCCTGCTAAAAAAATAACAATGGTAAATTGAAAGACAGGAAAATGGACGAGTACAATAAAAATTACAATTACAAAGACTTTATGGTATCTGAAAGAAAAAGAGGATAGAACTAAGTAACGAAACCTTTTCAGACTGGAGGATGGTAGACAGTGGTGTTCCCCAAGGGTGAGTGCTGGGGCCACTGCTTTATTTGATATATAATATAAATGACCTGGATATTGGAAAACAAAGTAGAATTTCTAAATTTGCCGATGATGCCAAACTTGGGGGTGTGGCAAACAGTGAGGATGATACCAATCAACTACAACAAGACATAGAAAGGCTAGCAGAATGGGCAGACAAGTGGCAGATGGAATTTAATACAGAGAAGTGTGAGGTGATGCATTTTGGCAGAAGGAACAGGGAGAAGCAATATACACTTAATGGCACAGTTTTAAAGTGTGTGCAGGGACAGAGAGACCTGGGAGTTAATGTGCATAGGTCCCTGAAGGTGGCAGGACATACTGAGAGAGTGGTTAGCAAAGCATATGGGATCTTGGGCTTCAAAAATATTGAGTACAAAAGTAGAGAAGTTATGCTGAACCTTTATAAAGCGCTGGTTAGGCCACAACTGGAGTATTATGTCCAGTTCTGGTCACTACACTTTAGGAAGGATGTGAAGGCCCTTGAGAGGGTGCAGATGAGATTTACCAGAATGGTTCCGGGGATGAGGGATCTTAGCTACAAGGACAGGTTGGAGAAGTTGGATTTGTTTTCATTAGAGCAAAGGAGGTTGAGGGGTGATTTGATAGAAGTGTACAAGATTATGATGGGTTTGGATAGGCTAGACAGGGAAAGGCTGTTCCCACTAGTTGATGGTACAAGGAATAGGGCACAGATTTAAAGTTTTGGGCAAGAGATACAGGGGGGACGTGAGGAAAAACTTTTTTATGCAACAAGTGGTGAGGACCTGGAATTCGTTTCCCACGGAAGTGGTGGAAGTGGAGACACTCAGGGGGAAGAATTCAGTATCGCCCTGTTTGGGGCGCCATTATCGGCCGTGCGCAAAGTTTAGCGCCTGGCGCTAATTATCGCCTCCGACGGCAAACTTGGTTTTTATCGCCCCTGGAGGTGATTGGAGCACTAAATCAGGTGCTTCACACCTGTCTTAAGGCGCAAAGGCCGAGGAGCAAGGTGCTACCTCAGAGCACTGGTGAAGCTCATGTGATGTCAGTCAGCAATGGAACACAGACACACTGGCACCAGACAGTTCTTAAAGGGGAGTTCTGACGAAAGGTCATCGACCTGAAACGTTAACTCTGTTTCTCTCTTCACAGATGCTGCTTGACCTGCTGAGTTTCTCCAGTATTTTCTGTTTTTATCTTAAAGGGGAAGGTTGATTTTGCTCTCCATCCACATCCTGCTCATTGCAGCCTTGAATCTCGGCCTGGAGAGACCTGTACATCAAATCTGCAGGAAAGAACAATGGAGAGGCCATGGGAAAGAGCTCAGAGTGCAGCCCCGACAATCTCTTCTAAATCGATACAAGGAAGAGCAAATCAAAATGAACCTGCAAAGTGCTGCTCAGTACCCAAAACTCCTTCACACAGCGCTGAATCTCTCCAGAAGTCTCTCTCTCTCTCTCTCTCTCAGAATGCGTGGTGCAAAAATGTCACCAACAAAAAAAGGCAGGAAGTGGTCGCCTTAAATAGCGCTCCCCCAGTCCCTTACTGACTGCAAAACGCTGCCCTCAACCTGTCGTTGCTAGCGGCAGTCGGTAAGGCAGGGGGCGCCACTCAGTATCTGGACCGGGGCGCTACCGGGGCGTTACGCACTCGACTGACGTCACGATCTGCCGGCGCAGGAGATTGTGGTGGTAGTGTTTAGCGCCGCCGCAAAATGTATAGTTAATTTCGCGAGCGGCGCAAACATCGCCATGCCCGGGCGCTAGTTGCTTTGCGCCCCGTTAGCGCCCTCTTAAGGCGCTAACGGGAGGTGGAAACCAACTGAATTTTTCCCCCTCAATGTTTTCAAGGGGAGACTGGATAGGCACTTGAGGGAAATAAACTTGCAGGGCTACGGGGATAGAGCGGGTGAATGGGACTGACTGGATTGCTCTACAGAGAGCCGGCACGGACTCGATGAGCCGAATGGCCTCCTTCTGGGCCATTATGACTCTGTGACTCTATGAGCAAGACTACATTTTATTAGCTTAAAAGTAAGAATGGCTCCAAAAACATTGTTGCTAATACAATTTTAAAGGGGGTGTAGGAACAGAGAGACTTGCACCCCCTTTAAAATTACATACACAAATCTTTGAAGGTGGCAGGAAACATTAATAAGGCTGTTAAAAAAGCACATGGGATCCTTGGCTTTATTAATAGAGGTATAGGGCTGGATTTTGTCATTGGGGCTGCGAACCTGTGAGGGCTCAGCAACAAGGGGCAGGCTGGGGTCATGTCATCCGCTTTTCGTGTTACCCGCCCGATTCCAAAGATTGAAGCGATTTTCACATAATTGGGCAATTGAGATCCAGCATGTGGGAACCCATGGCCCATTTCGTTTTTTCAGTCTGAAACTTGCCTCCGATGACGTCATAATTGCTGCTGCATAACAGGTCTGCAAGAAGCCTTGCTTCTTCTGCAGACTGCCAACCTTTTGGCCTTTGCAGTGAGAGGGACCTGGAGGCAGAATGAGCAGCGGGAGACCTAAGTCTGCACCCAGATTTGATGACGTCGCCCTGCAAGCTTTGGTGGAGGGAGCAAGAGCTAGTAAGGAGGTGCTCTTCCCTTATTCAGGGAGGAAGAAGCCTCCCCAGCAGACGAAGGCTGTGTGGATCCAGGTGGCCCAGGAGGTCACCTCGTTGTCGATGATCCGCAGAACCTGGCTTCAGTGCAGGAAGAGGTTTCATGACCTTCTGCGCACTGGAAAAGTGAGTATGACTTTGCCATCACCCTCAATCTGCTCCCCATTGCCTCTCCTCACCAGCACTCAGCTTTAGCAACCTCTTCCTCCACATCCCACTTGACACTTACATCCCTTACCCATTCCCTCTCTCTCTATGCTCACATTTACCTAACTATTCAACTATGCAGCCCTGACACTCTCTATCACTGTGATGCTATGAAAACAACTTACAAAACACAGGGAGGGCCCGTGGTCTTGCCAACTCACTCCATCTTTGTCTCCTTCTAAGCATCTATGCTATGGATTCTCTACACTCACTCCTTCATTCTCACTCAAACTCCACTTGTCTCCCTCACTGCAGGAACAGAGGGCTCACAATAAGAGGGAAAGAGCGAGGACAGGAGGCGGTCCTGGAGATCGTGGGAGTGGAGGACGATGCGCAAGTGGGGGACGGACAGATGGGTGCATCAGAGAAAGCTGGTGACAGAATAGTTTTTCATCTCTCTCATTGACATTGCATGAGTCACTGATAATGATTCTGAAGCTCTAACAGATGGACTTATGATCATCTGCAATATTCAATGTGCATGTAACCTTGGCCTCACATCTCCGACTCTTTCCTTTACTCCCCCACAGGACCATCGCAAGCACCCGTCCCCACTATCCAGGAGGAACAGCCTGAGCCTCCAGACTCCTCAGAGGAAGCTGCAACCTCTGAGGGCACAGCATCAGCAGAATTCAGCGCACTCAGCACCAGCGCAGACACTCACACCTCGGTGGGACCATCGCGAGATAGAGTAGTGTTGTCACCTGGTGTATCACAGCTCACAAGTGAGCATCAGCAGATTGTGGAGACAGGGACAGCAGTGGAGAGTCCTAGTCGGAGGGCGCAGGAGTCTCCCAGCTCGGTTCAGCTGCATGTTGACCCTCTGCTTCTAGGTCCACCCAGAAGAACAGCGGTGCTGGAACTCCAGGAGCAGATGCAGGAGTCTCTGGCAGGTTTTGTCTCCAGGGTCGCTGCGAGTGTGGAACGAATGGAGGAGTCCATAGCAAACATGAGCAGAGCCTTTGTGGAGTCATTGGCGCATGAAAGCAGCACCACGGAAAGGATGGCAAGCTCCGTGGAAAGGATGGCTCCAGTAGACGAGAGGATGGCTACGGCTATGGAGGAGCTAAGCCGCCAGAGTGTAGAAAACATGGTGAGTGTTCAGAATAGACTGACATCTCTGGAGGAGCGATGGTCAGCTATTGAACAGAGAAACCAAACCTTCATGGAAGTCCTTCTCAGTAGGACTGCCAGTGCAGATACGGGTCCCCATGGCCTCCCTGATGTGCAGTAAGTTGCTCTCAAGCCATTTGCAAGCGATGAGGTGGACCTGACCCATGAGAGGGATGTTGGTGGCAGAGAACAAGGAAATGGGGGCTCCTCTCCAAGTGCACACATGACCTTGCCACTGGAGAGCCCTCGATCAGAGCCCCACCAGAGTCCACACCCAACTTAGATTGGTGTCTCAACCCCTGCACAGCCACAGGAGCAGCAGATTGTTGCTGAGCCTTCACAGGTTCGCAACCCCAGAGGACGTCCACCAAAGGTGTCGAGACAGGAGCAGCAAGAAAGTGAGCAAGGGGCCTCCACATCTGCTGAAGCCACAGGGGAAGCGCCACGTAGGAGCACGTGTAAGAGAAAGATACTGCACAAATAGTCACAAGGGTAGTCACTTGGGTGAAATGTGTTTATTTTTTAAATGCCATCAGTTGGTTATTGTAAATAAAAATTCTGATGGCAACTGTTGCAGTTGTGGCGTGTGTCATTTCGCTAATGGGACTTCCACATTGAGGGCTTAGGATTACTTGCAATTGTCAGTATGGTGGTCAGAGTGCTAGGAATCCACTGGTTCTTGGCCATTGTCGATGCTCTGGTAAGAAGCTGCAAGGCAAAAGTGCATGATTGGCTAGGCTAAGCAAATCTGGCCAAGAGGTGTGCGTTCCTTGCATCCCGGGCAGCAATGTTCTTGCGTACTGCTGCCGCTGGTTGATGGGCCTTGCAAGATGTTCGTTTTCGCTCTCCTCCTCCTCTGAGGAGGAGATGTGAGGAGCCACTTGGTCCTCAGGAATCTGCAAGCCACGACGCTGTGCCATGTTGTGAAGTGCACAGCAAACTACGATGATTCTGGAGACCCTGGCTGCTGAGTACTGCAGGGCTCTACCTGATCTATCCAGGCATCTGAAGCGTATCTTCAGCATGCCGATGGTTTGCTCGATTATGGATCTGGTGGAAATGTGGCTGTAGTTGTAGCTCTCCTCAGCTTCGTTGGATGGGCTCCTCAATGGCGTCATTAGCCACGTCCTCAGGGGATAGCCCTTGTCTCCAAGTAGCCATCCATTAAGTTGGTCTGGCGGACTGAAGAGCGGAGGCACACTAGACTGGCGCAGTATGAAGGAGTGATGGCAACTGCCAGGGTACCTGGCACAAACATGCAAAATCTCCTTCTTGTGGTCACACACCAGCTGCACGTTGAGGGAGTGGAAGCCCTTGCAGTTGACAAAAATACCTGGATTACGATGGGGTGCCTTAAGGGCCACATGTGTGCAGTTAACGGCGCCCTACACCCTTGGAAAGCCTGCCAGATTAGCTATTCCAACCGCACATGCCGTGACACTTACTTGATCCTTGGAGAAATGGATGTGATTGTGCGTGATGGCAAAGAGGGCATCGGTTACCTACGTGATGCAAGTGTGTGCGGCCCCCTGGGAGATGCCGCTGATATCTGCTGCTGATCCCTGGAATGAGCCTGAAGCAAAAAAGTTGAATGCGGTGGTGACTTTGACAGCCACTGGTAAGGGGTGTCCACCTGCTCCTCTGGGCTCCAGGTCTTGCTGCACCATTGCGCAGATGTCACCCACTACCTCTCGCGAAAGTCGGAGCCGCCTTTGGCACTGCTGCTCACTCATGTTGAGGTAGCTGATCCTCTGTCTGCAGACCCTGTTTGGGGGGTATCTCCTGCACCGACGGCCTTCCATGGGCTGGCGCCTTCTGGCCTGTGCAGCTTCAGGTGGGTGAGCAGCAGCTTGGTGCTCCTGTTGTTGCCGATGCTGTTGGTGCTGCTGTTGTTCATGGTTCTGCTGCTGCCGCGGCTGGTCTTCGTCCTCATCTGATGTCCAGGAGGAAAGGAAATAAATGGTTCTCATGCTTCTGGTAGGTGCCTCAGTTGAGGAAGTGTTCAGTCAAGGTGGCGAGAGGGGTTTCCCAGGAGGTTACACTGGAGATGGGTGTCAGGCTCCAAACTTCCACAGCTATGGTTATGCCTGCTAAAAGTTCCCCCAGACCTGAGACAACAAAGTCCTGCCACCTGCAAATGATGACTGATCAAATCTCCTGTTTAATGGTGGAGCTGCAGCTGATAGTCAGTAATCCAATTGTGCCAGGTTTCACCGTCGTGTTTCAGAAGAGACGTGAATCACGTGGGAAACATGTTCAAATCAGAAAGGCCTCTCAAAATGGGATTATAGAGGCAATTTAGTGGTTGTTAAGGGCCTATCCTGCCTCTTGGAGACGGGACGGAGACAGGATCAGAAACCACGCATTTGGGAAAATTGCTTGGAGGCAGGGTCGGTCCCGCCCGCCACTTTTTGCAATTTTAACACCCCACACACCTCCATTCCCACCTCCTTGGGCCTGGCAAAATCCATAGAGTACAATAGCAAGGAAGTTATGCTAAACATTTATAAATCACTGGTTAGGCCTCAGCTGAAGTATTAATGGGCTCGATTTTCCCAGCCCCGAGGAGGCGGGATTGGAGGTGTGCGAGTTGTTAAAATCGCCAAAACTGGTGGGCGAGCCTGTTCCCGCCTCCAAACAATTTTCCCAAGTGCGTGTTTTCTGACCTGCTTTCCATCCCGCCTCCAAGAGGTGGGATAGGCCCTTAAGGCCCTTAACAACCACTTAATTGCTTCTATAATCCCATTTGAGAGGCCTTTCCGATTTTAACACATTTCCCCCATCCTACACGCCTCCTCTGGAACACGCCAGGTAATCCTGGTGGCCTCACTAGTGGATTGCTTACGAACAGCTGCAGCTCCACCATTACAAAGGAGTTTTCACCGATGATCATTTGCAGGTGGCAGAACTTTGTTGTTTCAATTCTTTGGGAACTTTTAGCAGGCATACTCAGTGTTGTGGAAGTTTTGAGCCTGACACCCATCTCCAGTGTGACCTCCTTGGAAACCGCTCTCCCCACCTTGACTAAGTGCTTCCTCAACTGAGGCATATACCAGAAGCATGGCGACCATTTAATTCCTTTGATCCTGGACATCAGATTCGGATGAAGACCAGCCGCGGCAGCAGCAGAACCATAAGCAACAGCAGCACCAACAGCAGGAACATCAACAGGAGCGCCAAGCTGCTAGTCACCCACCTGAAGATGCACGCGCCAGAGCGCCACCATATTGCTGCCCGGGATGCAAGGGACGCACTCATGTTGGTCACATTTGCTTAGCCTGCACAATCAAACAGTTTAGCCTCACACCTTCTTACCAGAGCATCGACAATGGACAAGAACATGCGGATTCCTCTCACTCTGACCACCATACTGACAATTGCAAGTCTCCCTAAGCCCTCAAGGTGGAAGTCCCATTAGCGAAATGACACACGCCACAACTGTAACAGTTTGCCATCAGAATTTTTTATGACAATAAGCAACTGATGGCTTCTCAAAATTAAACACAACATTACACCCAAGTGATAACCCTTGTGACTACTTATGCATTATCTTCCTCTTACGCGTGCTCCTACGTGGTGCTTCCCCTGTGGCTTCAGCAGATGTGGAGGCCCCTTTCTCACTTTCTTGCTGCTCCTGCCTCGACACCTTTGGCGGGCGTCCTCTGGGGTTGTGAACCTGTGAGGGCTCGGCAACAGTCTGCTGCTCCTGCGGCTGTGCAGGGGTTGAGACACCGATCTCAGTTGAGTGGGGACTCTGGTGGGGCTCTGACCGAGGGCTCTGCAGTGGCAAGGTCGTGTGAGCCCTTGGAGAGGAGCCCCCACTTCCTTGTTGTATGCCACCAACATCCCTCTCATGGGTCAGCCCCACTTCAGAGCTAGCAAGTGGCTGGACAGCACCTTGCTGCACTGCAGGGGGGCCATGAGGCCCGTTTCTGCACTGGAAGTCCTACTCGAAAGGACTTGCATGAAGGTCTGGTTTGTTTGCTCAATAGCTGACCATCGCTCCTCAAGAGATGTCAGTCTATCCTGAACAATTACCATGTTTTCCATACCCTGGTGACTAAGGTCCTCCATGGACGTAGCCATGCTCTCCTCTACCGTAGCCATCCTCTCCTCTACGGTAGCCAGCTTACCATGGAGGGAGCCATCCTTTCCAAGGAGGTTGCCATCCTTTCCGCGGTGATGTGTTAATGCGCCAATGCCTCCACAAAGGCTCTGCTCATGTTCGCAATGGACTCCTCCATTCGCTCCACACTCGCAGCGACCCTGGAGACGAAACCTGCCAGAGACTCTTGCATCTGTTCCTGGAGTTCAAGCAATGCTCTCATTCTGGATGGACCGGAGGCACAGGGTCGACATGCAGCTGAGCTGAGCTGGCAGAGTCCTGTGCCCTCCGACGAGGACTCTCCACTGCTGTCCCTGTCTCCACCATCTGCTGATGCTCACTTGTGAGCTGTGATACACCAGGTGACAACACTACTCTATCTCGTGAAGGTCCCACCGAGGTGTGAGTGTCTGCGCTGGTGCTGGGCGCTCTGAATTCTGCTGATGCTGTGCCCTCAGAGGTTGCAGCTTCCTCTGAGGAGCCTGGAAGCTCAGGCTGTTCCTCCTGGACAGTGGGGACGGGGGCTCTTGATGGTCCTGTGGGGTAGTAAAGGAAAGAGTTAGAGATGTGAGGTCAAGGTTACATGCACATTGAATAGTGCAGATGATCATAAGTCAATCTATTAAAGCATCAGATTCATTATCAGTGACTCATGCAATGTCAATGAGAGAGATGCCAAACTATTCTGTCACCAGCTTGCTGCGATGCACTCATCTGTCTGTCCCCCACTTGGGAATCCTCCTCGATTCCGGCGATCTCCAGGGCCGCCTCCTCCCAGGGGGTGAGCTGGGCTACTGAGGGTGGCCCTCCTCCGGTCATGGCTCTTTCCCTCTTATTGTGGGCTCTCTTTTCCTGCAATGAGGGACACAAGTGGAGTTTGAGTGAGAATGAAGGAGTGAGTGTAGAGAATCCATAACATAGATATTAGAAGGAGACAAAGGACCGTCCCTGTGTGCTGAAAGTTGTTGTTGTCATGACATCACAGTGATAGGGAGTGTGAGGGCTGCATGGTCAAATAGTTAAGTTAATGTGACCTTAGAGAGAGAGGGACTGGATAAGGGTGCAGGCATGTAAGTGTCAAGTGGAATGTGGAGGAAGAGGTTGGCAAAGTGGAGTGCTGGTGAGGAGAGGCGATGGGGATCAAATTGAGGGTGATGGGAAAGTCATACTCACTTTTCCTGTTCGGAGAAGATCATGAAACCTCTTCCTGCATTGCAGCCAAGTTCTGCGGCTCAGCGAGATGGAGCTGACCTCCTGGGCCACTTGCAGCCACACAGCTTTAGTCTGCTGGGGTGGCTTTTTTCTCCCTGAGGAAGGGAACAGCACCTCCTTCCTGGATCTCGCTCCCTCCACTAGAGCTTGGAGGGAGGGCTCATCGAAGCGTGAGCACACTTTGGCCTACTGCTGACATAGTTGATGAAGAAGGCGAAGACAGCAATGGTCATAAAGGTTGCAGTCTCCAGGAGAAGCAAGGCTGCTTGCAGACTTTAAATCCAGCAGCATTGATGACGTCATCGGAGGCGACTTTCTGTCTGAAAAGACTCATTGGGCCAGGGGTTCCCACACACAGGAAATCAATTGGCCAATTAGGGGAAAATCCCACTTTTTCAGCACTTCAATGAGGAGTCGGGGTCCTGGCACGATTTCCACCTGACACGCTCCAGCCCGCCCACACTGACAAAATCCAGCCTGCCCACACTGACAAAATCCAGCCCGCCCACACTGACAAAATCCAGCCCGCCCACACTGACAACATCCAGCCCGCCCACACTGACAAAATCCAGCCCGCCCACACTGACAAAATCCAGCCCGCCCACACTGACAAAATCCAGCCCGCCCACACTGACACGCTCCAGCCCGCCCATACTGACAAAATCCAGCCCGCCCACACCGACAAAATCCAGCCCATTGTGTCCAATTCTGGGCACCACACTTTAGGAAGGATGTCAAGGCCGTAGAGAGGGTATAGAAAAGATTGACCAGAATGGTACCAGGGACGAGGGACTTAAGTTATGTGGAGAGACTGGAGAAGCTGGGGTTGTTCTCCTTAGAGCAGAGAAGGTTAAGAGGTGTTCAAAATCATGAATGGTTTTGATAGAGTAAATAAGGAGAAACTGTTTCCTGTGGCAGAAGGGTCGGTAACCAGAGGACACAGATTTAAGGTGATTGGCAAAAGAACCAGAGGCGACATGGGGCAACATTTTTTTACACAGCGAGTTATGATCTGGAATGCATTGCCAGAAGGTGTGTTGGAAGCAGATTCAATAGTAACTTTCAAAAGAGAATTGGATATATTCTTGATGGGAAAAAATGCAGTGCTATGGGGAAAGAGCTGGGGAATGGGACTAATTGAATAACTCTTTCAAAGAGCCAGCACAGGCACGATGGGCCAAATGGCCTCCTTCTGTGCTGTAAGATTCTATGATTCTATAATCTGAGAGGCAGTGTTCATCCCCAGGTGGAAAGCACAGACCAGCTACAGTGTCATTTAATAGATCAACTGGAGAAAGGTGCCAAACAAGATTGTTGGCCACTTCAAGCAACTCAGGAGGAACAGCTTCAATAACATGATTGTTGACAGGATAGTCTGGGAGGCAATGGTTGTTCATTAGTTCAGTGTACAGCCTTAATTTAGTGCTAGTTAAGAGATTAACTTTAGACAGGCTGGACAGAACACAGGATGAGGTGAGGTGACTGCCAGGGAGGTTGATAGAACCACATTGTTTGAAGCAATCGCCACTCAAACAAAGTCCTCCCACAGGGATAGTTTGCATTACCAGGCCAAGAGTGCCCTACTGGTATTCTAAACTAAATCCAGATTCCTCATTTTTATGTTCAAATAAGAAACTGAGAGCCCAATAAAGTATGAGACATAGGTAACAGTCATTAAAGAATGTGGACCTTTGCTGTGCATAAAAGGCTACTGACTCTGCCCATCAAATCACTTGTTTTGTTTAACTTATGTATAAGTTCATCGATTTCATTTAATAGGCTCTTTCATTCTATCTTTCCATTCAGTCCTTTCTGCCAGTTTGCAAGATGTTTGACCACATTCTAAGATTTCAGACTTGCAAGTAATAAAACCTTATAGGACGGTTAAGTGCATCGGAAATGCAATTTTATGGCATTACATCACACACACATATGGCTGCAGAACATATGGTCAGGAAAGGAGATGTCTTAAAAATGATCTTAAAAGAATGCGAGTTCCTGTCATCCCCTTTGTACTCCAGAGGTGTAAACCCAAGTGATAAGGCTCAGATTTTCTTACACCTGCATGCTATGTATCTGTGTGCGTGTGTTATAAAATTTTAAAAACATACAAGGATGTGTTGAGTTTTTTATAATAAACTCAAAATTCCTATTCAGGTGTTCTTGCTTCTGGTGTCATTCTGTTTCTATTTACTGCATTAACTCATTCCTTACTGAAACTAACTGCATTGTAATGGGTCGCAGTTCAACTGAATCATAAACTACCTCAAGCATCTGCCTTCCAATATATAGTAGTAGACAGTGATTCACTAGAAATTCAGCCATTGAATGGTACCAGTATTGCATACCCAATGAGTCTATAGGGTGAGTGGCTTCTTTTCCAGTCATGTGTCTGTTTTATGCCACATGTTTTACACTGCAGTGGAAGCAATAAGTAATTTCAACAATGGTTCCTGGGAGAAATAAATAATGACTCACACATGCCATGGATAATGTTAACTAGTTCTTTGACTGATGTTTATTTGTGTCCTCCAAATCAAACTGCTAAAATCATCAGTTCTTCACAGAAATCACTGGTAAAGTAAACCCTCAGCATAATTTCAAGTTTCTAGTCATTGAATTCTGGAACTTAAAAAGGATATAAACCTATCCAAAGCTCAAGTATAGATGGATTGTATCTATCTGACCAGATTCTAATCAGGTTGGATTTCTGACATGGATTTGCACTTATTCACATCTTGACAATCAACAAGTGTGACAAGCAAAGCTGAACATCAGCTACTGATGTTAGTGACTCACATGGGATCAGCAGCTGTAAAAGATGTGAGGAAACATCATCAACTTTACAGTTAAGTACATTTTAGGAGGCTTTCCTCGCAGCTAATTGGATAAATGCACCACCTTGTATGATATTGAACTCTAAATATAAGCGAGATTTCAGCTTCAACCCCTGCTCTCTGCTGAATTACTTTCATTTTGTAGTAGAGGTATTACAGATTTTTTCATTGATCACAGGTAATCTGGGACTTGGAGCACAGTTTCTAATGCTTTCTATGATCCCACTGCAACCTAAACATGACAGCAGCTTGCCGATTGCTGTAATTCCAACAAATTTACTGACCAAAAATGTTCCCTTTAAGCTGCAGGGCCACGCAGCTCTCAGGACTTCCCATGCAGCCGGCTCGCTGGCTTTTCAATGCAAAAAAACACGCATATGTGGTATTTTGAATGGGCCGCGCAGCCCACTGAAAGGGCCGGGCACCCAAAAGAAAATAAGAGGGAACATTGCTGACCAACCTTATTGAATTCTTTGAAGAAGTAACAGAAAGGGTAGACAGGGTAGTAATGCAGTAGACGTAATATATTTGGCTTTTCAAAAGGCCTTCGATAAGCTACCGCATTCTAGACTCATGATTAAGCTCAGAACATGTGGAGTCAGGAGACAAGTAGCAGAATGGATAGCAAGCTGGCTACAAAATAGAAAACAGAGAGATGGGGTTAAAGTTGGCTACTCAGACTGGCAAAAGGTGGGAAGTGGTGTTCCACAAGGATCGGTGCTGGGACCACTGTTGTTCACCATATACATAAATGACTTGGACACGGGGATCAGAAGAACAATTTCAAAATTTGGGGTCGACACCAAATTGGGGGGGTATAGTTAATACAGAGGAGTACTGCGACAAAATACAGAAAGGCACCATCCAGGACAAAGCAGCCCGCTTGATTGGCATCCCATCCACCACCTTAAACATTCACTCCCTCCACCACCGGCGCACCATGGCTGCAGTGTGTACCATCTACAAGATGCACTGCAGCAACTCACCAAGGCTTCTTCGGCAGCACCTCCCCAACCCGCGACCTCTTCCACCTAGAAGGACAATGGCTATAGGCGCATGGGAACACCACCAGCTCCAAGTTCACCTCCAAGCCACACACCATCCTGACTTGGAAATATATCGCCGATCCTTCATAGTCGCTGGGTCAAAATCCTGGAACTCCCTCTCTAACAGCACTGTGGGAGTACCTTCGCCACATGGACTGCAACGGTTCAAGAAGGCGGCTCACCACCACCTTCTCAAGGGTAATTAGGGATGGGCAGTAAATGCTGGCCTTGCCAGCGACACCCACATCCCATGAACTAATAAAATAAAAGCCAATTTGCACACACCAAGCCCCCACAAACAGCAATATGATAATGACTAGATACTTTTTTTTTAGTGATGTTATTGAGGGATAAATATTGGCCAGGACACCGGGGATAACTCCCCTGCTCTTCTTCGAAATAGGTGGACATAAAAGATCCAATGGCACTGAGAGGGCAGACAGGGCCTCGGTTTAACGTCTCATCCGAAAGACGAAATTCCCATCATAGGTGCCACTTCACACATATATGCACACTGCCATGTTCATGTACTCAGCGGGCAGGAGAAGTTACAGTGCAGAGGTCATAAAGAAGTTCATAAAGAAATGGCAGCATAGCTCAGGTAGAGTTGCTGTTATGATGACATTCTCACATCATCTTTAATGCTTTTTTTATATATCAGAACAGGAAGAGGCTCTGCTGACAAGCAAACTCATCAGCGGTTCCCAGAGCTCCAATACGTAAATTGAACTGCGGCACATGAAGGATTGAAAAAATCCACAGGTGCGGGATTCGTATCTGTCATTTTGCACAGGGTGACTTATCGATCGAGGCTGAGATGCAGTAGAGATGGATTTGAAATTAAAAAAGGAAAGAAAGACTTGGATTTATATTGTGCTTTTTATGACCACCAGACGTCCCAAAGTGCTTTACATGCAATGAAGTACTTTTTGAAGTGTAGTCGCTGTTGTAATGTAGGAAACACGGCAGCCAATTTGTGCACAGCAAACGCCCATAAACAGCAATGTGATAATGACCAGATAATCTATTTTAATGATGTTGATTGAGGGATAAATATTGGCCAGGACACCGGAGATAAGTTCCTTGCTCTTCTTCGAAATAGTGCCATGGGATCTTTTACGTCCACCTGAGAGCAGACGAGGCCTGAGTTTAACGTCTCCTCCAAAAGACGGCACCTCCGACAGTGCAGCACTGGAGTGTCAGCCTAGATTTTTGTGCTCAAGCCTCTGGAATTGGACTTGGACCCACAACCATTCAGACTCAGAGGTGAGGGGCTGACACACCATGGCACTGGGAAAGCATGTACTGTCTGACAATCAATGGAATGAAAATCAGGCCATTTCTACAACAGGAAGGCAATCGCTCCACCAGAATACTGACTGTCCAAGCAGTGAAAACAAAAACCTGCACTTTTTTTGCATTTTGTTCAACTGATTTATATATCAGGCATAATCTAGCATTCAATACTAATTTTTTTATATCCTCCAGCAGAATTCTGCATAAGTTTCTTATGACTGGCCTTTAGTAAAGTCTTAATAAGCAAAAAGCTGTTTCTTCTTTTCACTAACTTGCCTGAATCATTCTTGAATAGAAGCCATCCTGGGAGCAGCACTAATCACGGGTCAATAGTCAGTTCGCACTTTCTACCAGTATTGCACCGTTTTTTATATATGTCTACCCTTTCGCTAAAAATAGCAGGGGAAAATTTGGTACAAGATGATTTGGACCAAAAATTGTCAGGCCACAACTTATAATCAAGGACTGGAATGGTTAATATTTAAAAACTCAGCCTTCAAACACCGAAGTCATCTCTAAAATTAAAGTGTAAGAATGAATCCGAAGACAGTATGAGATGAGGAATTAAACAAAGGCTTCGGGGTTTGCCTGAAGTAATCATTAACCCCTTTGTCACTGGTAATGGCAGGATGTTTTGACATTGTAAACAGATGACCTAATGTAAAGAGATAAACTGGGAAATGTGACCCATAGAAAGAAGAGTAATAAAGTAACTAATTGTGGCTTTAAGTCAATGAATGTAAAAAAAACATTCACAAATTGATCCTTTAGGAGTCATAAACACACATTAACTCAAGAGGGTTGCGTACTTGTTTCCACGCTGTGCTAACATGTTAACAATAAACAGTAAAGCTGGTGTGGCATTTTCCCACCAACACTCAGACAAATACTATATTCTGAATTTTTAAGCCTTGAAAAAGTGGAACAATCTACTTCTGTGTAGTTGATGAAAATGGGGTATTTCTCAACTGACTGGTGCATTACTTTATATGTGTCATTCAAATAATCAACAAAAACTTAGATTTATACAGCATGTTGTGGGGTTGTTCTCCTTAGAGCAGAGAAGATTGAGAGGAGATTTGATAGAGGTGTTCAAAATCATAAGGGGTCTAGACAGAGTAGATAGAGAGAAACAGTTCCCATTGGCGGAAGGGTTGAGAACCAGAGGACACACATTTAAGGTGATTGGCAGAAGAACCAAAGGCGACATGAGGAAAAACTTATTTATGCAGCGAGTGGTTAGAATCTGGAATGCACTGCCTGAAAGGGTGGTGCAGGAAGATTCAATCGTGGTTTTCAAAAGGGAATTAGATAAGTACCTGAAAGAAAAGAATTTGCAGGGCTACGGGGAAAGGGTGGGGGAGTGGGAGTATCTGAAGTGCTCTTGCAGAGAGCTGGCATAGGCTCGACAGGCTGAATAGCCTCCTTCTGTGCTGTAACAATTCTATGATTCTATGATTCTATGTTTAACGTAGAAAGACGTCCCAAGGTGCTTCACAATGGTGTAATCAGACAATAATGGACACTGAGCCAGAGAAGGAGATGTTGGAAAGGGTGATCAAAAACTTGCTCAAAGGTTGTGGGAGTGGAAATTCATTTGACATGTTTTCTGGCTCAAAATAGGCAGCACACTGGAAATGTGCACCAGAAGCCAGAAGCCCGAGGCTCACCCGATATTGGGCTTCAGGCCTCATCTGTATATTGCTGGCAAACTGCAGGAGCCAATCGGGATTCCAGAGCCAGCTCGCCAGTTCCTCGAGGACAAAGTTGGGTTGGCTGCTTCTCCAGCAGTAACCCTCAGGTATATCCTGAGAGTGGGGTGATCAGGAAGGGGCTGAGCAGGGCCAGCAGATGTTTTCAGGACTGGTCACATTCAGATAAGTATTTTTTTTTAACTTACCTTTTTGGTGGCTTTTTGGTAGCGCATATAGAAATGGTTATGCTGAACGCAGTATGCCCAGAGCTGGCTGCATTTAGGGCAGCCCAATTTCAAAGAGGTGTTAGGTCCCCTATTTGCATATCCAAAGAGCCTAATGCCTGTTTCAGGCATAGACCCTGGACACCTATCCTGGAGCCTTTACCAATATGGTGGGCGAAGCACTTCTAGCGTGGAATGTATGCCGCCCGTCATATTGGTAAATGCTCCAGTATAGTGGACAGCGTCAACAAATTTCTAGGCTGTAGGCTTTAAGCAGAGTGTTAAAGGAGCAGAGGGAGGTGGAGGGGGGTGTGCACTTATAAATACATCCTAATATTCACTGTTATTTTCTTTGAAATTGTTTATGTTTTATGTTCATTTTTCAAACAGTTTTAACTATTTTAATTAATTCATTTCAAACTAAAGCAAGGGAACTGAAAAAAAGGATCAATGTAATGCCCAGAATATCTAGAGCTTTAAGAATCAACCATAATGAGCAATATTATATATAAAACATGTGTTACTATGGAACCTAAATTAAAGAAACTGGAATGAAAACGGGGTAACTAAATCATTTATCTGGAGTAAAATGGCTGACTAGGATTTACCTGGCTGCTGGCAGATCACTCACTTTTCACAGGGTAAAGGGTAATTTATTTCCAACTGTATCTAATTGTATCTGACTGGAGGCTTAAATTAATTAGCTGCGATCCCTGCTGATAGTAAGCCATGCTCCCTAATTACATTGTGGTGCACAGAAGCATAGTCTGGTATCTGTTAGTTGTCTGTTTAACTCTTATAGGTTTAACAACAACAACAACAACTTGTATTTATATTGCACCTTTAACGTAGTAAAACGTCCCAAGACGCTGCACAGGAGCGATTATCAAACAAAATGCGACACCGAGCCACAAAAGGAGATATTAGGGCAGATGACCAAAAGCTTGGTCAAAGAGATAGGTTTTAAGGAGTGTCTTAAAGGAGGAAAGAGGTAGAGAGGCGGAGAGGTTTAGGGAAGGAATTCTAGAGCTTAGGGCCTTGGCAGCTGAAGGCACGGCCAACAATGGTGGAACGATTAAAATCGGGGATGCTCAAGACACCTTCAGTTTGTAGAATAGCACTGCCTGAATGTGAGAATTAGTTGTAAAGAGTCTTTCTTCTCTCTTTTTGAGGCTGATTTTCCAATCAGCTTCCTATTTACGCTGTTCTCGCATATCAAAGGTAAATACTGGACAGGTGGGCAGTTAAAATTGCCCAGGTTACTTACCCGTCAGAAAGCTGCCAGGAGCCCACTATTCTGTATTTTAACCTGCTCGACTGAGCAAGCGGCAAGGACACCCGTCCAAAGCCGATGGGGTTGTTCTTTACATATGCATGTCTGTAATTTTAACAGGTGGCTTGAGCGGGGAAGAGCACACAAGGATCCCACAATTAAAGCTTAGGCCTCCGCTGCTGCAGACTCCCCCTCCAGAATGTGAGACCCCCGTGAGACAGCCCCAGAAGCCAATCCGCCACCTGCCTTGTGTCAATGAGCGCACGATTTTCGGCCACCTCCCGCCAATTTATGGCCCATTCCAGCCCACCTCACTACCCACCCACCCCAGAGTTGTCATTCAAATATAAGGATGGTTCCCTAATGATATTGCAATGACACGTTAGCTTTCTGCGATAGATACCTCACCGTGTGCTGCATCGTTGGAGGAGCTGTCCTTCAGAGATCCCGTCTGACTGTTTCAGTGGATTAGGTGGACAATAAAGACCCCCCATGGCCTGATTCGAAGAACAACAGGGAATCTTCACAGTAATCTACTCATTTAACTGGTCATTTTTCACATTGCTGTTCGTGGGATGTTTATATGTGCAAAATAGCTGCTGTATTTGCCTACGGGACAGTTGTCACTGTAGTGCAAAGTAATTTGTTGTATGTGAAGTACTTGGAGAGATTTTGGAGTGATGTGATATGGCACCATAAAATGCAAGTCTTATTTGTACTGCTATTAAAATAATATTAAGGACAGAATAGAATGACCAATATCTGTGACTATGAGTGATTCATCTCTCCCCTCTCAACTCAGAAACCTGAGCCATTTCTATTTCCTTTCCCAGAAGATATATCATCTTGGTATCTTTATACTTAAAGATAGGTGTGGACAAAGCAAGCTCCTGATAGATATAATCTGTGTCCGTGTAAGATATCCTTTCATACGCTGTTCATTTCTGATTATTTTGTTGCAATGTGTCATGTGTGAGTGGCAAGTGTTCTTTCAAAATGCTGTCCTTCATTTCTCTATTGATCTACAGGCTTCAGGACAAGTCTACTGACCAGTAGACTGATAGATATTTCAAATAACAGCAAAAAAAAAGGAAAATTCTGTTAAGCCTTTCAGGACTGAAATTGAGTGCTGTGCTATTTCAGTGAAATTCAAATTTTGTAAATTTAACAAAACAAGGTTTTCAGATAAAACTGGGGAAATCATAAAAACATTTCATTAATTGGGTACTTCTACTTAATCAGTATTATTTAACCATGACCACGCACATGGATTTCTTTTTTATTGTTTGCATATTTTGCTGCATATTTCCACCCCCCTCCTCTCATCAAGTTTAACACCCGGGCATATGATTCCACCTGCTCTGGCCACCTTCTGGCAGCTCACTCAAATGGCCATTATTCACGTGTAAGCCTTGACACTGAGTGCCAGCAGGATAGCAATCAGTGGGCATTGTTCTGCTCCCTGACCCAGGGGCACTGAGCCAACTGTAATGCTCCTACCACCACCCTGCTGTGATCAGCTAACTCAGCACAGACCCAGCATCCAACCTGATCTCACTTAATAAATTCACTGAGCTGTCAGGGAGCGCTTATCCCTTCACTTTGTAGCCTCAAACATTCTTGGTCCTGTACCTTCGACCAACTGAACAACTGCAGCAGTTGAGATAGCACCTGCTCTGTGCAGATTGATTAGCCAGTGTAGAGACATTCGAGGTGGATGCCAGACTCCCAAGCTGGCATTCTGAGAACAAAGAAGCCTCCGTACACTTGTGGTAGGCTGGCTGGTGTTTTTGCTTCCAAGAGATATGAGTAATCCACCATTAGTTGCTTTTCTATAAGTGCCATTCCAGTGCAGATTACAGGAGACCGGCATCCATGAGACAACTTTCTTTTTATTGCTAAATGTATTCTAGTGACAAGCTTTCTAGATCCATGAAAAATGGAGTGTATGATAGCTGGACCTGGCAATTTAAACAACAGGAGCCGACCCACAGACATCGGCCTCCTGACATCGGCACTAAAACTGTGGCAGTATCAAAATAAATATGAAAAAATGTGACAAGGTGTTTTTTTCTACCTGACCATTAATGTTTCCTACATTCTCACTAATACTGACACTTCCACGAATAAAGTTAGGAATCATCAAAAGTCTTACAATGAACATGTCCCACGAATTATCATTATTGAGGTCAGTATGGCTGTCAATTTGTTTTTCTTTTCGCTAAAATACCCCTTTTTTTTGTTCTGTTTCATTGGCTTTCATTAAATTAAAAGCCCTCATGAGATCCAGTGAGTAATACAGTAAAGCAAGACTGCATCAAAAAATATTTGAATCAGTAATGGCTCACCAATACTCTTTAAAGGGATGTGCCGAATCTCAACATCTGCTGATCCCTAAGGGAACAATTTCTAATTCAAGAGACAGACTGAAGCAAGTGCTGATGTGAAATTAAAGAGCACTTTGTAAATGGAGCACATCAACTTGGTTCAGATAGCACAGATTAAATTATTATGGCTGGTACTTTCACATTAGATGAGCCCAACGAGCAGCTTCTCCAACAGAAACTAATTTAAAAGCAGGCAACATTCAAGGAAAACAAGTTTTTGAGGCTGTAGAAGTCGTGTATACTACTGTGCAAAGTACTAGGGTAGCAAAAGGGCTCCCCTTTCAAGCTGTCTTAGTTATACTTCAAGTATTCAATCAGTTCAAACACATCACAAGACTTGCCAATTTGCTATTCTTCAATAGTACATTGCAGCGTTTGTTGCTAATGTTGGACTTGCCCTTCAGTACCCCAAAAGAATCTTAATGAATGGAAATTCATACCATGTATTTCTGTTCTAAAATAAAATGATATGATCAGAATAAACAGATCATAATGTACTCCTCTCCAATATGTTGGTCCATTCCTATTCCAAAATATATTTTGTAAATTAACCTCTCTGAAAAAATTCTACTTTATTGAGATACTGCAAAAATTCATTAGCTCCACATTTTGCAGTTCAAATATATTTTTGGTTGATAAATCTGCCCCATCCCCATTTTTCACCATGCATTAATTTTGGAGTGCATTGTTTCCACAGAGGGAGGACCTGTTCCTGGCTGGTGTGGAGATTTCCTCGTACAGGAGATAGGTACCTGGTAACGTTAATCAGGGCCAGCGTCATCTCCTGGACTTGTTTTGATCACCTAAGGGGGCCGGTGAAGTTTTCCAGTTTTTTCCCCTTAATTGGCCTGGGTTTATATCTGGGTTTTCGCCTCTCCCAGGAGATTTCACGACTTCCGGGTGGGGTGGGGTGGGAAGTGTATGCATTGTGATGCACTAGGTATCATGGACCAATAGGCTAGATGGATCACCAGGGGGGTGATTTTGCCAATGGGAATGTGATGGAGGCGGGACTGCTGCTTGTCAGGTTTTAGTCCCGCCTCCAGCGACGTCCGCCCAACCCACGCTATTTTCCTTTGATTGACCTTGTTAAGCCCGCCCAGCAGGCTTAGCAGGCCAGTTAAGGGAAAGCCGGTTACTGGTGACGTCAGCGAGTGACGTTTCATCTGTCAAGAGCTTTTGACAGATGAATTGTCATCGTTTGACAGCTCTGTCAAGCTGTCAAACACTGACAATCTGTCTTCTAAGTTGAGACCTGGGATACAGGCTCAATTAGAGATCTGTCCTGAGCAGAAAGCAGAAGGCTGATGCATTTGAGAATGCAGCGGCCATTCTGCTTTCTCTGCCGGTGAGATGAGGAACTCCTGAGACCTGAAGGGGTGAAGCCTGGAGGAAGAAGCAAAGGTAAATAAAGCTTTTAAAACAATTAAAACTCACCTCACACACTTACCTCTGCACACATGCACCCATCACTCACCTGCACACCGGACATCTCGACCCTCTGACCCCCGCAGACCCACAGCCCGCCTCGCTGACCCTGGCGAGGTTCGGAGCCATCAGGAAGCCCGCACTATAGGGCTCAAAATAGGGATTATCCAAAAAACTGCCTGTTAACTACCTGTTAACAGGCAGTTAATTGGCACTAATCCCCTTCCCGCCTCGAGGAGGCGGCTCCCAGCACGGGTCGGGTACCCGCCTCCTGGGAAGATGGCACGGAGGCGGGTTGGGGGCGGGCTGGGTACCCGCCCCCAGATCCTGCCATTTTCCCAGCAGTATCGCCTCCATACCCGCCTCCCCAGGGCTGGCAAAATCATCCCCTAGGTCTTTTCTGTCCATTATTATTTGTATGTCCATATTTGGTAACTTTTCCTTTAAAGTTTTCCCCCAAATTGCTTCTTTCATTAACCCTTCCTCTCCCGAAGTTGTTACCTGTTTCCAGAGTGAGGTTCCACAAGCATTGGTAGCCTCCAATACTACACCCAAGTGACCGTTCTTGATATGTGAGCCTAGACAGTGAGTGTCAATGTGTCACTTGGCCATGGAGAGCAACACGGCTGAATCCAACCCAGTTCACCCCCAACATCCACACACACATGCCCTTTTCAGGAGGAATCCCTGGAATACAATCAGGAAGGGGAACAGTCTGCCTGTTAATTGTTATCCCTAGCCCAGGGGCACGGGGCCAATTCTAACATTCCTACTGGCACCCTGACTAAGGTCAGCGAATTCAACACAGATCAAACTGTGACCCTTTTGGTTTATATGACTCAGCACCACAACAGGCATTTATGCATTAAGTCATCTGGGGTGCTCTATGTTCCAATTATTTTTGATGTTGTCTTTCTAGTTTTGGGCCAGGTAAGGCCATTTCACCCCCAACGCCCTGTCATAAACAAGACGAAAGGTGGAAATTCATAGAAATGTATACATGCACATATATTCATAGTAGTCAGAGCTGTCAAGATCAGGAAGATGTTATGAGTGGAATTTATGATCAGCAAGAGTGACGTGGATGGGACCCTCACTTAGGTTTATGAAGCTTCATACACTTTTAATAGTAAGTTCAAAACAGGTCACAATTTGAAACCAAATTGCCTGTCAGCTCCCAAAGATTAATCCTTTGCAGGACTGAGTACTTCGTAGTATTGTGTAAGAAAAGCATGGTTGCATACCATGAACACAAAAAAGGAAACAGAAACGTTAGCCCTATAATGTTAACCCTGTATAACTAAAGCACACTGTGGATTTTAAATTATAAACATTGTGAACATTTAATTTTTGCGTGTCTTGTCTTCCCTTTTCCCCTGTATTCTCTCATTTACCCCATTCCCTTATTTTTAATTATAATATTAGTTTGTACATTTCTAACTGTACCTTACTCAATGTCTGTATTTCTTTAAAAAAAAATAAGTTATACACAGTAAACTCTTTCGTATCCGGCACCTACGGGACCGGGATGGTGCCGGTTGATTAGAAATTCCGGATAACGGAGAGGTATACCTACCAAGGTACGAGAGCCCTGTCACACAGCCACAGGTGCAGGAGTCCCGGTTACACAGCCACAGGTACTGGAGTCCCGGTTACATGGCCACAGGTACTGGAGTCCTGGTTACACAGCCACAGGTACTGGAGCCCCGGTTACACAGCCATAGGTACTGGAGTCCCGGTTACATGGCCACAGGTACTGGAGTCCCGGTTACATGGCCACAGGTACTGGAGTCCTGGTTACACAGCCACAGGTACTGGAGCCCCGGTTACACAGCCACAGGTACTGGAGTCCCGGTTACATGGCCACAGGTACTGGAGTCCTGGTTACACAGCCACAGGTACTGGAGCCCCGGTTACACAGCCATAGGTACTGGAATCCCGGTTACACAGCCACAGGTACTGGAGTCCCGGTTACACAGCCACAGGTACTGGAGTCCCGGTTACACAGCCACAGGTACTGGAGTCCCGGTTACACAGCCACAGGTACTGGAGTCCCGATTACATGGCCACAGGTGCAGGAGTCCCGGTTACACAGCCACAGGTACTGGAGTCCCGGTTACACAGCCACAGGTACTGGAGTCCCGGTTACACAGCCACAGGTACTGGAGTCCCGGTTACACAGCCACAGGTACTGGAGTCCTGGTTACACAGCCACAGGTACTGGAGTCCCGGTTACATGGCCACAGGTGCAGGAGTCCCGGTTACACAGCCACAGGTACTGGAGTCCCGGTTACACAGCCACAGGTACTGGAGTCCCAGTTACACAGCCACAGGTACTGGAGCCCCGGTTACACGGCCACAGGTACTGGAGCCCCGGTTACACAGCCACAGGTACTGGAGCCCCGGTTACACAGCCACAGGTACTGGAGCCCCGGTTACACAGCCACAGGTAACATAGAAACATAGAAGATAGGAGCAGGAGTAGGACATTCGGCCCCTCGAGCCTGCTCCGCCATTCAATGCAATCATGGCTGATCATCCAAACTCAGTACAGGTAGACTACCTTTTATCCGAACTTCCGAAAACCGAGACCCTCTAAAAACCAAAGGTTTTTTCGTTCAGCGTAAGTCGTGCGCACGACATGACCAGAGTGGCGCACGACCCCGACCCCCGCCGACGACCCCACACGGACCCCCCCCGGCCGACCCCCCCGCGGACCCCCGCCGACCCCGACTCCCGCCGACCCCCCCGCCAACCCCCCCAACCCCCCCGCCGACCCCCCCGCCGACCCCGACCCCCCCGTCAACCCCGACCCCCGCCGACCCCCACCGCCGACCCCCACCCCCGACCCCCCGCCGACCCACCCCCGACAAATTTCCCAGTCTTATAAAATACCTTCCGAAATCCGAAATTTTCCGAAAACCGAAACACGGCTGGTCCCGAGGTTTTCGGATAAAGGATAGTCTACCTGTACCCGGTCCCTGCTTTCTCCCCATACCCCTTGATCCCTTTAGCCTTAAAAAATATATCCAACTCCTTCTTGAATATATTTAATAAATTGGCCTCCACCGCCTTCTGCGGTAGAGAGTTCCACAGGTTCAACACTCTCTGGGTGAAGAAATTCCTCCTCATTTCTGTCCTAAATGGCCTACCCTTAATCCTTAGACTGTGTCCCCTGGTTCTGGACTCCCCGACCATCGGGAACATCCTTCCTGCATCTAGTCTGTCCAGTCCTGTCAGAATTTTATTAGTTTCAATGAGATCACCTCTCATTCTTCTAAACTCCAGCGAATACAAGTCCAATCGACCCAATCTCTCCTCATACGTCATTCCTGCCATCCCAGGTATCAGCCTGGTGAATCTTCGCTGAACTCCTTCCATGGCAAGAACATCCTTCCTCAGATAAGGCGACCAAAACTGCACACAATACTCAAGATGTGGTCTCACCAAGGCCCGGTACAACTGCAGCAAGACATCCTTGTTCCTGTACTCAAACCCTCTCACTACGAAGGCCAACATACCATTTGCCTTCTTAACCGCCTGCTGCACCTGCATGCTTACCTTCAGCGACTGGTGCACAAGGACACCCAGGTCTTGTTGCACTTCCCCTTCTCCCAATCTATTGCCATTTAGGTAATCATCTGCCTTCCTGTTTTTGCCACCAAAGTGGATAACCTCACATTTGTCCACGTTATATTGCATCTGCCATGTTTCTGCCCAATCACCCAACCTGTCCAAATCATCCTGCAGTTTCTTGACATCCTCCTCACAGCACACACGCCCACCCAGCTTTGTGTCGTCTGCAAATTTGGAGATAATGGCCCAGAACTTGGTGTCGGGGGCTTGCCGCGCGTGCAAGCCCCCAATGTGCACTCACCCTGCGCGCCGACATCTGAAACCTGGCCCGCAGTGGATTTCCTTTCAGTGGCCAGGTTCTGATGTCGGCGCGCTGTGCTAACCTGACCCAGCGGCGCAGTTAGTGCGATGTGCCGGCTGGGATCAGGTGAGCACTGTTCAGCCAATCAGGGGAGGGGAAACTTCATTCATAAGTTTGAGAGTAAGAACTGTCAAACTCATGAGAAGTACTGCACCCCAAAACACTACTTAAACTTTAAATAAAATTTTTTAAAAAAATCCCAATCATTAAATTAAGGATAAATAAGTTAAAAAAAATAATTTAAACAATAATTTTTTTTTTTGAAAAAAATTTTTTTTTAATAAAAAGGGTCTAAAACTAAACTTACCTTATTGCAGATCCTTTAAAATAATAAACTGTGGAAAAAAAAATTCTACTTTGCACTAAAACACCACTTACCTGTAAAAATAAATGCTTACGTGTGCTTTTTACAAGCGTAAAGACCGGAGGCCTTTACACATGCGCAAATCCCCCAAAACAGAGGAAATCCAAGACGCACGCGCTGCCCCCTACAGCGCACGCGCTAGCCTCTTCAACTCTTGGGTGAGAGGAGAGGAAATGCCAGTTTTCGGTGCATGTGCTGTGCATGCTGAAAACCGGCATTTCCTCCGGCCAGACGCAAGAGTACCCCTTCCGTACTCACACGTTTGGGGAGGAATTACTGCCCCATTACGTCTAGTTCCCTTGTCTAGATCATTAATATATATTGTGAATAACTGGGGTCCAAGGACCGATCCCTGCGGTACCCCACTAGTCACTGCCTGCCACTCGGAAAAAGACCCGTTTATTCCAACTCTTTGCTTTCTGTCTGCCAACCAATTCTCTATCCAAGTCAATACCTTGCCCGCAATCCCATGTGCTTTAACTTTACATGCTAATCTCTTATGCGGGACCTTATCAAAGGCCTTCTGAAAGTCCAGATGCACCACATCCACTGGTTCTCCCTTATCTATTTTACCAGTTACATCCTCAAAAAATTCCAGTAGATCAGTCAAGCACGATTTACCTTTTGTGAATCCATGTTGACTTTGTCCGATCCTGTCACTGCTTTCCAAGTGCTCTGCTATTACATCTTTTATAATGGACTCTAGCATTTTCCCCACTACCGATGTAATTCCTCGTTTTCTCTCTACCACCTTTTTTGAATAGTGGGGTAACATTAGCTACCCTCCAATCCATGGGTACTGTTCCAGATTCCATCGAATGTTGGAAGATGATCAGCAATGCATCTACTATTTCTAGGGCCACTTCCTTAAGTACCCTAGGGTGTAGATTATCAGGCCCATGGGATTTATCGGCCTTCAGTTCCATCAATTTCCCTAACACCATTTCCCTACAAATACTGATTTCTTTCAGTTCCACCCTTTCATTAGACCCTAAGTTCCCTGGCATCTCTGGGAGGTTATTTGTGTCCTCCTTTGTGAAGACAGAACCAAAGTATGTATTTAATTGGTCTTCCATTTCTTTGTTCCCCATTATAAATTCCCCTGATTCTGACTGCAAGGGACCTATGCTTGACTTCACCAATCTTTTTCTCTTCACATATCTATAAAAGTACTGGAGTCCCGGTTACACAGCCACAAGCTCTGGAGCCCCGGTTACACAGCCACAGGTACAGGAGCCCCGGTTACACAGCCACAGGTACTGGAGTCCCGGTTACACAGCCACAGGTACTGGAGCCCCAGTTACACAGCCACAGGTACTGGAGTCCCGGTTACACAGCCACAGGTACAGGAGTCCCAGTTACACAGCCACAGGTACTGGAGCCCCGGTTACACAGCCACAGGTACTGGAGTCCCAGTTACACAGCCACAGGTACAGGAGTCCCAGTTACACAGCCACAGGTACTGGAGTCCCGGTTACACGGCCACAAGCTCTGGAGCCCCGGTTACACAGCCACAGGTACTGGAGCCCCGGTTACACAGCCACAGGTACTGGAGTCCCGGTTACATGGTCACAAGTACAGGAGCCGCGGTTACACGGCCACAGATCCAGGAGTCCCGGTTACATGGCCACAAGCTCTGGAGCCCCGGTTACACAGCCACAGGTACAGGAACCCCGGTTACACAGCCACAGATCCAGGAGTCCCTGTTACACGGCCACAGGTACAGGAGCCGCGGTTACACGGCCACTTGTGCAGAAGTCCCGGTTGCACGGCCACAAGTGCTGGAGCCCCGGTTATACGGCCACAGATCCAGGAGTCCCTGTTACATGGCCACAGATCCAGGAGTCCCGGTTACACGGCCACAGGTACTGGAGCCGCGGTTACACAACCAGAGGTGCAGGAGCCATTGTTTCACGGCAAAAGGTACGAGAACCCCGGTTACACAGCCACAAATATACAGTAAAACTTACCTTTGGGTTCCTGAACCTACTCCTGAATTTTGCCGGTTATTAGAGAATTCCGGATAATTAGGTGCTGTTTAAACGAGAGTTTACTATACTATTATTTACTCATTTTCCTCTGCCTCCTGGGCCCCACCTTACTTTTTAGGATACAGGATCCACACCAATAAATTACATAGGATTACATGGGATATACAGCAGAGAAACAGCCCATTCGGCCCAACCAGTCCATGCTGGCATTTACGCTCCACCCGAGCCTCCTCCCGTCTTTCCACATCTAACTCTATCAGCATAACCCTCGATTCCCTTCTCCCTCATATGCTTGTCCAGCCTCCCCTTTGATGCATCTATATTATTCTCTTCAACCACTGCCTGTGGCAGCGAGTTCCACATTCTCACCGCTCTTTGGGTAAAGAAGTTTCTTCTGAATTCCCTATTGGATTTCTTGGTGACTATCTTATATTGATGACCGCTAGTTATGCTCTTCCCCACAAGTGGAAACATTCTCTCTATATCCACTCTATCAAAACCTTTCATGATTTTAAAGAACTCTATTAGGTCACCCCTCAGCCTTCTCTTTTCAAGAGAAAAGAGATATGTATACCATCGCATTTCTGGTATCATGCTTGTAAATCTTCCCCGTACCCTCTCCAGTGCCTCTATTTTTTTTATTCATTCATGGGATGTGGGCGTCGCTGGCAAGGCCAGCATTTATTGCTCATCCCTAATTGCTCTTGAGAAAAATGTGGTGGTGAGCCACCTTCTTGAACCGCTGCAGTCCGTGTGGTGAAGGTACTCCCACAGTGCTGTTAGGGAAGAAGTTCCAGGATTTTGACCCAGCAACGATAAGGGAATGGCAATATACTTCCAAGTCAGGATGGTGTGTGACTTGGAAGGAAACTTGGAGGTGGTGTTGTTCCCATGTGCCTGCTGCCCTTGTCCTTCTAGGTGGAAGAGGTCGCAGGTTTGGGAGGTGCTATTGAAGAAGCCTTGGCGAGTTGCTGCAGTGCATCTTGTAGATGGTACACACTGCAGCCACGGTACGCCGATGGTGGAGGGAGTGAATGTTTAACGTGGTGGATGGGGTGCCAATCAAGTGGGCTGCTTTGTCCTGAATGGTGTCGAGCTTCTTGAGTGTTGTTGGAGCTGCACTCATCCAGGCAAGTGGAAATATTCCATCATATTCCTTACTTGTGCCTTGCAGATGGTGGAAAGGCTTTGGGGAGTCAGGAGATGAGACACTCGCCACAGAATACCTAGCCTCTGACCTGCTCTTGTTGCCACAGTATTTATGTGGCTGGTCCAGTGAAGTTTCTGGTCAATGGTGACGCCCAGGGTGTTGATGGTGAGGGATTCGGCGATGATAATGCCATTGAATGTCAAGGGGCGGTGGTTAGACTCTCGCTTGTTGGAGATAGTCATTGCCTGGCACTTCTGTGGTGCGAATGTTAGCTGTCACTTATCAGCCCAAGCCTGAACGTCGTCCAGGTCTTGTTGCGTGCGGGCATGGACCGCTTCATTATCTGAGGAGTTGTGAATGGCACTGAACACTGTGCAGTCAGTGCAGTCATCAGCGAACATCCCCATTTCTGACCTTATGTTGGAGGGAAGGTCATTGATGAAGCAGCTGAAGATGGTTGGGCCTAGGACACTGACCTGAGGAACTCCTGCAGCAATGTCCTCGGGCTATGATGATTGACCTTCAACCACCACAACCATCTTCCTTTGTGCTAGGTATGACTCCAGCCAGTGGAGAGTTTTCCCCCCGATTCCCATTGACTTCAGTTTTACTAGGGCTCCTTGTTGGCACACTCGGTCAAATGCTGCCTTGATGTCAAGGGCAGTCACTCTCACCTCACCTCTGGAATTCAGCCCCTTTGTCCATGTTTGGACCAAGGCTGTAATGAGGTCGGGAGCTGAGTGGTCTTGGCAGAACCCAAACTGGGCATCAGTGAGCAGGTTATTGGTGAGTAAGTGTCGCTTGATAGCACTGTCGATGACACTTTCCATCACTTTGCTGATGATTGAGAGTAGACTGATAGAGCAGTAATTGGCTGGATTGGATTTGTCCTGCTTCTTGTGGACAGGACATACCTGGACAGTTTTCCACATTGTCGGATAAATGCCAGTGTTGTAGCTGTACTGGAACAGCTTGGCTAGAGGCGCGGCTAGTTCTGGAGCACAAGTCTTCAGCACGACAGCCGGGATGTTGTCGGGGCCCATAGCCTTTGCTGTATCCAGTGCGCACAGCCGTTTCTTAATATCACGTGGAGTGAATCGAATTGGCTGAAGACTGGCTTCTGTGATGGTGGGGACCTCAGGAGGAGGCCAATATGGATCATTCACTCGGAACTTCTGGCTGAAGATGGTTGCAAACGCTTCAGCCTTGTCTTTTGCACTCACATGCTGGGCTCCACCATTATTGAGGATCGGGATATTCATGGAGCCTCCTCCTCCCATTAATTGTTTAATGGTCTACGACTGGATGTGGCAGGACTGCAGAGCTTTGATCTGATCCGTTGATTGTGGTATCATTTAGCCCTGTCTATAGCATGCTGCTTCCACTTTTTAGCATGCATGTAGTCCTGAGTTGCAGCTTCCCCAGGTTGGCACCTCATTTTTAGGTATGCCTGGTGCTGCTCCTGGCTTGCTCTTCTGAACCCCTTATTGAACCAGGGTTGGTCCCCTGGCTAAATGGTAATGGTAGAGTGAGGGATATTCTGGGCCATGAGGTTACAGATTGTGGTGGAATACAATTCTACTGCTGCTGATGGCCCACAGCGCCTCATGGATGCCCAGTGCTGAGCTGCTAGATCTATTCTGAATCTATCCCATTTAGCACGGTGGTAGTGCCACACAACACGATGGAGGGTGTCCTCAGTGTGAAGACAGGACTTCGTCTCCACAATAACTGTGCGGTGGTCACTGCTACCAATACTGTCATGGACAGATGCATCTGCGACAGGTAGATTGGTGAGGACGAGGTCAAGTATGTTTTTCCCTTGTGTTGGTTCTCTCACCACCTGCCGCTGGCCCAGACTGGCAGCTATGTCCTTCAGGACTCGACCAGCTCAGTCAGTAGTGGTGCTACCAAGCTACTCTTGGTGATGGACATTGAAGTCCCCCACCCAGAGTACATTCTGTGGCCTTGCTACTCTCAGTGCTTCTTCCAAATGGTGTTCAATATGGCGGAGTATTGATTCATCAGCTGAGGGAAGGCAGTAGGTGCTGATCAGCCGGAGGTTTCCTTGCCTATGCTTGACCTGAAGCCATGAGACTTCATGGGGTCCGGAGTCAATGTTGAGGACTCCCAGGGCCACTTCTTCCCGACTGTATACCACTGTTCCGCCACCCCTGGTGGGTCTGTCCTTTTTATAATATGGCGACCAGAACTGCATGCAGTACTCTAAGTGTGGTCTAACCAAGATTCGATACAGGTTTAGCATAACTTACCTACTTTTCAATTCTATCCCTCTAGAAATAAACCCTAGTGCTTGGCTTGCTTTTTTTTATGGCCTTGCTAACCTGTGTTGCAACTTTTAGCCATTTGTGCATTTGTTTTGATGAGTGGTTTTTCAGCTAATCAAGTATCAGAAGTCTAAAGATTGACATGATTTTGTCATGACGGTGACCAAATCAACTATTGATTTGTTCTGAGGTATCAGAACAGAAGGCTCTGTCACAGGATGAGTTATCTTGCTGGCAGTCTGATTTCCCCAGATGAGATTACTTGTTCACAATGAGTGTTAATTGTTCCTTACAAACAGGTTAAGAGTTTCAGTTGATTTACTTTTGATTGGAGGTGGGGAAGGGGAGGAGACGAGGGATGGTTCTGCTGATTGGAGTAAATACGAATAAAAATAAATATTATTAATGGAGAGTATGAGATTATTTTGCAGGGCCTGAGTGCACAGCACCACATGAGCACAGCAGACACCATATGGGAGCTCGGGGCTCCATGTGCAACAGTAGCAGATTCACAGAGCCGAACTTTCAACTTTGGCGGGGGCTGCATCTTTTCCTTTTGGTTGACTTCAATGGAGAGGAAAATCGGGTGGGGTGTGCAACAGGCAGCCGATCCGCTGCCACACATGTCATGCAGTCCCGGCAAAGTTAAAAGTTTCGTCCACAGAACTTAAGGGGGAGATGTTTGGGTTGGACGCCAAACAGCTGCAATATCAGTGATGCGCTTGCCCGATGCGACAGTCAGGAGGCCCAAACCGCTTTGAGGCTCGAGTCTCATTAACATTCTGTCAGTGACCTGTGGGCGCCCCGCTGCAGCTCACCATTTAACTGCAGAGGAAAATCGGCTGGCTATCCCAGGCAGCCAGCCAGCAGGTAGGACTTGTTAGGGCCGTGAGTGGATGCCGGGGGTGGGTGCACAAGAACAGGCCAGCAGTGGGCTGGAAGATTTTTATAGGGCCCGGAGGCGCACCCCCGCCAAAACAAAAAACTTACCTTTTGGGAGAGGCGTCTGGAGAAATGGGACCAACATTCACTATGAATGCTTGCTCATTGATCCTGGAAAGTTCCAGTCGCGGTTCTACAACAGGCATAGGACCCTGATTTGCATATCTAAACAGCCTCCCGCCTGTTTTGGGTGTGAGTGCTAGGCACCCATTTAAAACCCTGCCTGAATGTTGATTCTGATGCACAAACGGATGCACAAGTTCCCCACCAGATTTTCAACTGCCAGTCGCCCATTTTTCAGGCGAGAAACGGGCAGCCAGCAGTTAAAAGTCTCCTTCTTAAAAGCGAAGAGCAGACTTAGTGCACCAAATGTATCCAACAAACATAACAAGATTTCAGGAAATCACGAGAGCCCCTAGTCTGCATTTCCGAAGAAAAACAGGAGAAATGATTAGAAACAAATTAGCAATCTGGCAATGTTTTAGGAGACAATCAGCTAAAAAAATAAGAATGAAGAACCTTAAGTACGGTCACTTCTAGAAGGTTAAATGTTCTGAACTCATTTTAAAATTTAATTCTAATCTTTAAGTGTGCTCAGTGAAATACATCATTAGATCTTGTTTCTTCCAGTTCTTAGTAAAAGATACTGAACAGAGATTACTACGCCATTCTCCTCCCCCCTCAGAAAAAGACAAAAAAAATAAAGGCTTATAAACAGAAGAGGAAAAAGGTTCATCCTAAATACTGGTTAGATTTATTTTGCAGAGGTTACAGCTAAAGTGCTGTGGTGGTAAGAAAAGCATTGTTCCACTTATTTTAACATAAATATTAAAATCTTGTAAAGCCACAATGAACCTTCACACAGGGACTCAGAGTACAGTTGCACTCTGTGTAAATGTGCCTATTCCTGTAATATTCCACACATTGTGGCTTTTTTCTCTTACTGTTTACTTGTGCAGCTGCAACAGCAGCAGCTATAAAGGACACTGCATGAATAGTTGTCAAACTATTTGATTTAAGTTGTATTTATAAATTCACAAGTGTTGCACAGAGGAATTTCAGTTGGATGTTTAAGATTAATCAAGAATTTTTAAAATAAAACTCAACACACTCTGTTTTTAATTCATTTCGAAATGAATTTATGTTCACGATTTCGCATCTCAGTAAGTTTTAATAATGCTATCTGTGTTTTAATGTGAAGGAAATAGCCATGATCTAACATTGTACACAGTAAGTGTTTTCTTTGTTCTAATGTAATGTGGAACACAGGTCTGGACTCAGGGGCTAAGGCCGCCAATAAATTGTCCGAAGATGTAATCGGATCTTGACCTTTGAAAGCAGGAGAGGCTTGTTTCCAGTAGAAATACTTCAGAGAAACTGGACCTCCTGTGTTCTTACTGGGAAGATGCTGAATAGAAACTTTGTTAGGGCTCGGATTAGACTTCTTGTAGGCCTTCCACTCAAAGTATTGGAAGGGTTTTCAACTACCTTCTTCCAGTCCTGCAGGTGGTCCCAGGAACTTCTTTCAATCTAGCCAGAACACACAAGCAGCTTGGAATTCCCAGCAGGTACAGAGAGACGGCACAACAGAAACTATTGCCTTTGAACCATCTGTCTCTGACTGCAGCCCAATTACTTAACCCTCTTACTTTATTCCCAGGATTCAAATAGCTTTCATCAGGAGCACAGTTACCTCCCTGTAATCTGGCTACAGCACTCTTCACTAATGTAGCTCGACCGTTTAATGTTTTGTATCAATGCTTGATCCTGAACACTTCCAAAGGTGCCGTTTATGGAAACTCGCATTTTACTTTTAAGGTCCCATTAAATCTTCAAAGTTTACAAGTAAACAAAGATTTTTTTCTATAATTCTCCTGAAAGGCACTAGACATTTTGCAGATATATTCTAATTAATAATAGCAGCTTTGCAAAGTATATTTCCCAGCTGTAGAATTTTAATGGAGGTCATTCAATATAAGAAATAATTCTGTGCTATGAATAGACAATAATTGTGATCCCAGTGTAAAATAACATTCCGTCCAAACCTACTTAATGCCTCGTGGCATTGGATTTCTAGTTTTCTGTTCCTTCTGGAGGAATTTTCGGGCATTAGGTTCTCATTCAGTTGAACCACCCCCACACCATCGTTCCCTTCATACTCTGCTTCAGCTCATTACACTTTGCCTAAAATCTACAACAAAACTTTTTACTCAAGCAACTGTGTTTATGTTTTTGACTGACCTGCTCATTTTTGTTGCATTCTCCCCAGGAGATCCCGAAGCAGGAACACCCAGATAGCAAGTCCTGTGGCACCTAGGAACCTTCGAAATGAGAACATCCAGCTCCTCACTAGTAGATTTGTGCTTCATTTTCCTATATACAGCGACTTGAAATTATTTTGTTCACTTCAGCAAAACAGGTTCAACACATGCTTTTATATGCTTTCAGAACTTTCATTTAGACTTATTTTTTGTGCCCAATAACATCTGCATGAATGTGGTGGATCTGCAAGATTTCCTGCAAATCCTTAGTGAGCAATGTAACAAGATTTTCAGCAAATTTTCCACTGCACAAGCCAGAAACCACTCATTTTTAAGCAAAGCCCCCAGCTATCTATCTATTATACATTAAGGGGGAGAAATTCAGTATCGCCCCATTTGAGGCGCAATTATCAGTCGGGTGCAAAGATTAGCGCCTGGCGCTAATTATCGCCTCTGACTGCAAATTTGGCTTTTATCGCCCCTGGAGGTGATTGGAGCGCTAAATCAGGCGCTTCACACCTGTCTTAAGGCGCAAAGGCCGAGGAGCAAGGTGCTACCTCAGAGCGCTGGCGAAGCTCATATGTTGTCAGTCAGCAATGGAGCACAGACACAATGGCATGGCCAGTTCTTAAAGGGGAAGGTTGATCTTGCTCTCCATCCACATCCTGCTCATTGCAGCCTTGAATCTCGGCCTGGAAAGACCTGTACATCAATTCTGCTGGAAAGAACAATGGAGAGGCCCAGGGAAAGAGCTCAGAGTGCAGCCCCCACAGTCTCTTCTAAATCGATACAAGGAAGGGCAAATCAAAATGAACCTGCAAAGTGCTGCTCAGTACCCAAAAATCCTTCACACAGCGTTGAATCTCTCCAGAAGTCTCTCTCTCTCTCTCTCAGAATGTGTGGTGCAAAAATTTCACCAACAAAAAAAGGCAGGAAGCGGTTGCCTTTAAATAGCGCTCCGCCAGTCCCTTCCTGACTGCAAAACGCTGCCCTCAACCTGTCGTTCCTAGCGGCAGGCGGTAAGGCAGGGGGCGCCACTCAATATCCAGTCCGGGGCACTACTGGGGCATTGCACACTTGACTGATGTCACGATCTGCTGGTGCAGGAGATCGTGGCAGTAGTGTTTAGCGCCACCGCAAAATGTCTAGTTAATTTCGTGAATGGCGCAAACATCGCCGCGCACGGGCGCTGGTTGCTTTGCGCCCCTCTTAGGGCGCTAATGGGAGGCACAAACCAACTGAATTTTTCCCCCCATAAATCTTACGTCTGCGAGCACTTCCCATCTACACCACTTGATTTCCTGTTGTCGTGTTTTTGTCACACCTTTTGTGTCAACTTTTTCCATGATCCATTTCTATGCCCACATTAGAGAAAGACTTGCATTGATATAGTGCCTTTCATGACCTCAGGAAGTCTCAAAGCGCTTTACAGCTAATGAAGTATTTTTGAAGTGTAGTCACCATTCTAATGTAGGATGGTATTGGGCACATTAATGGAAAATGCCAATGTAAACGTATCATCTACTTGTGCAATCTGGCCAGTGGGTTCCCACAATTCTCTCAAATGCTTTCCAGATATATTTCTTCAACCACCATTTTTTTTTTCAGGAGCTGGAATTTATAAGGAAGGACAAAGTGCCGGACCTTATGAGATACATTTAATGATCCTGAAGGAGTTGGCAGAAAAAATAGCAGAGGCCCTAGAAGTTAAATGTCTATTGAGAGTGGATGTGTGCCAGAGGACTGGAGCGTGACCAATTTGTCTGATAAGGCTCCTACAACTTTCCGCACTTCACTCAAATGGCCATTCATTACTTGTGAGCCAAGACAGTGAGGATCAGCAGGCTATTCAAATATGGAGGAGTTCACAGTCAAACCCAATCCTTTCCTCATCTGTCACCCTTTCCAGTAGGAGTAGCTGGTTAGCAATAAAGAGCAGGAATCACAGAATCATAGAAACTTACTGCACAAAAGGAGGCCGTTCGTGCCTGTGCTGGCTCTTTGAAAGAGCAGTTGTGCTTAGTTCCACATCTCCGTGTTTTATCCGTAACCCTATTAGTTCCTCATCCTCAAGTACCTACCCAACTCCTTTTTAAAATTACTTATGGGCCCAGAAATTCGGGCCGGGGACTTCCCGCGGGTGCAAGCCCCCGACCTGCACTTACCTTGCGCGCCGGCCGTTGAGCTGTGGGCCCCCGTGGAATTCCGATCCTGGGCCTGCTCCAACTGCCGGCACGCAGTGCTTGTGTATCCCAGGGGCGCAGTTAGTTCGATGCGTCCCCTGGGATCATGTGGGCCATGGAGAGCCAATCGTAGCAGGGAATGCTTCAATCATAAGTTTGACAGGAAGGGCTGTCAAAACTTATAAATACTACGGGCCCAAAACATCACTAAATCTTCAAATAAATTTTTAAAAAACATCACATTTTTTAAATAAACTATAAATTACATGAAATAACTATTTTAAACAATAATTTAAATTTTTGAAAAAAATAATTTTATTTTCTAATGGGGCTAAAAATAAACTTACCTTGCTTTAAAGTATTTAAAAATAATAAACCTGTGGAAAAAATGTTTAAATTTTAATTAATTCACCACTTACCTTGTAAAAAGCAGGCCTTGCAACTGCTTTTTATATGTGTAACTTCTGGAGACTTACCCTCCCGGGAAAACCTGCAAGTAAAAGTAAGTTCGATGCGCACGCGCAGCCTCTCCTGCGCACGCGTTCAAACTCTGAACCATTCTTTCAGGGGAACGGAAGTGCCGGTTTCCCGCGCATGCGCAGTGCCTGCAGGAAACTGGCACTTCCATTGGGCCTACGGGTGGGTACCCCGTGCGTACTCACCCGTGGAGACCCGAAGTTCTGGACCATGGAGTCAGCTTCCACCACCCTTTTAGGTAGAGCACTCCATATCCCTACAACTCTCCTCATCTCCCCTCTAGATCTTTTGCCAATGATTTTAAATCTATGACCTCTGATTATTGACACACTCGCCAGAGGGAATAGGTTTCCTGTCTGATTTTTCTACCCCCCCCCCCGCCGCCAACCACCGTCCCAAACCTATTAGTAATGAGGCCACTTGTGGTGTCTCCACTGGCATCTGCTAACTCATCACGGACCAGAAATCCCAACTGGAAGATTCCTGATCTTCATGGTTCGGTACCACTCCACATGATCTATTAACACCATGTGAGTGAGAAGGAAAACCTGAAAATCTTCTTGCTACAAAATAAACTCCCCAGAATATGAGCTCTCTTGTAGCTTTTCCAAAGGCAAAGGAAACATTAGATACAGTAGAGGTGCATTTCTGTATTTTTGTCAATCTTACTGTACATAAGTCTGCTCTGGTTGCTGTTTGGCTATGTGATGCAACTGTACTTCAATTGCTGATTGAGGCTTCTATTCAGTTGCAGGAATGATACACAATTCTGCCTTCAGGAAACTTCCAAACTGTTATACAGTATTGATTCCCACCTAACAGCACAAATTGTTCTTTCTGCTCCACATCAATACATTACACATTAAAGGGACGTTTGACACATAATAGAATTGCATTGGAGACAAAGCAAATGCAATTGAATTGAATACAGGAATGTTTTAACTTTTCAATGTCAAAAAGGATAATATTACATTTAAGAGACTTTTAGATAAATGGATTTATTTTGTGTAATTTATGTGTGTGCCAACTAGATCCTAAGTGTTAATATTGAATTTCAACAAGGATCATATGAACAAAGCTATAAAATCTGTTTAATAAATTTTGCCTTTAAACAGTCCAAATGAATTACGGAATAAATATGTACATCAGTAATTTTCTTAACCGAGGTTTGTAATTTGCAAATATATGTTTGAGCAGTGCAGAGGTCCATGCCCAATCTGCATGGGAGTTCGGACCACTGCTCAATTGGTCATGCCCCTTTTTACTGGCCCTGTTGGTCACCTGCAATGAGCATAGGCCTATTTCAATACAGAAATATTCAATATTGATATGAGGCGCCTGCACCCATTTCATACTTGGACTCCTAAATTTGTTTGCCTTAATCAGAGTTTACAGCTGCTCAAAAAAAAGGCCCAAAAACTTGTGGAGTCGGAAGGAGTGCTCCTCCTGGCTGCACAAAACAGCTGTGGGCCACTGCCAGCCACCCTCGCTCCCCCCCTGATCGCCTCACTGGCAGCGGGCACTCAGGCACCTAGAAGGGAAAATTGGCTGTAAAGCGCTTTGGGACGTCCTGAGGTCGCGAAAGGTGCGATATAAATGTAGGTCATTCTTTCCAATTTTCCCCAGCAGAGCACATCTTTGAAAGCCAAAGCAAATCGTAATTGTTGACAGATGCTTCAGCAGAAAAATAAAAGGCATTAGATCCCGTACTGAGGCAGTAAAATGATACACATCAGGCTCTTCTCACCTTCCAATAATATGCTATTTACAAATTCTGAGGTTCTTGCTCTATGATTTCGGCTCATTATTGTGTTACTCGTATTGCGGGATGCAGAGCAAAAGGCTGCGGGGTCACCTTTGATCACTGGTGCGCACTTCAGCTGAAAAGAAACAGTTACAAGTGAAGCACTTTCTTTACCATATTATTTATACTTTTGGTGAATTTGTTATGCTTAACAAGGTGGAGTGTCAGTGCTGGGCAATGCAACACTTATGCTTTTGGGCACTCCCAGGTCAGGTTTCGGTCAAGCAGATACAGGGTAAAATTTCCTCTATTTTGCATCATTTGTTTGCTCTTGAGGCATATTTGAAATAGATTTTAATTCCTCTTCTGTGTAGATGGAATATTTAGTCACAAACCTGCGATAAATGAAAGTGTTGTGACATTTAGAACTATTCTGAACTCGTTGATCATGTTGCAATAACAAATGAATTTTAGGCAATTTATGATTTTTAAAATTCGTTACAATGAATAGAATACATTATGCAGCACATGTAAATGGGAAGAATACATATTATAGATGGAAATTACACTGTATCTAACTCATTTTATGAATTAACTGTAACCACATGTTTGCATTAAGGAAGGAAAGGACCCAGCGAAAGTCCTAACACATGCACCAGAACATTCTAGAAAGTGAAAGGGCAGTTCACACAGACACTTCTCAGCCCTAGTAACTATGGGGGGTTATGACACAATACCATTACAGAGATGTGGCTTCGATTTGGAGTAGACAGGGAACTTAATAATTCTGGTTATAATATTTTCAGGGGTGACAGGCAACCCCAATTAATATTAATGAGCATAGAGCCCAAATTTGGGTTAGCCTCTCAGTTTGGGCACACATTTCAGCTGCATCACCGAAACCGGGCACTGACCAATTTCTACCACTTATTTACAGTTCTTGGGCAATTTATCTTTAAGCATTTGGACAGCCACTTAATGTAGGCATGTGGCTTTTTCGCTTCTTAATTTCATCTTCCATTGCAGAAGTTATACCGCTAAACTTGTACAAGACTTTAGACCACATGTGAAGTATTGTGTGCATTTCTGGGGCGCCCCACTGTAGGAAGGATATAAAAGCAATGGCAGAGGTGTGGTGTAAATTAACTGAGATGCTACTTGTTATGAAAATAGGCTTGAGGAGTTAAGGCTCTTTTCCCTAGAACTTAATAGACTAAGGGGTGACCTTAAAAAAAATTCAAGATCATGAAGGTTATAATGAAGTAAATAATGATAGACTGGCAAGACAGTAATAAGAGGGCATAAAGTTAAGATGAACACTAAAAGAATTAAAAGACAGGTTACAATGTTTTTCTACTCACTAGATGGTTAAAAAGTGGAATTCTCTGCCACAAACCACTGTTGCAGAAAAGTCCATGAACTCTTTTGAAATGGAATGAGTTACTTGAAAAAGAGGAATATTAATGGAGAGTAAGCAGGAAAGTGGAATTAGACTAGGTGGCTCATGTGGAGAAAAGCATCAGCAGACTTGATGGGCTGAATGGCCTGTTTCTGTGCTGTAACATTCTATGGGCTGGATTTCTTTTGGACTTACCACCCGGTTTTGGGGTGCAAAACTGAGTAAAATGGAGTGTTAATGGCTACCACCTGAAATCCATCTCTAAAAAATGGTACCCAAATTGTCCTCTGAAAATCCCATCATTCCCCTTTCACTTGCCGATAGGTCATCCCACTGCATTTAAATGGGGTCAATTGGGTGTGGCTAGCCTCCCATTCCATTTTCTCCAACTTCCACCCCAAATGATTACTGCCACTATATAAGGAAGCAGATACCGTATTGGGTAGGCCATTTTGATTGCTACAGCCAAAGGTTGGCCCTACTTTGACTGATTATTAATTTCAGTTGTTTGGTACTCTGGAGGGTCTGTTGGGATTTTTAATACTCTGTTTAAATCAGCTCTGCAGAAAGTATAGTTTTGCACTGGGGACATGGTTTCCCAATGGGAATTCCTCTATTCCTATGTTATGAAGAGGAGGAGGGATGGAAGGTTCTTAGAGTGAGGCACTACAGAAGGTGTCTTTTACACTCATGCCCACTTGCCAGAGATTACAGACCACGAAGATTTTTCTGAACATCAGTGCCACAGAAGACTGCTCTTCAGAGGCTACTGGGGCGATATGTCAACTCTTGAAAGAAGATCTGTACCCCACATCCACCAGGAATACAGTATTGTCTGTACCAGTTAAAGTCACCACTGCCTTGAATTTCATTGCAACTGGATCCTTCCAGGCAGCATCTGGCAACCTTCACCCATACTAGTCAGGAGCAGCCCAGCGCTGCATCAAGAGGATGCCTGATGCTCAATTTATATCCTTCCCAATAAAACCACAGAAACAAATAAAGAGAGCTATCCAGTTCTATAGACTGGCAGGGTTCCTACAAATGCTAAGAGCAATTGGTGCAATGCATATGCCACTCAAAGCCCCACAATTTCAAGAACAGGAAAGACTTTTATTCTATTAATGTCCAGTTAGTGTATGTAATGCCAGTCTGCATGTGAAGACCTAAAACCCATGATGACCTAAAACCCATGAACCCATGATCATCATATAATAATCTACCACACCGGCTCTCCTGGCTCAGACCCATATATCAGGATAGTTGATTGGTGATCAGGGCGGGCATGGCTCATGACCCCAGTAAGGCGTTGATAGACGGGGGGCACAACAGATATAATGAGGCACACGGCACTACAAGAAGTATCATGGAGAAGATTATAGTCATTCTGAAGTCTCATTCTGAAGCCTGGATAAATCTCCTGGAGCCGTGCAACAACACACAGTCTCCAGAATCATTGTAATTTGCTGCATATTACATAACATCACAATGAAGAAAGGCTTGTTGCTTCTGAAACTTGAAGGGGATGATGAAGAAGATGGAAGAAACAACTAATCCCCACAGCATAAGAAATACGCACAGGAAGGGGAGAATGTGGAACAGAACAGCCAGCAACCAGAGAAAAGAGAAGCCAACTCGTAGCTCAGTGATTTGAATGAATTAAAGTTGATACACCAAATAAAGTCATTTTATACCTATCTGTTCTTTCCCTCACTGTCAAAAACTTCTGCTTATTCCCTTCATAAGACAGAATACTACATTTCCTTTGCCACTTTCAACTTCCAAAGTTTCAAGCATACACAAAATGATCGAAGGTTTCTATATGATCAACCAATGTTTACTTTACAGAATATTCCCCTAAAGGTGCCCAAAAATCTATTCAGTTCTGCTAGCAGTTGTGCTTTCTGCTACTGAAAATTTGATGTATCCCTTTAATTAGCTGCAGCCTATTGAAGGTTGCCCCACCCTCCCAGCAGTGGTAACTCAGTCAGCAGTGGCATACCACTCCTGACTGGGCCTGCATGACTAATGAGGGGCCTGAGGGAAAAGCAGCAGGTTAGCAGTGGAGTGTCATGGGCAGGTGGAAGTCTGCCCTGCCACTGGCCATGCCCAATAGGAGAAGAATCTAGCCCTATGATTCTATTATAGCTAGGGGATAAAATACACAAAATGCATTATCTATTAAATATTGCTTACACTTTAGTGTGGTTTCTCACACCATCTTCCTTTTCCTACCACCAGCAGAAATATAGGCCTAGAAATTCAGTATAGCCACGTTTGGGGCACTACAGCATGGCGTTCGCTAACTTTTGCGCCCGGCGCAACTTAGCGCCACCTTCGCCGATATTCAGTTGCATCGCCCCAAGAGGTTGCTGCTGCGCTAAAGCAGGCGATGCACGACTATCATTAGGCGCTAAGCCAGCGATCCGGGGCGCAAACACTGAAGGCGGGCACAGCGCAGGTGCGGCGAGTTGCTCATTGAGGGCAGACAGTCAGGCGCCGGTCAGCACTTAAAGGGGGAGGGTGGAATTGCTTGGCTGCCACGCCCTGCACACTGCAGCCCTAAGGCAAGGCCTGAACACTGCTTCTGGAACAGCTCCACGCCCAGGAGAATGGAGAAGGCCAGGGAGAGAGCGCAGCGCTTCGGCGAGGGTGACCTGAGGCTGCTGGTTGGCGCAGTGGACCGCAGGCGCCATATCCTCTTCCCTGAGGGTGGCAGGAGGCCGCTGCCCGCCGAATATCGGAAAGCATGGAGGGATGTGGCAAACCGGGTCACGTCCAACAGCGTGGTTGGCAGGACACCAACCCAGTGCCGGAAAAAATTCAACGACCTCACTCGGGTTGTCAGGGTGAGTACCCTTTCCAGTATCCTCCTCATCCCTGCATGTGCACCTCACTTTATGGCCAAACAGGTCTGAAAGCCCTAATGGCCAGCCCTCATCCAGCAGCTATGGGACTGTCATGAAAAGCACTTGCGCAATCAGGACTTTAGACACTGTCAGGGCTATTCGACCATGGGAGGCAGTGCGGGCAAGATCAGGACTTTAGACAGTCAGGGCTATTTGACCATGGGAGGCAGTGCGGGCAAGATCAGGGCTTGACACTGTCAGGGCTAATCGAACATGGGAGGCCGTGCGGGCAAGATCAGGGCTTGACACTGTCAGGGCTAATCGAACATGGGAGGCAGTGCGGGCAAGATCAGGGCTTGACACTGTACTTAGAGGCGGTCCTTTCTCTTGCAGGCCAAGCTGGCACATAACAGAAGACAGCAGCGACAGACCGGGGGAGGCCGTCCTGACCTGAAACAGCTGAGCGACCTCGAGCAGCGAGTGAAGCGGATCATGGCAGGCCGGCTGAGTGGCCCCATCACCACTGGAGATGCTGACCCTGTTCTGGGCACCAATGGTAAGGCCATCACCTTTTTGACCTCTCCCTTTCCACTTACGCCTCACACCAGCATCCTTTGCCACTATCGAACCAATGCAGTGCACAGCAGCACTCATGCCTCCCTCGCTGCCGCCCTGTCCTCACTCTAAAGCAACTCTTGTGCCTCCCTGCTTTCAGATGGTGACTCGCCAGGTGAGGAGGCGGCCCCTCAAGCTGGCACTGTGTCCAAGTCAGACATAGAGGAGAAGGAAGAGGAAGCCAACCCATCAGGGACACCCTCAGCCGAGGCAACCCATGGCCATGATGGTGACACATCTTCCCTGAAGGGGAGCAGGGGGGAAGGGTCGGAGGATAGTGAAGCTCCGGGGACCAGCGGGCTGCAGCAATGCGGGAGAGGTGGGGAAGCTCGGCGGCCTTCTCCCCGGTGGGTGAGTGCGGCCTCCAGTCCTGCTACGGTGAGCGCAGAGGAGGTGCGGCTCCTAGCGGAAATGGGCGCCCAGGCTGAGCGCAGGCACACTGAGCTCATGGCTGCAGTGGCAAGGATGCCTGACTCCATAGAGTCACTGGCAAGGAGTGTGCAGGAATTCGGGGCAGCACAGGCCAGGAGTCTGCAACAATTCAGTGCAGCACAGGCCAGGAGTCTGCAACAATTCAGTGCAGCACAGGCCAGGAGTCTGCAGGACATCGCGGCAGCACAGGCTAGGAGGCAGCAGGACTTCGCTGCTTCACAGGCGGCTTCTAGCCAAGTGCTCAGTCGTGCCATGCATTCACTGGCTGCCGTCATGCAGACACAGACCAGGGCCACACGGGCACTAACTGCTGCCACACTCGCTGGATCGGCCAGGTATCGCCGGGGCACTCGCTGTGCCGCAGCAGCCCAGCAGTCTGTGCCTCAGCAGATTGCTGCGCATGCTGCAGTGCTGGCCCGTGCACGTGCCAATGTATCAGCCGACCAGGGAGTGCCTGTGATCTGTCAGGTTGGCAGCATTCCTGCAGCCAACACTGTCACTCCTCCATTGCAGCTGCCACCAGCTGTTGGACAGACTGCTGCCGCCCAAGCAGAGGTGGAGCAGTCAGCAGCCGGCCCCTCCAGGCCCAGAGCTGGTCCAGGCCGACCCCCAAGGGCATCTGCCGTCTCACCATCTGACCCTCAGCAGCCTTCCCCCAGCCTTGCTGCAGCCACTGGGGTCCCATTGAGGAGGAGCTGCAGGGCGGGTAGGGGCCAGTCACGGAAGCGAAACGGATCACCCTCGCAGGGGAAAAAGTAGAAGGTGTGGCCAAATGTTTTGTTTTACTTATAAAAGCCGAGACTGGCGTATTTGTTTCATATTTAAAGGCCGAGACTGGTGTATTTGTTTCATAGTTAAAGGCCGAGACTGGTATATTTGTTTTACTTGTAAAGGCCGAGACTGGTGTATTTGTGTTTTTGGGGGGGGTTTCTCTCCATTAGTTTGTCATGTGGGAAGGGCTTTCTTTTGGAAGTCCTGGTTGCCCTGCTCGGCTGAGGGCTTGTGGAGCGGCTACATTCATCTTCTGCCATTGGCACAAGCCATTCCCTGAGAGGGGGCCTAGAACCGACTTGCAATAAGCCGCCGACGGGCGGCCCTTGCACTTTCTGCCTCCCTCCTGTGCTGGTCCTCCTCCTCCTCCTCCTCCTCCTCCTCTGGTGGTCCTCCAATGTCTGCTGGCAGTGGCTGAGTCCTGCGGATAGCCAGGTTGTGCAGCATGCAGCACACGACAACGAAATGGGAGACTCGCTCAGGCGAGTACTGTAGGGCTCCCCCGGAACGATCCAGACAGCGGAACCATTGCTTCAGCACGCCGATTGTTTGCTCAATGATGTTCCTGGTTGCTTGATGGCTGTCATTGTGTCACTCTTCAGCAGGGGTGCTGGGCGCACGGAGCGGGGTCATCAGCCAGGTGCACAAAGGATAGCCTTTGTCCCCGAGAAGTCATCCTCGTGGGTGAAGCTGGGCCTCGAACATGTCTGCCACAGAAGTCTGGCGCAGGATGAAGGCATCGTGGCTGCTGCCTGGAAAGCGGGCATTGACAGCTAGGATGAGCTGCATGTGGTCACACACCAACTGCACGTTGAGCGAATGGTAGCCCTTCCGGTTGTGGTAATCCTCGGCATTCTCTAGAGGTGCCCGCAAAGCCACATGCGTGCAGTCAATGGCGCCCTGCACCATGGGGAAGCCCGCTAATGCTGCAAAGCCCATTGCACGCTGTTGCTGCTTGTCAACGGTCATGGGGAAGGAGATGAACTGACGTCTCCTTCTGAAAAGGGCATTGGTCACCTGGCGGATGCAGCAATGTACCGCAAACTGGGAGATGTTAGAAATGTCCCCAGTAGCGGATTGGAAGGAGCCGGTGGCATAGAAGTTGAGAGCCACCGTCACCTTCACTGCCACCGACAGAGACGTCCTGCTCCTCAGCTGTGGCTGCAGATCTCCGCAAAGCAGGTGGCAGATCTCAGTGACCACCGCCCTTCTGAATCGCAGCCTCCGAACACACTGCTCCTCAGACATGTTCAGATATGAGAACTGCTGGCAGTATACCCTGGGTGGGTAAGGCCTCCTTTGCCGACGCCTGTTGCCCCTTCTCCATCTGGCCATGACTGGCACTCTCTCACGGCGTCACTGAGCCCTTTGAATGCAATGGAGAAGCCCAACGATTCCACCCATTGCAGCCCCCATTATATGTTTCCAATCAATGCTATGACTCTGAAGTTAAAGACAAGTGCAAAGCTGTGGCCTGAAGCCACAAGTACCTGTGCGAGTGTTGAGCCAAACCAGAAAGCTCTCTACCTTTGTTTCTCTCCAAAGATCCGCCTCTCACAAAGAAGGAGTGGTGCAAAATGGCTGCCATTTATACTGCAGGAGGAGTGCCCTTTAATTAGCGTCCCCCGCGCCCCGCAGCGACTGGGAACCGTTCCCCTCTACCAGTCGCTAGGGGCGCCAGGCGCACAATAGGCCGGCGCCACTGAATTTCCGGTTTGGGGCGCACAAAGGGCGTTGCACCATGAAATGACGTCAGGATCTGCGCGCGCAGCTGAGCGCGCGCAAAGGTTTTGCGCCGCCGCTAAATCTTAACTGAAGTTCGCGAGAGGCGCAGATCGCGCTGCGCCCGGGCGCTAGCCGCTTAGCACCCCACTTCTCCTCCTCCTAAGGCGCTAGCGGCTGGCGCAAACAACTGAATTTCTAGGCCATAGTCTGATTCATTACCAGCAATCAAGTGAGGAATTTCTTGTAAAGTTGTTTAAAATTTGCGTGATTAGATCCAATATTCCAGTACAGACCTTAACTTACTGCTGACAGTAAATAAAGATGTGAAAAAGCAGTAAATTACACCTGTGTGCTTCCACAGCAATTGTGGGTGAATGTCCCAACTTTATTGCCCATAAAGCTTTAATTGCCACATAGAGGATCAATTGTTCTATATATTTTATGTAGGATACATACTTAAATGGACAGATATGTCTGCAGTGCTAACTCTAATAATACTTAGCTATTCATAGATTGTGTAGCATCAATATCTTAAAAGAGCAGAAGGTCAGCCTGAGAATTACAGACCAGTTAGACAAACTCTAGAAGTGAGGAAAATTCAAGCATTTTATGGATATTATCAATGGTCAACTAAAGAACACAGGGGTCATCAGGGTCAGTCAGCAGAGTTAGAGAAGCTATCGGTCATGTTTCATGAACTCTTTGAGGGAGTGACTAATATATGGATAAGGAGTATTGAAAGGATATAGTTTACCTGGATTTTCCAAAAGTATTCGATAATTTTCCGCATCTGAGATTTCTAAAGAAGATAATGGCATATGGATGGCGAATTAACTGGTTGAGTTGAAAATTGGCCTGGCAGTAAAAGCAGAAGGTGATGGATGATAAACTGGCAAAGATCCTTCTGGGAACTATTAACCAGTGGAGCTTCTCGAAGGTTTATCCTAAGGCCTCTCATGTTTACACTGTTCATAAATGATAAAAGCAGTGCACTTTAGTAATTTAATTAAACTGGCCAATGACTCCGAGCTATGCGGAAGGTGAGCAGTGCAGAGGTTGATAAAGGGAATACAGGAAAGTACTAAGCAGCAAAGGCTCTGCAGTCCATCTGGCTGTCTCCCAAAACTAATAGCTTAAATTGGCCACTCCAAGGGATCTGGACAAATTAAGTAGATGGCTGACGGCATGTACCATGGAAAATTGTCAGGCACAGTGGCATTTGTTTGTTATTATTTAGTTGGATATAATGATAAAATCCTTTTTAAATTTAGGCAAGGTAGGTTTAAACAATGCTCAGGAGGTCCAACAGACTATTTTAACATTTGTAAATCAGTTTTTGACACAACATTGTATTTACACTTCATTTGGTACCAAACCGAAGTGGTCTGAGACTGCGGCATCCAGGGAGTCCCACTCCAACTTGAACCCTGATTCTGGATTTATACTGCCAGCTTAGCATCAGTGCGAAGCAGAAATCACTTGCACCTTTGGTGATTTAGTAGTCATTTGAGGACCTGTCCAAATCAGCCACTATACTCAGAATGCACTGTAATAGATGGTGAGATGAGAACCATAATTGTGTGTCTGTTGGTTATGCTGGAAAAGGAAAAAGAACTGGATATGGTAATTGACCATTCATTAAAATTGTTTTTATAGTTATTGCAAAGCTATTGAAAACAATGTTAAACAAATTCAGAGATACATCTTCATGCTATTTGATTACAAGTGAAAATAAACTTGTTTTAATCCCTTATTAAAAGTGCTGCATTTGTTGTATTGAACACTTTACCTTCAAACAGATAGCGATACATTATAAAAGCTCAGGTAAGGCCACAAAGAGTGCTAACAGAGTACTGGGGTTTGTTTCTAGAGGAATAGAATACAAAAGCATGGCGGCAATGTTAAATTTATATAAAACTTTGATCAGCCCACACTTAGGGGGGAATTTTTAGGGGAGTCAGCAGGCGCGTTTGGTGGCAGGTCGGGTGGCAAAAAAAATGTTTTGACAGCGGGTAGGGAGCCCGCTGGCAACCCGCCTCCATGCTAATCTCCCAGATGTCGGGACTGTCATCGCTAAACAGGCCTGACACCAAGCGGCGGGGAAAGCAATTTAGATTATTAAGAGCTTGTTAACAGGCACTTTTAAACTATTTTAAGCTCACCTTTAGATTTTAAGAGTTCGCCAATGGTTTCCCTGCTACTCGGGGATCATGTCAGGTAAGCAGATCGGGAGTTGTGTCAGCAAGGGATGATTTATTTACTTGACAGCTGCAAATGGTCTATAAAAGCTCCCAAGTCACAGCTGCTCACTTTCCAAGGTTAGAAGCTGTTGCTTATTGCATTTGGAAGACAGATTGAGCTTTATGCAGTTTGCAACTGTTTGGAGCAAACTCTCTATACAGTGTCACCTCATTGGAACAATGTCTCTCACCATTGACAGATCGCTTCTGTCATCTCAACCCCACCTGCCATCTATTATATCAGCATCGCCGCTCTTGAAAAAATCTCACCCTGGTTCTCAGAATCCCACCATGATCAGTCCCAACACCAGCAGCACCAACAACAACACCAAACTTCTCCGCAATCAACTGGTGCTGCACAGGACACAGGGCATCAGCACCCAACCACACTGCTGCCTGGGATGCCAGGGATGGCCTCACCTTGGCCAGATTTACTTCACTTAACGCTGTACACCCTGGCTGCCACAAGATGAGCCAGATTGGCACCACCCCACACCAACACCATAAAGCATCCCTACAATACCCAAGCCATTCCTTTCACACTCATCACCATTGCGGGGGGTACCGTTATGTCTCACCATTCACTGCAACTCACTAAGCCACTTCCAAAGGTGCACACAAATCTGTCCAAGAACGCAAAGTGTTGAAAATAAAGATTGCAATGTTTGACAGCACATTAACAGATAATGTAGATAGAGAGGGATAGTTGGAGGTGCAAGGTAAGTTGGTGTGAGTAAGGATGTGCAGGAGTAGGGTAGGGAAGAGGGAAGGCAGAGTGATGGGGATGTGATGAGTGGCACAGCAGGATGAGGTTGAGTGTGGCTTTGCAGTAACGTTTTGTGATCTACTGAGATCATTGAAAGGTTTGCACCAATGCAGCCTGGTCCTCCTAATGACATCCCTGCTTGTGTCCTCCTGTGCAATGTGCAACCAGGCTGTGTTGATCTCCATTAGGAGGTCTCTTCCACCCACGGGAAGGGAAGAGAACCTCCCTGCGTGCTGTGACTCCCTCCATATGCTTATCATGGGAGAGCCTGGGTGCAACCGTGCACCCCTATGCAGTGCTCGTCAGTGTTTGCAGCACCTCAATGCTGTAGAACACTGACAGCACAACTGTCAAAATCAATTTGGACATGGTCCCTTTAAGGAAACCAGCTGATGACGCTGCATCAAGTGACATCATCAGGCCCGCTTCATTCAATTGGCCAGCAAATGAGCTGGGCGGGCTTAATAAGCCCAATCAGGGGAAAGTAATTTCACAGAGCGGGCTAGAGCCAACAGCGGGGTTGCACCCCGCCACCGACCCCGGCCGCACTGGACCCGCCTCGGTAGGTGAAATCACGGCCTTGGAGCACTGTTCATAGTTCTAGACACCATACTACAAAAAGAACATTGAAGCACTGGAGAAAGTGCAGAAAAGGTTTACCAGGATGTTACCAGAACTGATAGGATGCAACTAAGATTGAACAGGCTGGGGTGCTTTTCTCTGATAAATAGAAGACAAAGAGGAGACCTGATAGAGGTCTTTAAAATTATGAAGGGGTTTGATAGGGTGGACTTGAAGAAACCGATAACAAAAAGGCGTAAATATAAAAGCAAAATTCTGCAGATGCTGGAAGGCATATATATAAGATATCCACTAACAAATCAACAAATCGCCTCCATGCTAATCTCCCAGATGTCGGGACTGTCATCGCTAAACAGGCCTGACACCAAGCGGCGGGGAAAGCAATTTAGATTATTAAGAGCTTGTTAACAGGCACTTTTAAACTATTTTAAGCTCACCTTTAGATTTTAAGAGTTCGCCAATGGTTTCCCTGCTACTCGGGGATCATGTCAGGTAAGCAGATCGGGAGTTGTGTCAGCAAGGGATGATTTATTTACTTGACAGCTGCAAATGGTCTATAAAAGCTCCCAAGTCACAGCTGCTCACTTTCCAAGGTTAGAAGCTGTTGCTTATTGCATTTGGAAGACAGATTGAGCTTTATGCAGTTTGCAACTGTTTGGAGCAAACTCTCTATACAGTGTCACCTCATTGGAACAATGTCTCTCACCATTGACAGATCGCTTCTGTCATCTCAACCCCACCTGCCATCTATTATATCAGCATCGCCGCTCTTGAAAAAATCTCACCCTGGTTCTCAGAATCCCACCATGATCAGTCCCAACACCAGCAGCACCAACAACAACACCAAACTTCTCCGCAATCAACTGGTGCTGCACAGGACACAGGGCATCAGCACCCAACCACACTGCTGCCTGGGATGCCAGGGATGGCCTCACCTTGGCCAGATTTACTTCACTTAACGCTGTACACCCTGGCTGCCACAAGATGAGCCAGATTGGCACCACCCCACACCAACACCATAAAGCATCCCTACAATACCCAAGCCATTCCTTTCACACTCATCACCATTGCGGGGGGTACCGTTATGTCTCACCATTCACTGCAACTCACTAAGCCACTTCCAAAGGTGCACACAAATCTGTCCAAGAACGCAAAGTGTTGAAAATAAAGATTGCAATGTTTGACAGCACATTAACAGATAATGTAGATAGAGAGGGATAGTTGGAGGTGCAAGGTAAGTTGGTGTGAGTAAGGATGTGCAGGAGTAGGGTAGGGAAGAGGGAAGGCAGAGTGATGGGGATGTGATGAGTGGCACAGCAGGATGAGGTTGAGTGTGGCTTTGCAGTAACGTTTTGTGATCTACTGAGATCATTGAAAGGTTTGCACCAATGCAGCCTGGTCCTCCTAATGACATCCCTGCTTGTGTCCTCCTGTGCAATGTGCAACCAGGCTGTGTTGATCTCCATTAGGAGGTCTCTTCCACCCACGGGAAGGGAAGAGAACCTCCCTGCGTGCTGTGACTCCCTCCATATGCTTATCATGGGAGAGCCTGGGTGCAACCGTGCACCCCTATGCAGTGCTCGTCAGTGTTTGCAGCACCTCAATGCTGTAGAACACTGACAGCACAACTGTCAAAATCAATTTGGACATGGTCCCTTTAAGGAAACCAGCTGATGACGCTGCATCAAGTGACATCATCAGGCCCGCTTCATTCAATTGGCCAGCAAATGAGCTGGGCGGGCTTAATAAGCCCAATCAGGGGAAAGTAATTTCACAGAGCGGGCTAGAGCCAACAGCGGGGTTGCACCCCGCCACCGACCCCGGCCGCACTGGACCCGCCTCGGTAGGCGAAATCACGGCCTTGGAGCACTGTTCATAGTTCTAGACACCATACTACAAAAAGAACATTGAAGCACTGGAGAAAGTGCAGAAAAGGTTTACCAGGATGTTACCAGAACTGATAGGATGCAACTAAGATTGAACAGGCTGGGGTGCTTTTCTCTGATAAATAGAAGACAAAGAGGAGACCTGATAGAGGTCTTTAAAATTATGAAGGGGTTTGTTAGGGTGGACTTGAAGAAACCGATAACAAAAAGGCGTAAATATAAAAGCAAAATTCTGCAGATGCTGGAAGGCATATATATAAGATATCCACTAACAAATCAACTAAAGAATTTAGGAGGAATCTCTTTACAGAGAGCATGGTCTGAATGTGGCGTGGCTAAGACAGATAAATCCTCATTAGTATAATGCCTGTCATGTGTGAGACTGGGGTTCAATTCCCTGATGGGCAGAAGCAAATTTTATTGAGTAGAATGGGCCTATACTCTCTGGAGTTTCAAAGAATGAGAAGTGATCTCATTTAAACATAAAGGGCTAGAAATTCGGGTACTTACCAGCCCGGTAAGGTCCATTTTGTGAAATAAAATGGCGGCCACCATTCTAACGACCGCCTCAGCTGTGGGACCTGGTGGCCGCCATTTTGTTGAGAGCCATAGCGCTGCCGTTAGCACCACTGGCCCTAGACCTGTAAACCTGCAGAGCGTGACGTCACTTGATGCCACGCTCTGCGAACTTGGACCTTTGCACTGAGTATATCGCTGGGTCCTAAGCTCGCTCAGAAAAGCAAGCATGCAGCAGACCTTCTTCTTCTTCTTAGGCAGTCCCTCGGAACCGAGAATGACTTGCTTCCACATTAAAAATGAGTTCTCAGGTGACTGATGAGTCCAATGCGGGACCTACAGTCTCTGTCACAGGAGGGGCAGACGGTGGTTGAAGGGGCGGGTGGGTGGGGTGCTTGGGTTGACGTGCACTCCTTCCACTGCTTGTGCTTGGCTTCCGCTTGCTCCCGGCAAAGAGACTTGGGTGTTCGGCGCCTTCCCGGATGCTTGTCCTTCATTTTGTGCGGTCTTGGGCCAGGGATTCCAGGTGTTGGTGGGGATGTTGCACTTTTTCAAGGAGGCTTTGAGGGTGTCTTTGAAGTGTTTCCTCTGCCCACCTGGGGCTCTCTTGCCGTGTCGGAGTTCCGAGTAGAGCGCTCATTTTGGGAGTCTCGTATCGGGCATGCGGACAATGTGACCCGTCCATCGGAGCTGATCGAGCGTGGTCAAAGCTTCGATGCTGGGGATGTTGGCCTGAGCGAGAACACTGACATTGATGTGCCTATCCTGCCAATGGATTTGCAGGATCTTGCGGAGGCAGCGTTGGTGGTACCTCTCCAGTGCTTTGAGGTGCCTGCTGTAAATGGTCCATGTCTCTGAAGCATACAGCAGGGCGGGTATCACTGCTCCTCTGTAGACCATGAGCTTGGTGCCGGGTTTGAGGTCCTGGTCTTCAAGCACTCTCTTCCTCAGGTGACCGAAGGCTGCACTGGCACACTGAAGGCGGTGTTGGACTTTGTCGTTGACGTTTGCCCTTGTTGACAGTAGGCTCCCGAGGTATGGAAAGTGCTCCACATTGTCCAAGGCCTTGTCGTGGATTTTGATAATCGAGGGGCAGTACTGTGTGGTGGGGGCAGGTTGGTAGAGGACCTTTGTCTTATGGATGTTTAATGTAAGGCCCATGCTCTCGTATGCTTCAGTGAAGGTGTTGACGATGGTTTGGAGTTCGACCTCCAAGTGTACGCAGATGCAAGTGTCGTCTGCATACTGTAATTCAACAACAGAGGATGGGACAACCTTGGATCTGGACTGGAGGCGACGGAGGTTGAACAGTTTCCCGTTTGTTCTGTAAATTAGCTCCACTCCAGTGGGGAGCTTACAGAGGGTGAGATGGAGCATTGCAGCGAGGAAGATCGAGAAGAGTGTTGGTGCGATGACACAGCTTTGCTTGACCCTGGTCCATACGTGAATTGGGTCTGTGGTGGAACCGTTGGTCAGGATCACAGCTTGCATGTTGTCGTGAAGCAGGCGGAGGATGGTGACAAACTTTGAGGGCCGCCGAATTTGAGGAGGACACTCCATAATCCCTCATGGTTGACAGTGTTGAAGGCCTTTGTGAGGTCAAAGAAGGCCATGTACAATGGCTGGTGCTGTTCCCGGCATTTCTCTTATAATTGATGCGTGGTGAAGATCATGTCCATTGTGCCCCTTAGTGGGCGGAATCCACATTGCGACTCTGGGAGGAGCTCTTCAGCCACTGGGAGAAGGCGATTGAGGAGCATTCTTGCGATGACTTTCCCTGTGGCAGACAGCAGGGAAACTCCTCTGTAATTACCGCCATCGGACTTGTCACCTTCCTTGAAGCTGGTCACAATTACGGCATCTCTGAAATCCCCTGGCATGCGCTCCTCCTTCCAGATAAGAGAAATTAGTTCATGAATTCACACCAGTAGTGTTTCTCCGCCATGCTTTAGTGCCTCAGCAGGGATTCCATCTGCTCCTGAGGCCTTGTTGTTCTTCAGTTGTCGGATGGCCTTTACAGCCTCTTGCCGGGCTGGGGTTGTGCTGAGATGGTGGTGGGTAGCATGCTGTGGGATGGAGTTGAGGACACTCGCATCGAAGACAGATTCTTGGTTAAGGAGATCTTCGAAGTGCTGCTTCCAGCGGGCACTGACTGCCTCCCTGTCCTTGATGAGCATCTCTCCGTTCTTGGCCCGCAGTGGGGTAGGACCTTGGGTACTTGGGCCGTAAGTGGTCTTGACTGCGCTAAAGAATCCACGCACACCGTGGTTGTCGGCTAGCTGCTGGATCTCCTGTGGTTTCTCCACCCACCATCTGTTCTTTAGGTCGCGAGTTTTTGTTGGACCTCGGCCTTCAGGCGTCTGTAGAGCTGCTTTCTTGCTCTCGAGTTCTGTTGCTGTTTCCAGATCAGGAATGCCTTGCGCTTGTGGTTTATTAACTCTTGGATCTCCTGGTCGTTCTCATCGAAACCAGTCTTCGTGTTTCCTGGTCGATTGACCGAGCGTCTCTTCACAGGTGCTGATTATGGAGGCCTTGAGCGCAGACCAGGCACTATGGACACTTTGGCCTAGAAATTGGGTTTTGGCTTAGCCAGGGCTTTAGCGCCGGAAGTTAGTGCCGGCGCTAAGTCCCCTGCGCGCGCCAAAAATTCAGTGGCGCCGCGCCCAAACGGCTGCCGGCGCTACTGAAGGGTCTTTGCGGCGGTACATCGGCGCTAACTGCCGTTTCGCGCCGCAATTCCGGCGCTGCGGCACCCGATGCGGTGCGGCAGGCTGGGGACGTGCAGGCTTCCTCCTCCCGTTAAGGAGGAGCTGCCTGCACCCGGCCGCGGCCCGCGCAAATCAGCTTAAAAATGAGCCCGGCACCTCGGACAAGTGCCGGGCTTGCATCTGTTCCGGGGGGGGTGGGGGGAGAAGTCCAGGGAGGGAGCTGCGGGCAGGCGGCCGGCGGGAAAGTGGCCGGCCGCCTCGGGGCCTTTAATGCGCCGGCGCAAACTGGAGTAAGGCACCTCTGCCAGAACGTTGCTTGCGGCTGCCATGGGCGAGGCGGCCGCAACTCAATTTCGGAGTTCGGGCGGGTTACCACGGCAACCGGGACGCTGCGCACACTGATGACGTCATCGGTGCCGGCGCAGCGCTACCGGTGCAACGCCGATTTAGGGCCCCAGGGAATTTTTTAACTGGCCATAACTCTGGCGCTAGTACCTCTAGCGCCTCAAAAGCGGCGCTAAGGCAACTGAATTTCTAGGCCTTTGTGTCTCTGAATCACTGGGAGTCGTCAGGTATGTTGTGAGGCGCAGGCTGAATAGGGCTTTCTTAGCAGGGTCTTTGAGTGCTCCAGCGTTAATTTTCCTGCGGCATTGTTTCTGTTGCTGCTGCTGTTTTGGGGCTACAGTGATGGAGATGACAGAGTGGATTAGGTGGTGGTCTGTCCAGCAGTCGTCAGCTCCTGTTATGGCGTGGGTGATGCGGACGTCCTTGTGGTCCCTCGCTCGGACGATGACGTAGTCCAGCAGATGCCAGTACTTGGAGCAAGGGTGCTGCCATGAAGCCTTGTACTTGTCTCTCTGATGGAACAGGGTTTTGGTTATGACAAGGCCATGTTCTAAGCATTTCGTCAGGAGGAGGGTACCATTGGAGTTGGCTTTCCCTACCCCTTCTCTGCCGATCACACCTCCCCAGAGGTCTGTGTCCTTTCCAACTCTGGCGTTAAAGTCTCCAAGGAGGATCAGCTTGTCGCCCGTTGGGACTCGGGACAGGGATTGTTCGAGACTGGAGTAGAATTCCTCTTTGGTCACTACTGTGGCTTCCAGTGTTGGGGCGTACACACTGATGACCGTAGCGCACTGGTTCCGGGCTAGGGTGAGCCGTAGAGTCATGAGGCGTTCGTTTATTCCACAAGGGGAGTCTCTGAGACGTTCAACTAGCTCATTTTTTATGGCGAAGTCTACCCCACGGAGGCGGCGTTCTTCTTCAGGTTTGCCTTTTCAGAAGAAGGTGGAACCATCACCTTGCTCCTTGAGCTGGCCTTCCCCTGCCCGCCGGGTCTCACTTAGGGCGGCGATGTCTATGTCGAAACGGTGAACTCCCGGGCAACGATAGCAGTACGGCGTTCCGGTCTGTTGCTGTTGGGGTTGTCCATGAGGACCCTAATGTTCCAGGTTCCGAACTTCATTTAAAGGGTGGAAGATGCCTGTGCGTGAATTCTTTTAACGTGGGGTGACTGTTGCACACCAGCTACCACACAGGCTTGACAGAGCAAGGTCTTGGTCCAATGGCAAGGGGATCCAAGACAATTGGAGACCAGGCTCTGCTAGCAGCAGACCTACAGAGGTGCTGTCAGTGCTACTTAAAGGGACACACACATCTTGCAGCTAAGTTTGCATTTAGGCTTTTGGACTGGATTTATTATATTTTATTGAAGTGGTGGCTTGGTGCAACAGATGTTAAAAGTTTTTAAAGTGTGCAGGGAGTGCTGCTGGATGCTTGCACGGCCTCGGCTGGTAAAGGAAGGCCTCTGAGAAGACTGAAAATGCTGCACATACTCAGCAGGTGAGGCAACATCCATAGAGAGAGAAACAGAGTTCACGCCTCAGGCCAAGATGCTACCTGACCTGCTCAGTATTTCCAGCATTTTCAGCTTTTATTTCAGATTTCTAGCATCTGCTCGCAGAGGGAAGAGGCAGACGCAGAAGAGGAAGACACAGAAGAGGAGGAAGCAGAAGGAAGGATGCAACCCAGACAGCCCCTTTCTGGCCGGGCTATACAAGATGGAATCATCCACCTGCAGTACCAGTGACCACAACTCCAATTCCCCTTTTAACATTTGTCCCACACATTACCTTATGTTTGTAACTGACCATCACAGCGTCCTCTTGGCTACAATGCTGAAATAAAACCCACCACAAAGCAAACATTCCAATTCAACTTTATACATCTATCTATCCAAGATGACATCAAGAAATCAACTAATCACCCTTATGCATTCCCTTAGAAATTATCTTGTGTGTGCCTTTGCCTATCCTACTGATGTCATGCAGTGCTATCCCAGTGGCTGCAGCTTGGCTGGTGAAAGGCTGCTGACTTTCAGTGGGGGACACTGCAAATGGCCTTGCAAGTTTACCTCGAGGAGTTGGTGGCTGGAGTGTGAAATCGAATAACGGTGTTTCTTCTTCTTTTTCTTCACTCTCCTCTCCCTCATCTTGGTCAACCACTGGCTGGGCAGGCTGGATTTCTTGGGTGTGTGAAATGAGGAAGGCACAAGGGTGGAGTTGTGGTAAGGAGAGAGCGGGAAAGCAAGAGGTGCATATGAGAAGGAGGATAACACATGAGGATACCAGTATCCTTTCAGCCCCGCCGCTGGCCAAGGGCTCAGCCATACCCCTGCCAAGAATGGCCAGCACCGTCTCCTCCAAGGGGATAAGGTGAAGCCAGGAATGGGAGATGTGCCTCGTGTTTGGTAGAGATTGTCAGTAGGTGAGCGATTGGGGGGGGAGGGGGCAGTCATGCATTGAGCAGTGTGTGTGAGGCTAGTGGTGCAGTTGGTAGGAGATGGCTTTTGAAGATGCATTCACTGACCTTGACCATTGGTCTGAGGTTATGAAGCTTCTTTAGGCACTAGAGCCAGGTTGTGTGGGCAACACTGCTGGCAGTGATGACCTCAGTGATGCAGTACAGCACCCTTCTTTCTGCAGGGCCTCCTGGCCCCTGTGGATAGGGGATCTCTCTTGCAGTGTTGACCCCCTGCACAAAGCTGGAGTGCTGCGTGTGAGACCCTGGGTGCCCCTTCCCTGGTTTGCTGAAGCAGATTTCCCATTCCTTTAGGTGCAGAAGGCATTTCAGCTTTAAGAGCTGACAACAGCCATTTGGGAATTCTTTATGATGTTTATTTTCTTTTTTCAGAAGGCAGTTGAGCTTCAAGGGGTAAAAACTATCTATTTTAAAATTATTTTTATTTTAGAAGGCAGTTCCCCTTTAAGGGACCGACACTGCTTTATAAAATAACAGCCTTGCTTTAAGAGAAGGCGGCTCTAGGTCCAGGGACGCTATAGCCACGCTGAGAGTAGCACCCGAAAACCAACCTTAGACGGTAAGTTTAGCGCTGCGCTAATGTTAAACGGCAGATAGCACCAAAATAACGGTGCTGCCTGAGCAATTAATTCTGGTGGCCATGAACTCTAGTCCATAGTGGCACCTGCAGCTTTTTGACGCACTCGAATTTTTAGCCCATAAGATTCTGAGGGGGCTTGACAGGGTAGATGCTGAGAGGCTGTTTCCCCTGGCAGGAAAGTCTAGAACTCGGGGGCATAACATAGGTACAGAAAAGATTTACTATAATGTTTCCAGGGATGAGGCATTACAGTTACATGGATAGACTAGAAAAGCTGGGGTTGTTCTTCTTGGAGCAGAGAATGCTAAGAGGAGATTTGATGGCGGTGTTTAAAATCATGAAGGGTTTACATAGAGTAAATAAAGAGAAACAGTTTCCAATGGCTAAAGGGTCGATAATCAGAGGATACAGATTTAAGGTGATTGGCAAAAGAACCAGAGGTGACATGAGGATTTGGTAATGCAATGCCTGATAGGGTGATGGATACAGATTCAATAGTAGCCTTCAAAAGGAAATTGGATAAACACTTGAAGGAGAAAAAATTGCAAGGATATGGGGAAAGAGCCAGGGAGTGGGACTAACTGGGTTACATAGAAACATAGAAATATAGAAGCTAGGAGCAGGAGTAGGCCATTCGGCCCCTCGAGCCTGCTCCGCCATTCAATGCGATCATGGCTGATCATCCAAATTCAGTATCCGGTCCATGCTTTCTCCCCATACCCCTTGATCCCTTTAGCCTTAAGAAATATATTCAACTCCTTCTTGAATATATTTAATGAATTGGCCTCAACTGCCTTCTGTGGTAGAGAATTCCATAGGTTCACTACTCTCTGGGTGAAGAAATTCCTTCTCATTTCTGTCCTAAATGGCCTACCCCTTATCCTTAGACTGTGACCCCTGGTTCTGGACTCCCCGACCATCGGGAACATCCTTCCTGCATCTAGTCTGTCCAGTCCAGTCAGAATTATATAAGTTTAAATGAGATCCCCTCTCATTCTTCTAAACTCCAGCGAGTACAAGCCCAATCAACCCAATCTCTCCTCATACGTCATTCCTGCCATCCCAGGTATCAGCCTGGTGAATCTTCGCTGAACTCCTTCCATGGCAAGAACATCCTTCCTCAGGTAAGGCGACCAAAATGGCACACAATACTCAAGATGTGGTCTCACCAAGGCCCTGTACAACTGCAGCAAGACATCCTTGTTCCTGTACTCAAACCCTCTCACTACGAAGGCCAACATACCATTTGTCTTCTTAACCGTCTGCTGCACCTGCATGCTTACCTTCAGCGACTGGTGCACAAGGACACCCAGATCTCATTGCACTTCCCCTTCTCCCAATCTATTGCCATTCAGATAATAATCTGCCTTCCTGTTTTTGCCACCAAAGTGGATAACCTCACATTTATCCACGTTATAGTGCATCTGCCATGCTTCTGCCCAAACACCCAACCTGTCCAAATCACCCTGGAGTTTCTCGGCATCCTCCTCACAGCACACACGCCCACCCAGCTTTGTGTTGTCTGCAAATTTGGAGATATTACATCTACTTCCCTTGTCTAGATCATTAATATATATTGTGAATAGCTGGGGTCCAAGGACCGATCCCTGCGGTACCCCACTAGTTACTGCCTGCCAATCGGAAAAAGACCCATTTATTCCAACTCTTTGCTTTCTGTCTGCCAACCAGTTCTCTATCCAAGTCAATACCTTGCCCCCAATCCCATGTGCTTTAACTTTACACGCTAATCTCTTATGCGGGACCTTAACGAAAGCCTTCTGAAAGTCCAAATACACCACATCCACTGCTTCTCCCCTATCTATTTTAGCAGTTACATCCACAAAAAATTCCAGTAGATTAGTCAAGCACAATTCACCTTTTGTAAATCCATGTTGACTTTGTCCGATCCTGTCACTGTTTTCCAAGTGCTCTGCTATTACATCTTTTATAATGGACTCTAGCATTTTCCCCACTACCGATGTCAGGCTTACCGGTCTGTAATTCCCCATTTTCTCTCTACCACCTTTTTTGAATAGTGGGGTAACATTAGCTACCCTCCAATCCATGGGTACTGTTCCAGATTCCATCGAATGTTGGAAGATGATCAGCAATGCATCTACTATTTCTAGGGCCACTTCCTTAAGTACCCTAGGAAGTAGATGATCAGGCCCTGGGGATTTATCGGCCTTCAATCCCATCAATTTCCCTAACACCATTTCCCGACACATACTGAGTTCTTTCAGTTCCTCCCTTTTATCAGACCCTATGTTCCCCGACATCTCTGGGAGGTTATTTGTGTCCTCCTTTGTGAAGGCAGAACCAAAATATGTATTTAATTGGTCTGCCATTTCTTTGTTCCCCATTATAAATTCCCCTGATTCTGACTGCAAGGGACCTACGCTTGACTTCACCAATCTTTTTCTCTTCACATATCTATAAAATCTTTTACAGTCAGTTTTTATGTTCTCTGCAAGCTTACTCTCATATTTTATTTTCCCCTTCTTAATTAATCCCTTTGTCCTCCTTTGTTGAATCCTAAACTGCTCCCAATCCTCAGGTTTACTGCTTTTTCTGGCCAATTTATATGTCCTCTCCTTGGATCTTATGCTATCCCTAATTTCCCTCGTTAGCCACGGTTGAGTCACCTTTTTTGTTTTATTTTTATGCCACACTGGGATAAACAAATTCTGTAGTTCATCCATGCGGTCTTTGAATGCTTGCCATTGCCTATCCACCGTCAACCCTTTGAGTAACATTCCCCAATCAATCCTGTCCAACTTGCGCCTCAGACCATCATAGTTTCCTTTATTTAAATGCAGGACCCTAGTCTCTGAGTCAACTACTTCATTCTCCATCTTAATGAAGAATTCGATCATATTATGATCGCTCCGACCCAAGGGGCCTCGTACAACAAGATTGCTAATTAATCCTTTCTCGTTGCATAATACCCAGTCTAAGATGGCCTGATCTCTGGTTGGTTCCTCAACATATTGCTCCAGGAAACCATCCCGTAAACACTCCAGGAATTTCTCCTCCACAGTATTGTTACTAATTTGGTTAGCCCAATCTATATGTAAATTAAAGTCACCCATGATGACTGCTATGCCCTTATTGCACGCTTCTCTAATTTCCCTCTTAATGCCATCCCCAATCTCCGCATTACTGTTTGGAGGTCTATATACCACTCCCACTAACGTTTTCTGCCCCTTGGTATTGCTCTCCGAAAGAGCGGCACAGACAAAAAAATTGACACCGAGCCAAAGAAGGAAACATTAGTGCGAACCTTTGCAGTCTTTCTCTTTCACCAAAGTTTGGAAGTCTGGTATGAATATCAGACACATATATCTTAGTGCAGCTTCTAGGATTTTTGTCCCGCAGTTGCGAGCAGTACTTTGACTTCATTAGCGTGATTGCTGAGAATGTTGGCTTGCGCAATAAGATGCGTGGGATGTGCCAGACTTGTCCCTGCTCCCCACCCAGAGCATGGTTGGATGCTGCTTGCTCTTTACCATGATGTGTTCTGCTTATTATTGGTTGGACTTGCTCTTTTCTGCTGGCTTGTAACAGTTACTACATAGAATTACATAGAATATACAGCACAGAAACAGGCCATTCAGTCCAACTAGTCTGTGCTGGTGTTTATACTCCACACGAATCTCCTCCCATTCTATCTACCTCATCTCAACCTTTCAGCATATCTTTCTATTTCCTTTTCTCTCATGTACTCATCTAGTTTCCTTTTGAAAGCATATACAGGAAACTTTGGTTTATCCGGAGGTTGTATGTCCAGAATACTCGATCTTTGGCAAAAATCAGGAGCCGTTTTCTATAAGTTTTTTTAGTTCTCGTTCTTTTTTTTTCCCAGTCAGGCACTGCAAGGTCTGTAGCTATAGCAACAGCTTCAGCTAGAGACGCTTGCAGCTGCAGCCGACTCTTTAGAAGCTGTTGCTAAGCAACAGTGTTTGTTGTCAGATACGGAGATGAATACCTCCGTATGCTTCAACATTAACTTTGTATGTCCGGCAGTTTTGATAGATCGGCAACACGCCGGTCCCGTCGGTGCCGGATATCACAAAGTTTCCTGTAAGCTATTTGCCTCAACCACTTCCTGCAGTAGTGAGTTTCACATTTTAACACTCATTGAGTAAAGAAATTGCTCCGTATTTCCCTATTGGATTCATTAGTAACTGTCTTGTTATTAAAAAGGGTAACCATGCACTGGAAAACACTTTCAATAGTATGTGACTATGAATAAAAATGAATTATTCTACCCTTGTATAGATCATTGATGAAGCCATAATTGAATATTGTGCATAGTTTTGAGCATCCTCATTGATACATTTAAGTGAGTACAGAGAAGAGGGACAAGGCTGTCTTAATAATGTAAGACTTCAAGTTATAAAGAATAACTCATAACACTTTGGAGAACAATATTAGGAAGAGTCATCATAATCTTATCTTGCCTGAAGCAACTAATTTTTCAAGATACTTACTGGTCGAGATCCATGCAATGATAATGTTGCAGGATTATATCTTTATTAATAAGTGGTCTGCAAGCATATCTAGCAGAGCTTTTCAGGCGGCCTGCCTCAGTCACGACATGGGTGTCTCCCTGCTGCTGAGCAGCCCTCAATTCTCTTTCTCTCTGGGTTGTTCTCAGCTTTCTGTCTCTGTCTCTGTCTCTGTCTGTGCGTGTCTCTCTCTCTCTCTCTCTGTCTATGTCTCCACTCTGTCTCTCTCTTTCACTCGCTCTCTATCTCACTCTCTCTCTGTCTATGGTTCCTCTCTGTCTCTCTGTCTCTGTCTATGTCACTCTGCCTCTCTCTTTCACTCTCTCTGTCTCTCTCTGTCTATGTCCTCTCTGCCTCTCCATCTGGGTTCGATTTTCATCGGGTTTGGAGGTGTGCGGGGGGTTAAAATTGCAAAAACTGGCGGGCGGGCCCCCCCCCCCGGCCTGGTTCCCGACTCCAAGCAATTTTAACTCAAAGCGTGTCTGATGGTCCTGACTCTGTCCCACATCCAACAGGCGGAACTGGTCTTTAAGGCCCTTAATAACCACTAAATGGCCTCTATAATCCTATTTTAACAGGCCCTTGCAAATTTAACCCTTTTCCCATGTAAAACACGCTTGGTGGGAATCACGAATGTGAAACCTGGCGGGAGCACTATTGGATTGCTGACTATCAACTGCAGGTCAACCATTAAAGAGGAGATTTGATCAGCCATCATTTGCAGGTGGCAGGACTTAGTGGTCTCAGGTCTGGGGCAACTTTTAGAAGGCTTAACAACACTTGTGGAAGGTTGGAGCCTCACACCCATCTCCAGTGTGGCCTCCTGGGAAACCCCTCTCGCCACCTTCACTCAGCGCTTCCTCAATGGAGGCATATACCAGAAGCATGGGAGCCATTTATTTCCTTCCCATCTGGGCATTAGAGGAGCTCGAGCACCAGCCGCAGCAGCAGCAGAACCAGGAACAACAGCAGCACCAGCAACAGCAGCAGCAGCAGCAGGAGCGCCAGGCTGCTGCTCGCCCACCTGAGGCTGCACAGGCCAGAAGGGACCAGCGCCTGGAAGCCCATCGGCGTAGGAGATACCCCCCAAACAGGATCTACAGATGCAGGGTCACCTATCTCAACATGTCGGAGCAGCAGTGCCAAAGGTGGCTCCGACTTTCGCGAGAGGTAGTGACTGACATCTGCGCAATGTACAGCAAGACCTACTGCCCAGTGGACCAGGTGGACAAGCATTGCCAGTGGCCGTCAAAGTCACCACCGCACTCAACTTTTTTGCCTCAGGCTCATTCCAGGGATCAGCAGCAGACATCAGCGGCATCTCCCAGGCGGCTGCACACACTTGCATCAGGCAGGTAACCAATGCCCTCTTTGCCCTCGCGCACAATCACATCCATTTCACCAAGGATCGAGCAAGTGTCACAGCGCGAGCGGTTGGATTAGCTCATCTGGCAGGCTTTCCAAGGGTGCAGGGCATCGTTGACTGAACACTTGTGGCCCTTATGGAACCCCATCGCAATCCAGGTATTTTTGTCAACCGCAAGGGCTTCCATTCCCTTAACGTTCAGCTGGTGTGTGACCACAAGAAGAAAATTTTGCATGTTTATGCCATGTACCCTGGCAGTTGCCATGACTCCTTCATACTGCACCAGTCTAGTGTGCCTCCGCTATTCAGTCCGCCAGAAAAACTTAACGGATGGCTACTTGGAGACAAGGGCTATCCCCTGAGGATGTGGCTGATGACACCATTGAGGAGACCATCCAACGAAGCTGAGGAGAGCTACAACTCCAGCCACATATCCACCAGAGCCATAATCGAGTAAAACCATCGGTTTGCTGAAGATGCGCTTCAGATTCCTGGATAGATCAGGTGGAGCCCTGCAGTACTCAGCAGCCAGGGCCTCCAGAATCGTCGTGGTTTGCTGTGCACTTCACAACATGGCACAGCGTCGTGACTTGCATATTCCTGAGGACCAAGTGCCTCCTTACATATCCTCCTCAGATGAGGAGGAGGAGGAGGAGGAGGATGAAAACAAACATCCTGCAGAGGCCCATCAACCAGCGGCAGCATTACACAAGAACATTGCTGCCCGGGATGCAAGGAACACACTCATCCTGGCCAGATTTGCTTAGCCTAGTCAATCAAACCTTTTACCTCGCTGCATCTTACCAGAGCATTGACAATGGCCAAGAACCAGAGGATTCCTAGCACTCCGACCACCATACTGACAGTTGCAAGTATTCCTAAGGCCTCAATGTGGAAGTCCCAATAGCGAAATGACAGACGCCACAACTGCAATATTTGCCACCAGAGTTTTTATGTACAATTACGACGTGATGGCATTTTTACACTAAACACAAAATTCCACCCAAGTGACTACCCTTGTGACTACTTGTGCTTTATCTTCCTCTTACGTGTGCTCCTACGTAGTGCTTCCCCTGTGGCTTCAGCAGGTGTGGAGGCCCTTTGCTCACTTTCCTGCTGCTCCTGTCTCGACACCTTTGGCGGGCGTCCTCTGGGGTTGCGAGCCTGTGAGGGCTCGTCAACAGTCTGCTGCTCCTGCAGCTGTGCAGGGGTTGAGCCGTCTATCTCACTTGGGTGTGGACTCCGGTGGGGCTCTGACCGAGGGCACTGCAGTGGCATGGAAGTGTGAGCGCTTGGAGAGGAACCCCCACTTCCTTGCGGTATGCCACCAACCTCCCTCTCATGGGTCAGGTCCCCCTCAGCACCTGCAAGTGGCTGGAGAGCACCTTGCTGCACATCAGGGGGGCATGTGGACCCGTATCTGCAATGGCAGTCCTACTCAGAAGGACTTCCATGAAGGTCTGGTTTCTCTGTTCAATAGATGCCCATTGCTCCTCAAGAGGTGTCATTCTATTCTGAACAATGACCATGTTTTTCATACCCTGGCGACTAAGCTCCTCCATGGCCGTAGCCATCCTCTCCTGTACGGTAGCCAGCCTTACCACGGAGGTAGCAATCGTTTCCACGGAGGTAGCCATCCTTTCCGTGGTGATGTGTTCATGCGCCAATGACTCCACAAAGGCTCTGCTCATGTTCGCTTTGGACTTCTCCATTCGCTCCACACTCGCAGCAACCCTGGAGACAAAACCTGCCAGAGACTCCTGCATCTGTGCCTGGAGTTCCATCACCTCTGATCTTATGGATGGACCCAGAGGCAGAGGGTCGACATGCTGCTGAGCCGAGCTGGCAGAGTCCTGCGCCCTCCGACTAGGACGCTCCGCTGCTGTCCCTGTCTCCACAATCTGCTGATGCTCACTTGTGAGCTGTGATACACCAGGTGACAACACTACTCTATGTCCCGAAGGTCCCACCGAGGTGTGTCTGCGCTGGTGCTGGGTGCGCTGAATTCTGGTGACGCTGCGCCCTCAGAGGTTGCAGCTTCCTCTGAGGAGTCTGGCTGCTCAGCCGCTTCTTCCTGACTAGGGGGGACGGATGCTTGTGATGGTCCTGTGGGGGAGTAAAGGAAAGAGTCAGAGATGTGATGCAAAGGCTACATGCACATAGCTTTTTGCAGATGCTCATAAGTCCATCTGTTACAGCTTCACAATCATTATCAGCGACTCATGCAATGTCAAAGAGAGAGATGGGAAACTTTTCTGTCACCAGCTTGCTGTGTTGCGCCCATCTGTCCGTCCCCCACGCGCGAATCATCCTCAATGCCCATAATTTCCAGGACGGCCTCCTCCCAGGGGGTCAGGTGGGCGATTGAGGCTGTCCCTCCTCCTGTCCTAGCTCGCTCTCTTTTGTTGTGAGCTCTCTTTTCCTGCAATGAGGGAGACAAGTGGAGGATGAGTGAGAATGAAGGAGTGACTGTAGAGATTGCATAGCATAGATACTTAGAAGGAGTCAAAGATGGAGTGAGGTTGCAAGACCAAGGGCCCTCCCTGAGTGTTGTCAGTTGTGTTCAAAGCATCAGAGTGATAGGGAGTGTGAGGGTTGCATGGTGGAATAGTTATGTGAATGTGAGCATAGAGAGAGGGGATGGGTAAGGGTGCATGGATGTCAGTGTCAAGTGGGATGTGGAGGAAGAGATTGCTAAAGCTGAGTGCTGATGAGGAAAGGCAATGGGGATCAGATTGAGGGTGAATGGAAATTCATAATCACTTTTCCAGTGCGCTGAAGGTCATGAAATCTTTTCCTGCACTGTATCCAGGTTCTGCAGTGACTCCCAAGGAGTTGACCTCCTCAGCCACCTGCATCCACACTGCCTTGGTCTGAGTGGGAGGCCTCTTCCTCCCTGATGAAGGGAACAGCGCCTCCCTGTTGGCCCTAGCCCCATCCACTAATGCCTGCAGTGCTGCCTCGTCAAAGCGAGGTGCTGATCTTGCCCTCCCGCTTGTCATCTTTCCTGCAGGTCCCTCTGACACCAAATGGAGAAAGCTTGAAAGCCTGCAGAAGAAGCAAGGCTTGCTGTGGACCTTAAATGCAGCAGCAATTATTATGTCATCAGAGGGGACTTCAGCAAAGGCTTCCCACACGTAGAAAATCAATTGGCCAATTCAGTTAAAACTGCATCAATCTCCCACATCCATTTAGATTCATGTGGGAAACACAAAATTCGGATAACACGACAACAGCCCGCACCTGAGTTAAAATCCAGCCCTCTGTCTCTCTCTCTTTCACTCTCTCTGTCTCTGTCTCCTTCTCTCTGTCTCACTCTGTCTCTCTCTTTCTCTCGCTCTCTATCTCATTATCTCTCTGTCTATGGCTCCTCTCTGTCTCTCTCTCTCTCTCTGTGTCTATGTCGCTCTGCCTCTCTCTCTTTCACTCTCTGCCTCTCTCTCTGTCTCTGTCTATGTCCTCTCTGCCTCTCTCTGTGTCTCTGTCTCTCCCTCTGTCTCTGTCTCTCTCTCTTTCACTCTCTCTGTCTCTCTCTCTCTGTCTATGTCACTCTGCCTCTCTCTTTCACTCTCTCTCTCTCTCTCTGTCTCTATGTCCTCTCTGCCTCTCTCTCTGTCTCTGTCTCTCTCTCTTTCACTCTCTCTGTCTCTGTCTCATTCTCTCTGTCTCGCTCTGTCTCTCTCTCTCTGTCTCTGTCCTCTCTGCCTCTGTCTATCTCTCCTTTTCTCTCTCAGGGATCAGATTTTGAGGATTTCCTTTCACTGCTCTCAGCACTTTCTCTCTCCAACACTAAATGCTGGTTAATGGGCTCTGCTCTGTTCTGCTCCATCCCAGCCTGGACTGACTTTTCCTCTGTGCGTTGCTTTTCGCTCCCTTTGTTTTGCTGCCACCACTTTTTTTTATACCTTGCTTCCTTTCCCGCACTTTTTCATTGAGCTTTTGGTTCCAATGATTTCCAAAGACACTCACGCCCACTGACTCCACCCCTGCTCAGATGATTCCAGCACTCAAATCACACACTTAAGCTTTCCCATACTGTTATCAGGTTTTGTCACTCAGCTATTGACCCTTCCCCTGAGCATCCTGTCTCTGTATTCCCACTGGCCCCGGTCTGATCTGCCATTACAACATAATCCAGGTTTTGAAAATGCTGAGAGAAATGGACAATGTAGATGCAAGTGATCGCATTGAATGGCGGAGCAGGCTCGAGGGGCCGATTGGCCAACTCCTGCGCCTATCTTCTATGTTTCTATGAATTATGAGGAATAAATTAGAGGGTAAGATTATAAAATTAACAAATCCAAGCAAATTTAGAGATTAGAAAGTATTTGTCCCTTGGAGTGGTAGATATGTGGAATAGATACCCAACTAAAGCAGTTAATGCAATATCAATTAGTCCCGACCGAGTGTGCAGAAAACGAGCCTGTAGTGAGCTCTACGCTTGTTACTCCAGGTTCATTTCCTGTTAAGCAAATGGTTGATGGGTTGGAGCAGCAAATGAGCACATAATGTAAATTTAATTATGAAATAATAGATCTGTGATTCTAAGTATATGAAACAGACCTTTTGTCAGACCTGAAACGTTAACCCTGTTTCTCTCTCCACAGATGCTGCCTGACCTGCTGAGTATTTCCAGCATTTTCTGTTTTTACTTCATATTTCCAGCATCCGCAGTATTTTGCTAATGCAAATTTAGGACCTAATAAATTCTTCTTTACGTAAGGTGTAATAGAGCTATTAATAATTGTTAACTAGTTTTCATACAGAAAAATACTTGTGTTGTTTTACAGGGGGGGGAGCAGAGGAATTTTTATAACGCGGGAGCGAGGGGAGGGGTCTCAGAAGCAAAAAGGTTGCGAACCCTTGATCTATGGAGCATGCCCAGCAAGAGTCAATAGCAACACCTTTAGGCGAGAATGAGAAAATTGGCATAAAAATATTTTAAAGCTATTTATCTATAAAATACAGAGCCCTTCCCTGAAAGCAAAGCTACCTCCCCTCCCCCACTGATTACCATCACTCCAGAGATAGATTTTGGTTGCTAAGGTAACAACAGAGTAAAGGAAACTTTGTCCATCTTTGGTTCTGTAGCATCAACAGTTCTTACTTGGCACCAGTAGTGTAGGGAAGATTGGCAGAGATTTTGAATTACATAACACAATCGCAATACCTTTTACATTCCAAATCCTCAAAGCTAGAAAATAACTGGTTATTTTAAGCAAAGCAGTTAAAAAAAGAAACAAGAACAGAGATGAAAGGACCAAATAATTGTCTGCAACAATATCTTCCCTTCCAAGTAAGTCACTATGAACCACGGCATTGACTAAATAACACAATTCAGACCATCTGAAAGAAATGGCTGCACAATTTAATGTCTTTGATTTCACATTATGAAAAAAATTTACTTTTACAAAAATGTTACATTCCAGCGGTTAAAAAAAGGGAAATGCTTACAGTAAATCTTGCACTGACATATTTTTGTACGCACACATCTACTTTTGTTGGTACAGACATTATTCATCTCTAATCACTTGCATTCAGACAGGTGTCAGCGCTCCTGAAAAGGCCTTTATACAATTTCATTGGAAATAGAAGAGTATGCTTTGTTATGTGTTGCTATGGTGATGAGTGGACAAAATAGGAAGAACCTCCTCGTCTTACGCCAACTTTGTGTGTGCACTCTGCTGTGAATTGCATTCTGTTCAAACTGTGCGGTGTTTTTGCAGATCTGCAATAGTCAAACAGCAAGCAAAATTTCCACATCAATTCAAAAAGCGGGAGCCCAGAAAGTTCCCTGCCGGGCCTGAGGCCCACCCTGCTTTCAGTTGCCTTCTCTTAGCTATTATTCAAGAGCCTATAGTCTTCAAGAAATGTTACTAAAAATGGCTGATATTCCCGCCTCAGTGGTTGAAAAGATGCATAACATATTTCTTCCAACTGCATCATTAGTCAGACTTTAAACAATGTTGTTTTTGCATATTTTTAATTGACTTATGGTTTATAGGGAAATAGTTTGAAAATATCCAGATTTTTATACTAATAATGTACACCTAAACACTAGACACTACTATATTATCACTTCACTTCACAAGCAAAAGACCTACATTACTCCATTACTTAATAATTATATTCATTTTATTGCTCCCCTCCCCCCGCCCCCCCAATCCAATTTTCTCCAGTCCTCTCCGAAAAGCCATGACTCATGTTGGTATACGTTCTGTGATCACCCCTAGTCACTGGCCAAAAATGACTATTCTTCATATGTGAACTTCAACTATGCAGTGCATCACAACTGAGCATATGCTTGTCATCATCCAATGACCACACTAAAACATTCTAGCGGGAATCACTGCTTAATGATCACTAGCTGGAGTCTTGGGTGATTGTCCACTCCCTAGCCCAAAATAGTTGAAGGCTATTTTTAAACTTATTTTAGCACCCATACCATTACCCCCCCACCCCCACAACATAAACTAACTTCATACAGACCAGAAATCTAATCTAAAATCTTTTTGGTTTGTACGGCTCAGTTCGAAAATTGGCAGTGCATTTACCAACTGATGGGAACACTCAATTACGTTCAATTTATTTGCAGAGTACAGGGCCAAGATAGTGAATCAATGAAACTCCATTTTAGAGCCAGATTATGTAGCAATGCATGTATTAAGTTTTAGAATTTCAGTGTTCATGTGTGCTGACCAATTCTATAACTATTTCATCACAATAATGTTCTTCAAAAAATGTTACTCAAACAGTACTGTAGTAATCAATTAGATAGCACCACTTAAAATGTAACAAAGATGTCACTGAATGCTTTGATCTGACTTTCAGATACTGACCTGATATTTTAACACAAATTGCTGAAAAAGAATGGTGCTTTAAAAAAAGGGGTAGAAGTTCTGATTGGTGAAGTTCACATACAAAGAGTTAACATGCTCATACTGCGTTCTGCTGTGCTCTATTTTTAGGCAGGTGTTGACCTGTTTATTTTAAATGGATTAGCATCTGCCTAGATGTAGTGCATGCAGGAATGTAGTACAGCGTGTATATCCTTCATAAGTAAACTGTGCCAATCAGAAGTTCTTACCTAATATCTACAAAATTTGAATTTTCCAACCTAAATCTTGCTCCTCTCTCTCAACTATTGTGTACATACCAGGAAAGGTTGACCCTTGGATCATAATAAAAACTGTTTGCAGCTGTGATCATTTTCACTCTTACTGATTCAAGATAATTGTGTGCAATAAGGGACCGTGTGAAGAAATGACCTGGGCTGGGCTGAGCTGACTAGCCGGCTACACACGAGTAGAAAAGTACACGCTCAGAGATTAATTAGCATGCACTAAACAGTGTTTACATCAGAGCACTGGAAGTGCTGGGAAGCTTAGTGCTATATGGGCATGTGCTAGAAAATACAACATGCAACCTGGTGAGCTACAGGCCTGAGAAAATGACCTCGCTGCCTTCTTCCAGTGTCTGTGTAATTTAAGAACTGGCTTCTGTACCCTTCCCATTTCCGATTACAAATTTCCTCTTCCCTTCACTGCAGCTTTGCACTTTCCAGCTTAATGTGACAAAAGAATGGATATGGTATTCAAGCATGTGAGCTGCTCTCCCCAGCACCTGCCACCACCCCCCCCCCCCGCTAAACAAGTGTGCAAATAATTCTCAACACACAGACTCTCTTTAACACAACATACACATTTATGAATACTTGTCATTTCAATGTGCAAGTAACATCATTGAACAATAAATATCCTACCATATTGGAAAAAAGACAAACATAAATAACAGTTCATATAAAAGCAGTATCTCTGACCCCCGGGACATTGTTTTTCTCCTCTCTCTTTTAATAAAATTGACCTTTAATGATTCAGTTGTATTTTTGCAGCTGACTCCCCTCTCCACAGCCTGAAGGGTTTTGCCTGCCTGACAGCATGGGCTCCCAAAGCAGGGTAATTGCTGCCCCAGGCACTGCCAGCAACAATGTCCAGAGCCCCAGCCCCATTAGTGAAGAGTTGAGGAGGCACAGCTGTATCGGTGCTCAGCCCAACATCCACACTCTTCACAATCTGCCCACTTCCTCACAGCTGGTGCCGGCATTTCAAATGTCACGCTACGAGGTGACAGCAGACATTTAAAATTTCACACACAAATGTTGGGAGTCAATGAAAACTGAGAACAGCGTGGCAGCATGGTGACAAGTCTTATTATTTGGAGGAGCAGATTAATATTATCATGAGTTCACTATTATCACCGTTGGCAACCATTGTCCAGAAATTGCTTCATAATCACAATATAGTATATGGAAACAAAATGTTTTCTTCATGTCAGTATTAGGCGCCGGTTGCCGAAGCCAAGTCGTTTTAGCTCAGACAGGCAAATTTCTTCATTTAAGTTGTGTTTCTTCACAGTAGACAAAATCTTCACATCGGGAGTCCTGGAGTCTGTTCAAAAAGAGAAATAGGGTCATGTTACCAATACTGTTCCCATTTGACTGCAACAGTTCATCCATTCCAACAAAGTAACAGTTTCATAGCCAAGCGAACCAGTGCCAGAGTAATGGCTGTAATTTTGCTACACTAAATCCTTTATTCTTCACCATATTCATTCTCAATTTATATTGTGTTTTTTTGTGTTAGATGTGAACAGGCTCATATTGTTTATGCTGCTCTGTAAGGTCAGATCACGGCCCAGGATCACTGCATTGTAACGTCTGGAGCAGTGTTCCATTTCAGTGCTTTTCTGTCGCAAGTGCAAGCTTGCCACCAAAACACAATCTTCATGGCTCCAGCATCATTGCTGCACATTGGGTTGTAAAACTTTGAACAAACTGAATAATGGTGAATTCATGTTCTAGGCAAGCTTTATTGAGAAACTGTGAGGTCGCATTGAGTTAATGGTCTAGGCTTTAAAAAAATTAAATAATTTATTGCGCATTACTGGTAGCTTATTCATGTTTCCTGAAGGCATAATTTTGCATGGTCTACAAGAAATCTTATAAAGGCAGATAGCATGAGCAATAAATGAAATAAGTCCACCTTTGTTGTAGAAAAACATTTCCGAGTGCATCAAGTTTACATTCTGTTGGATCAATGGAAATAAGACACACATATGGCCGCAAAGATTCTCATAGAATCATAGAAAGTTACAGCACAGAAAGAGGCCATTTCGGTCCATCGTGTCCGCGCTGGCAAATATAGAGCTATCCAGCCTAATCCCACTTCCCAGTTCTTGGTCCATAGCCCTGCAGGTTAGAGCATCCCCAAGTGCACATCCAAGTACTTTTTAAATGTGGTTAGGATTCCTGCCTCTACCACCCTTTCAGGCAGTGAGTTCCAGACCCCCACAACCCTCTGGGTGAAGAAATTTCCCCTCAAATCCCCTCTAAACCTTCCACCAATTACTTTAAATCTGTGCCCCCTGGTTTTTGACCCCTCTGCTAAGGGAAATAGGTCCTTTCTATCCACTTTATCTATGCCCCTCATAATTTTATACACCTCAATAAGGTCTCCCCTCAGCCTCCTCTGTTCCAAGGAAAACAGACCCAGCCTATCCAGTCTTTCCTCATAGCTTAGATTCTCTACTCCTGGCAACATCCTTGTAAATCTCCTCTGTACCCTCTCTAGTGCAATCACAGCTTTTCTGTAATGTGGTGACCAGAACTGCACACTGTACTCTAGCTGAGGCCTAACTAGTGTTTTATACAGTTGAAGCATAACCCCCCCCTGCTCTTGTATTCTATGCCACGACTAATAAAGGCAAGCCTTCCATATGCCTTCTTAACCACCTTATCTACTTGGCCTGCTACCTTCAGGGATCTGTGGACATGCACTCCAAGGTCCCTTTGTTCCTCTACACTACTCAGTGTCCTATCATTTAATGTGTATTCCCTTTCCTTGTTGGCCCTCCCCAAATACATTACCTCACACTTCTCCGGATTGAATTCCATTTGCCACTGTTCTGCCCACTTGACCAATTTATTGATATCTTCCTGCAGTCTACAGCTTCCTTCTTCAGTATCAACCACACAGTCGATTTTTAGTATCATCTGCAAACTTCTTAATCATGCCCCCTATATTCAAGTCTCGATTGTTGATATATACCACAAAAAGCAAGGGACCAAGTACTGAGCCCTGCAGAACCCCACTGGAAACAGCCTTCCAGTCACAAAAACACCCATCAACCATTACCCTCTGCTTCCTGTCTCCGAGCCAGTTTTGAATCCAACTTGACACTTTGCCCTGGATCCCATGGGCTTTTAACTTCGTGACCAGTCTACCATGTGGAACCTTATCAAAAGCCTTGGTAAAGTCCATATACACTACATCAAATACACTACCCTCATCTACCCTCCTTGTTACCTCCTCAAAAAATTCAATCAAGTTTGTCAGACATGACCTTCCCTTAACAAATCCATGCTGACTATCCTTGATTAATCCGTGTCTTTCTAAATGAAGATTTATCCTGCCCTTCAGAATTCTTTCCAATAATTTTCCCACCACCGAGGTTAGGCTAACTGGCCTGTAATTATTCGGCCTCTCCTCACAAATATCCACTCTGGTTGGGTTCAGCCATTAGCTCGGTCCCTCACACTGGCAATAAACATGATTTGTTCTCATTGGCAAATGTTGGCTACTAGAGTCAAAGGATGGACGTTAACGAATCTCAATTAGCAAGGGATTCCCCCCCACATCATCTACTCAGTTCAGAACTATGAACAAAGCTGCGTTGGCTGAATATTTCTGAACATCTTCAATTAGACTAAGGTAAGCATTTGTTATTTTAGTAGGCTGGAAATATACCATATGAATAAGATACAATATTAAACCATTTATGATAATGTTTGCAAACATACACTATTAAATTAAAATACTGATTGAAAAAAACAAAAAAAATCACCGTGACTGTGAAATATTTACAGCACTTTTCTATTAAAATAGGAAGTTGTATAGCAAATGAACTTCTAAAGCAAGAATAAATTAAAATGCATGGAAAACTCTTACAATCAGCTACTACAGCCTGAAATGAAAGTGTTTAAACAAGAAAGGTAAGCCAATGATAGGGGAAACGATTATAACTAAAGACTGCACAAGCCTTTAAGGCCCATGACAATCCCAGCCCACCTGTCATATGTGGTTTAAAATTAATCAATTTAATTCGTTTTTTTTTTAAAGAGGAAAAGAACCATAACAACAACTTCAAAACTAAAACTATATTTTTCTCTAAGCTATCAAAAATAAAGGAAAAATAACATGCTTAGAAAAGACCAGATCACACACAAAAGTATCAAAAGAGCATTGTGCTGATTACAGGGAACATTCCGGTTTGAACTACGAGATAAAATAGTTTTGCTCCATTAGAACTCAGTATTACATTACAAATACAGTTTTGTTTCAAAATGTTTGCTGTTCCAACCCTGAACTGTAACCAGGGGGATCCCTAATGTTTTACGAAAGTAGGTGGCTGAATGGAGGCCACTTGTCCTGTGAGGGTCACGCAAGTGAAAGCGAGAAGCCAACTGTGATTTCCATCAGCTTTTAGTTGCTGTTGTGCAAATCTCCATTAGCAATTTTCTCCTCCACCCCCTCCCACTCCCTTCTAGCACCAAGGACAATAGGCAGTTAATTTGACTTCAAAATGAGTGTGTTACTGATCCGCTCTGCCTCAGCCTGTCATTAAAAACCTGTCAACATGGCGTTTCTAGAAAGGATTGGGTCATAACATCAGGAATGGGGGATTAATATCACATTAACCTTCTAGGACACTGCCTACACATGCCAATAAAAAGGATCCTGCCAATTTAATGCAGGAAATCTTATGCTTTTTATTGCTTCATCCTTGTTTCTCTTCATAACTCACTGGCTGCTAGCTTATGACAGGACATTATGCAGAGACTAAATAAATCACTGTAGAATGACTGGTTCTAAGATTAACTTAAAGCATTTGTTTATACTGTATAATATAGGTACTCTAGCTTGTTTTCTTAGGATTACTTAAACTTACAGTGATGCCATCTCTAGCACAAATGCATCAGTTTATGTTATTATCAAACAACATTGCTCCTGTGATAGCATTTGCAAATTGGAAATCCTTGTATTCGAACACAAAGACTCATCAGTTAGACGCTGAATAATCAATGTCTCTGCACAAATTAGTATTAAACAGTTCCAAAAATGAACGACTGACAGTTCCAGCTTCAAAAACACTATAGCCCCGATGTTAACTTCGCGCGGGAGTTGGGCGGGCAGGGGCCAAGGCGAGCAGCAAACCATCCCAACCTCAGCAGCATGAGGCCCAGGAGATTGTAACTCCTAGGCATCATCTGCATTGCAGGTGGGAATTGGCAACTGACTGGTGGGTGGGAGTGGAATGTCGGACAGCAGGAAGCCACAGCCGAGGACCGAAGGAAGAGCCCGTGGCATTCAGGTAAGTCACGGGGAGATGGTTTCTAGAGGGCCTCGCTATTGGGGGGGTGGGAGTGGGAAGCTATGGGGCAGGAAAGATCTAAACACTCCTGCTCCTCTGGCCCCAATAGGAAAGTCAAAAAAATGAAAATGACTTACCTTTTTTGGCCTCTTCTGGCCCCCACTGCTCTTCTCGCTAGGTTGGAAGGCAGGAGAGCTAAAAGGCTTCACCACGCAGGCCTCTGGCTAAAATAGCAGTCGGGCCCTGATGACATTATTGGAGCCTGATCTGCATATTTAAAGAAAGGCCCCAACGGGCTCAGGTGGACGTCCTTCTCACCTGCTCAGAAATGCAGGTTAGATTTGTAGCCAGCGGGATCGGTGGGGGATGACGGTGGGCGAGTCTCACGTGCAATTTCACTTGCCCGCCCACCCATTTTCCACCAGGCAAGCAGGGTTAAAATCATCCTTTATGCTTCTGTAATACTGCTCTTTGCACAGGTTGTAGTTACAAGTGTTTGACACTGCCTGGTTTCTTCAATGCATTTTTTGTTATTTTTTTTATATGAGAAATATTTTCCACAAGTGGTGCAGCTATTCCAGTATGATAATGTGATTGTGTGTGGGTTTCCAAACATGCTCTCAATCACTATCCAGTCATCCCTGCTGAAAGTGTGCAAGCACAACATCAGGTGCGGACAGAATTGGGCTTAGGTTTAATGCTCCCCTTCTGTGGCCAAATAGCTTACTGACACTGTCTCGCCTCATACATGAAGAATGGCAACTCTATGAGGTACCAGAGGGCAAGCAGTGTCCAATCCAGTCCCCACCCAATGTCCACAAACTACATGGTGATGAGGAGCACAGCATACTGGAGTTCCAATGCACCATGCCACATAGATAAAGAGGAACTTTTCCCCTTAGTGGGGGGGTCAATAACAAGGGGGCATAGATTCAGGGTAAGGGGCAGGAGATTTAGAGGGGATTTGAGGAGGAACTTTTTCACCCAGAGGGTGGTTGGAATGTGGAACTCAATGCCTGAAAGGGTGGTGGAGGCAGAAACCCTCACAACATTCAAGAAGCATTTGGATGAGCACTTGAAATGCCATTGCATACAAGGCTATGGACCAAATGCTGGAAAATGGGATTAGACTGGACAGGGATGGATGGGCGGCGCAGACACGATGGGCCGAAGGGCCTCTTTCTGTGCTGTAAAACTCTATGACTCTATGACATAGCCTCACTTAATACTATTTATAAATTGCCACAAACTAGGTCATAAACTACAATACAGTCATTCTGTTTGGAAAACACCCAAGTTATCAGACTAGGGTTACAGGAAACAGGCAGGAAAATAGGATTAGATAGCTCCAGTTATAGAGCTAGCCGCAAGCCAAGGTGAATTAGCTAACTGGCCTCCTTTGCTATAATTTCTATGATTCTACAGGTTAGATTTTCATCTTCATCGCCTAGGCGGTAATCTGGCCAGGCGAATCATACGTTTTTTACAGAACCTGCCGGATTTTAACTTCAATGTAATGGAAATCAGGCAGGTTACATATAGGACATGCAATCTGCCACATAACTTCCCACACTTTGAAAATGAAAATCTATCCCTATGTTTCTTAGGAAACACAAGAGATCCCATTTCACCATGAAAGGTGCTGCTTCCCACATTTGACATATTGAGGATGTGCTATTGACTTCCCATTACCATTAATTCTCCCACAGGACTTTCTTGGGCACTGGGGTTCATGTCTCCCTTGGCATTATAGCTTTAATGTGAAAAAGGGGAATAGGTAGGTCTCCCATTGTAGCACATATCATTTTAAACCTTTTTTCAATCATTTTCAAGTGTGTTGGCTTACTGCATTAATTCAACACTTGTCCATGAATTTAAGAACTGCTTACTTGTGAAATATTGAAGGCTTGTACTTCTATGCAGGAAGGTGCTTCCATGTACTAACGAATGCCGTGGGAATTAATGAATAAGGTACTGTAGTGATGCTATTCCAGGTGTCTAAAGTGGGATCATAGCAGTCCAGTGTTTTGCATCTCTGAGTGCCAAAATAGCCTCCAACTACATAGAGTTTATTTCCAGAGGCTACGGCATGGCAGCTCATTCGTTTTGCAGTCACATCCCCAACTTTAGTCCATTGATAGGTCTCACTGTTAAATCTGTAGGCAGAACATGCAGAAAATTCAGTATCCCCGCCCATGATAAAAATTTGGTTCCCAAGCACAGCTGCAGCTGTGTACCTCCAAGGCTGAGGGCAGGTAGCTGGCACAGTCCACCTATTTTCACATGGGTCATAGCACTGTACTTTAGGCAGTTTATCATGACTCACGCTAGTACCACCAAAGGCAAACAACCTTAGCTTAGCACTGACCACAGCTGCATTGCTGACACCTTCCCGAAGAGGGGCTACCATTGTCCACTTATTGGTCACTGGGTCATACTGTTCAACTTGTTTTAGAGAAACGGAGGGTGATGCTGGCTGTCGTCCTGTGGCTGCAGTGTGCCCGCCTACCACATACAATGAATGCTTCAGCTCAGCAGATCCATGGCCAAATCTTGCAACAAGCATTGGAGCAGATTTTGACCATTCTTCGTGAAGAGTATCATACACCCAAACATCTTTGGAGACCCCATTTTCTGACCCTCGTCCTCCGGTCACATATACTTTGCAGCCAATTGCACATGCGCTAAATTCTTTGCGTGGGCTGGGGATGTCTGCTTTTGGGATGATCTCCTTTGCTTTATGGTCTATTAGGTAAACTTTGTCACACATGAAAGTCTGTCCTCCAAGCAGGAGCAAGGCGTGGCCAGTTTTACGAGGTCTGGCGCAAAGACTTGTCACCACTCCATCGTTTTGTAAAATTTTTAATTTGCAGTGTATTGCTTCTTCTATTAGCTCTTTACTCTTCATCTGCCTGGTTATAAGCTCTTCCATGGCCACATTCTCCATTAAATAAACAGCTGGTAGGAGAGCCAATCGAACTGTTTGTAACAGCTCTGGCAAACAACAGTGGCGGCTGTTCACATCATACTTCACCCACTTTATGGTAGTCTCATACACAAGCTTCTCATCCTCTGTCTCCAGCTCTTCACTAGAGAGAAGCTGCACCAGTGTGTCCTTTGGCAGTTGCAGAAAATCTTCACTCTTGCTGATAGTTGGGAAGTTGCTGAGACACATTCTCCAGGAGAGCTCATAAAGCTTAGTGCAATGATGGGCATCAGAGAGCAGCAGCATTCCAAGACAATTGGTTGGATGTAGATTTTTCTCTAGGAATTCTGCACAAGCATCCCGGATGTCCTGGAACTGCAGCATATCCCCAGCCTCCAGAAGTGACTCTGCATTTTCTTCATTAATGAGGACACGAGATGAGTAAGCATAGTCTAAGAGGAGCTCCAGAACTTCCGGGTGTATGGAATTATGAAAGTTTACTTCATTGTCTTTGCTCTCGCGTAATCCTCCACTGAACATAGCTTCAAAATATCGACTACAGGCAGCCAGCACAGCCCTGTGGCAAGGAAAGGTCTTTTCTCCTGCATGGAGGAGGACATCTGTGAAGAGTCTCTGCTGTCGTAGAAGATTCAGGTGCGTGAGGACACTGTCAGCGTATGTAGTTTTGTGGAAGAGGTAAATATTCATTGAGCCATTGCTGGCTCTGGATTTCCTATTCTCATGCATGCTGACTGACATTCTCATCAAACACTGCGGAAAAAAAATTTGGAAATCAAGTTCATTCATTTTTTCTTTAATTCAAAGTCCCATGAGTTAATTTTTGTTCAAACAGACACAAATAGAAAAGTATATTATGCAAACTGAACTTTTAGAAACATTAATTCTAGGTCTCCCAAAACTACCACCAAATACCACCCTCCCTATTACAGTCCAAAGGCAGGGAACTGCTTTCCGGTAACTGAATAAGTCAAATTCCAATTCAATTATTTGGGATTTTGGATAGCCAGTGTTGTGGAAGATTGCATTCCACAATTCTTAGTTTTACTGTGGAAACCAAAAACCAGAGGCCTAGCTTTAATATTCATAGGGACTGTTATTCCCAATAATCAGGACCATTGGTTTATGGTGAATGAATACGTCCAGTTTTATTTTATTACATTCCATGGTTTTATTAATGTCTTAGGGATTGCATTTTGCACTTTTTGTACATTTCGTAGGGAAAACTCTGTCCAGCCAGTTTTCCTTCTCTCATCTGGAGTGCTCCATCTGGTGGATCCTTGTAATAATGGTGAAAGGCACTTGGAATCTCTGGTTTGCAACCTAATGCTACACTGCTAAAGCTATAATTATATAGCGCTCAAAGTTGTCACTAGGATTCCAACATAAAAAATGGCATTGGATGTGTAATTTGTGTATTATGTCCACTTGAGCTGTACACACAGCAAAACAATTCTAGATGGTGCCCTTCCAGACTTTGGTTATATCTGAAGAAATCATATTAACAAAAGTGTGTAATATTGATGAGAAGAGGCCTGTCACTGGTGGTACCAGTGGGAGCAATTAGAGGTGATTAATTGACAGTATTTGCACCAGAGTATTGAGCACTGTAGTGTATTAAAGTGGCATGTTATCCCTATAATGTATTGATACCAATGTGCTGATTAAGCTAGTGGAAACACAGTAGTGAAATTAACATTCATACTGTATTGATGTACATAAAGACTGGCCCCATATACAATGCTCCCCAAATCTTAACCCCTCTCCTCAAGGTAAATAGTGTTACTAACTCACATACGAGTGTCAGCTTTGCTTGGTTAGTATGAAGCTCATTTCGGAGCCAGAAGCTGTGGGTTCAAGCCTTACTCCAGCATCTGAACATATAAATTAGCTGACAATCCAGTGCAGTGCGAAGGAGCTGCTGTCCGTTGGATAGACTAAGGCCTTGTCTGGTGGTTCAGGTGAACATAAAAGATCCCAAGACACTATCTGGAGAAGTTCCCCTGATATTCTGACCAACATTTTTCCCTCAATCAATGCCACCAATAATAAATTAACTAATCATTCATCTCATTACTATATGTGTGATATTGCAGTGTGTAAAATAACTGCTGCATTTGCCAACACAACAGCAACTTTAAGGTTTTGTTTCTATATAGGTTGTATACTACAGTTAAACTGATTTTTTTACATTAAAAAGTGTGGCAAGTTAAAACAGTTCTGTGTATTACTAGGGCCAACATAAAAGCACTTTTTGCCACAGCCAATTACTAGAATATTAGTAATAATTTCAAGCCTTCATCACCATCAGTGCCATTAGATGGAATTCAAGCCATTTGAGTTATTTTATATCACACCTATGTACAGCATGCACACATATGTCAGGTCACAGTCATTTTGTTCTAAAAAAAAATGCAGAATAGCAAATACAAAGAAATTGATGCAGATGGTACAATTAAAGAATGAGGCAAGTATATTTTATTTTATATTATTTAGTGCAATAAGATGCAAATTATTTATAAAATCAAATAATCAGTATATTTCCCTCTCTATGACCTAATGGAGAAACAACACAAATTCTGTCAAGTCAAGGTGCCTATTACAGTCCTATTACTCCTGGTTAAAATGTTATCTCTTAGCCTGTTTGCAGAATATAACTAATTAACTGTTAATAAAAAATAGCTGAAGCAGTTAGCAGAAAATTAACACTAACTTTTCAGTTGAATTCTCTTCTTGCAACATCCTTGCTAGTTCTTTGACGACCTGTTTTTCTGGGATTGCTCATTCAATATTCCACAATGTCTCTAAGCTAAAGCGAGCCGCCACTCTGAGGACACCTTTTACATCTAAAGATAATTAGGACCAGTAACTCTGCATTAGAGGGAGAGCTCGTGTCACGTCTATTGTTGTTCTGCGTGATACACGATCTTGCAGCATATTTACAGCTACCATATCCGGTAACTTATTTGCATAGTGACACTGCGCATTGATAGATACTGAAGTCATGCCTGACGCTCTAACTTGCTGATCATCATTGGAAGTAATAACATATACAAAGTGGCAGTCCTCTGTTTATATTAGTTAACTAGTCTTCATGAAAAGTGTCATTTTTTCCCATTTCACCATGAGGTAAGTTATATTGAAAGGCATCATTATCTCGCTTGCAGTGTGATAAAAAAAATTATACCTGGCTCCTTTCCCCCACAAAAACTGTTGTTGCCCAGGCTTTTTTAATGTGAAGACAGTAAACATAGAAACATAGAAGATAGGAGCAGGAGTAGGCCATTCGGCCCCTCGAGCCTGTTCCACCATTTAATGAGATCATGGCTGATCATCCAAACTCAGTACCCTGTCCCTGCTTTCTCCCCATATCGCTTGATCCCTTTAGCCTTGAGAAATATATCCAACTCCTTCTTAAATGTATTTAATGAATTGGCCTCAACTGCCTTCTGTGGTAGAGAATTCCACAGGTTCACCACTCTCTGGGTGAAGAAATTCCTCCTCATTTCTGTCCTAAATGGCCTACCCCTTATCCTTAGACTGTGACCCCTGGTTCTGGACTCCCCGACCATCGGGAACATCCTTCCTGCATCTAGTCTGTCTAGTCCTGTTAGAATTTTATAAGTTTCAATGAGATCCCCTCTCATTCTTCTAAACTCTAGCGAATATAAGCCTAATCGACCCAATCTCTCCTCATACGTCATTCCTGCCATCCCAGGTATCAGTCTGGTGAATCGTCGCTGCACTCTCTCCATGGCAAGAACATCCTTCCTCAGATAAGGCGACCAAAACTGCACACAATACTCAAGATGTGGCCTCACCAAGGCCCTGTACAACTGCAGCAAGACATCCTTGTTTCTGTACTCCAATCCTCTGCTATGAAGACCAACATACCATTTGCCTTCTTAACCACCTGCTGCACCTGCATGCTTAGCTTCAGCGACTGGTGCACAAGGACACCAAGGTCTGGTTGCACTTCCCCTTTTCCCAATCTATTGCCCTTCAGATAATAATCTGTCTTCCTGTTTTTGCCACAGTACCCCTTTAAATTCCTGAAAGGGAATTTAGTGATTACTGCCCCAGGCCCTTTAAATTATGTACAGCCACGTTTTACTAAATGGCTAATGGAAAGCAGCAATAGGTACAGATGGTTCGCAGCCCCAGTTACCTGTCCGAGCACCACACTACTGCTGTGCATCTCGAAACACACAGCGGTGACGTTAAGCCGCTTTCCTTCTGGCTGCTGTCCTTCTCTAACGTTTACTTTGAATTGAATAACCACAATCGTCGCTGTTACTGTACCTTGGGGCACTCGGAGGTATAGCTCAAAGCAATCATTGAGCAGGCTCCCTCACCCGTGCGATTTACTGGGTGCCTTCATGTGTAAGAGACCAGTGCACTTGTAATTTGCAGTCTTTGGCACAACCCGAAGAAATGCCTGGGACATTGTCAGTCGTGAGCCATTCTCTTCATTCTACGGAAGTGAGTGATTCTTCAAACGCAACACAACCTTGGCTGCTCACCAAACAAAAACCCAGAAGAAGTGATAACTTACACGTGTGAAGCGGCGGGTTTCGGCTTTGATTGAATTGTATGAATTTCAACCCCACCGAGTGCTGAGAAGAATTCCTCGCGTCTCTATTGGGGAAAAAAAGCTGCCTACACTTTTTTTGGAAGCTGCAATAATTGTTACTTGGTTTTTCCAAAATTGAATTTCAAAAAAATGCATCGGCACCCCCACCGCCAAAATAAACAAGAGATCTGACAGTCTGGTCCTGAAAAAAAATGGTCAATTTCCAGTCTGCACTCTCTGCCAGAGACTTTATTCCGCGGCCGATTAAAATCGTTCTAATAAATTAATATAAAATCATTGTAACTACAATCATACTCCCAAAAATCATTGACATTCCTACCGGGGATGGAAGTGGGGACTGCAACATTTTATTTTATTACAGAGATCAACTGCAACCCTGATACAAGATAACGTGTAATCGTATCACAAGCATCTGTACTATTGTTCATTTAAATCCCTCAATTACACTCACTGTCTTTCTGCCTGGGCAGCTCGAAAGTGACAGACCTGCTGCTGCAGAAAGTGGGGCTTCTTGCGTTTAGTTTAACCGCTAACGGTTTCCCAAACGGTCGGCTTGTACGGGTCAGGGGCGCTTGGATCTTATTCTCAGGCTTCCTTCCGCTCGGCCACTGTGAGCTGGAGTGATGCACAGTACCTTCGAGCGCGTAGAAAGAGAGCGGGACTCGGACACACAAAAGGGACTCGCGAGTCCGAAATTGGCATTAAAATGTAAATTACTGTTAATCTGATGTACCAAATGTTACAGCAACAAAAGTCAAGTGTTTGATGAATGAATTTCAGTAATGTGATTTCAAATGCAATTTAAGCATCCGCCACCGCCACCGCCACCGCCCCCCCCCCAAGTTTTACTTACATGCAAACTAGTCGATTCACAAAGGGTCAAATAACAAGTTTGTTTAAGTTTTAAAGCGTGCATCCGCTCGCCGGTACCTCGATTCTGCGATGGGAGATGGCACAGAGCAAGCGTGTAACAGTAGTGCCGGCTGCTCGGTCAGGGCAAACACGCTGGTGCGCACAGGCAAGTCTAGGGAGCAAATAGGCAGCCTCTCATAGATAGGGTCACAGAAGGAGCCTAAAAGGCAGAGAGAGAGAGAGAGCCTGCACAGCAAACTGCCAAGGAGAGGGAGCTTGTACGGTAGTTCGTAGCTGCTGCCTCGCCTAGCCACAGCCAGTCTGCACAGCAACCAACCAGTACACGGTGGCAACTGCACACCCAGCCCCACACACCCAGCCCCACACACCCTGCTCCACACACCCTGCCCCACACTGTGACCCCAGCCCCACACACCCTGCCCCACACTGTGACCCCAGTCCCACACTGTTACCCACACACCCAGCCCCACACTGTTACCCACACACCCAGCCCCACACTGTTACCCCACACACCCAGCCCCACACTGTTACCCCACACACCCAGCCCCACACTGTTACCCACACACCCAGCCCCACACTCCCAGCCCCACACTGTTACCCCACACACCCAGCCCCACACTGTTACCCACACACCCAGCCCCACACACCCAGCCCCACACTGTTACCCACACACCCAGCCCCACACACCCAGCCCCACACTGTTACCCACACACCCAGCCCCACACTCCCAGCCCCACACTGTTACCCACACACCCAGCCCCACACTCCCAGCCCCACACTGTTACCCCACACACCCAGCCCCACACTGTTACCCACACACCCAGCCCCACACTCCCAGCCCCACACTGTTACCCCACACACCCAGCCCCACACTGTTACCCACACACCCAGCCCCACACACCCAGCCCCACACTGTTACCCACACACCCAGCCCCACACTCCCAGCCCCACACTGTTACCCACACACCCAGCCCCACACTCCCAGCCCCACACTGTTACCCCACACTCCCAGCCCCACACTGTTACCCCACACACCCAGCCCCACACTGTTACCCACACACCCAGCCCCACACACCCAGCCCCACACTGTTACCCACACACCCAGCCCCACACACCCAGCCCCACACTGTTACCCCACACACCCAGCCCCACACTGTTACCCCACACACCCAGCCCCACACTGTTACCCCACACACCCAGCCCCACACTGTTACCCCACACACCCAGCCCCACACTGTTACCCCACACACCCAGCCCCACACTGTTACCCCACACACCCAGCCCGACACTGTTACCCCACACACCCAGCCCCACACTGTTACCCCACACACCCAGCCCGACACTGTTACCCCACACACCCAGCCCCACACTGTTACCCCACACACCCAGCCCCACACTGTTACCCCACACACCCTGCCCCACACTGTTACCCCACACACCCAGCCCCACACTGTTACCCCACACACCCTGCCCGACACACCCTGCCCCACACTGTTACCCCACACACCCAGCCCCACACTGTTACCCCACACACCCTGCCCGACACACCCT